>NC_060119.1:335137723-335440753 GCF_021461395.2 Schistocerca americana | reverse complement strand
GGTAAATTAAATGTTCCTATGAATGACACTAAGGTAATCCAAGACATTAAAAAGTTTCTCCCCACCACTTGGACTCACCATTCCGTGTCATTCACACGCTGGAAAAGAGGACAGGTCTATAACATGCAGCATCCTTCACCTTCTCTGCAAAATCTTCCATAAAATAGTTGACTACATAGCGATACAAATGACTTCTCTTGACAACACTGTAAATTGGTTCAACAAACTCCTTATTAACTAAAAATGAGGAGCGCGCGTATTGAATCAAGGTTATAATCTCTTCATTAAAAGCTTTTCAGTCAAGGACAAGGACTCTGTGAGGGGAACTTCGGCACGGGGAACGTATTCAGGAGGTGAAACACCTTGCGATATTTGTATTAGAGTGGAACAGTACTCTGCCATCAGCAAAACAAAGCCAGTATAGATACGCTCCACTCTCATGTATTCAGTCTTCGTTTATGCAGTTTGTTGAATGTGAAAACTTTCTGTAGATCATGAAAGCATCCTGTTGAAAAACGTCTTACACATTATTTACCTTTATGCGAGTTGTAAGTCGCTGGCAAGATGCAACAGTTCTCTAAGCACTGTTTAGTCTTCTAGGAAAGTCGAGGTGGTTGGCTGCACAGCGAAATCTTATCCGTTGCGGTACTTTGGAGTGGTACCCTACTGACCCTACCTGGTGACAGTTCAGATCTGAGTTAGTATGCCCATGTGAAAGGTGAGACTTTAATGCTCCATCCGTTCCATTATAATTCCTGAAGATCATTATTTGCATATGGAAAAAACTGAGATGGAGACGATCCTATTTTTAGATTATTCAATGGATAATGAATGTCATTCCAGATTAATAATATTTGTAGACCAAAAACAATATTTCACTGCTAAATAAAGGTGACTTGTGTAATGCCTATAGCGTAAAGCATCAATATGGTAACTGGTGTGAGGAAATCATACGTCCACATAACTTCAAGAACAACAGGAAATATCTGTGAGACGTAAGAAGTCAGTATCAATGTACGGCCTAAAATATCCTTTCCACAAATCGGTGTACAAATCCCAAAATAAAGTTATGTCTTTTGTTGATATAACAATCATTAGTATGAAACAGATATTACTGTTAAACTTGAAATTTACGGTAATTGAGATTAATTCTAAGTCCTTGTGATTTATATGTTCTTTGACATCAGAGTCATGAAACACTTTAGTGAGAAAGCAAGGACTGGGCTAAGTGGTATGAAAGCCCAATGTTTCATTTCTGAAAACTGGAATTTGTTGCGAGTACTTAACTGTTGTCATTTAACCACTTCTAAGTACATTTAGTGCCTGTTCCATAGAAGCAGTTAGCATGACCTTTGCATTTAGTGAAACGAGTGATAACAGTATTTGTATTCAGCAGCCCTGTCGTCAATTTGAAAGACAGTCGAAAACGTATAAGAAACCAAGTTCTGAAGTTAATAGTTAGTTGACACAAGTAATGGTCACTTATTAATGCTGGATACTTTCCTGACTGTAAACATCCACGGGTTAAGTACAAATGTTTACGCTATACACTCCATATATTAATAAACAGTACTTGGCACAAGACGTATAGTTGAGTTGACTGCACATTTTACCCTCTCTATTATCGACGTTCTTCTCCTTCCTTTATTGAGTTTTAACGTCAACACTTTAATGTACATATGTTGCTAAACTGAAATTATTTTCGTTCATTACTGGGCAAATATCATTAAGATGTCACATGCACTAAGCCAGTATTTATTATTTTTTCCGTTTATACACTTGAGAGAGATATACAAAGCGTTTGCTGGCACATCCGTCCACAGCCGAAAAGTTCGTAGAATCATAATTGATGATCTAACACATACGGCAACCCGCCTCAGACGTAGCAATCGGCGCTCCAGACAACATCATTTGGGAGTGTGCCATCAGAAAAGATGTTAGAGACCAGTATAGGTACATCTTTGGCCATACATGTGTGTGTAAAGTCGTAAGGAATCAGCAGAGTTGGCACATACTAAATTTACTGACAGCCAAAATATCAGCTTACGAGCCACAAGCCTACATGGCCGGGCAACAACCAAGAAGTGGCCATACGTCATGGCGACACGGCAGAGCTTTCTCCAGCGACGCTGACAGCCATCTCGTAGTCCGTTAAACGTTGGGTAGCGTCCCAGTTCTGAGTACAGCCTCTGTCAATCCTGAGGTGTGGCGGGGTCTGACTATTAAGATAAAGGAAGGAATCAAGTTTCGCTCTGACATCAGGTATAGTGCAGCGCTGTGTAGTGTTGTGTAGTATAGAGATGTCTAGAATTATAAACCACAAAATTTGAAATGTAGAAATGAAACTTAGTACAGTGAACCAGTAGAGCAGCTTGTGCCTTCTGGATTCCAGAAGAACAGAAATCTGTGCTCTAGATGAGTATTACGTAAATTTCTAAAATTGTTGGTGTTTTTGTTTTATTAAGTAGTTATTTTATGGATTTTATGGAATTTTTTAATCTTGAACAACATAATGCTTACTTGTACTAACTCATTTGAAATTACGTATGTTAAAATCTTATATCTTATATTCGTATACACTAACTCTAGGGCAACATATGGTCTTTCCTTGCATCAACATAACAGACAAAGAGGAAATAGCGAACACATAAAGCAAAAAAATAAATAAATAAATAAATAAATAAAAATAATCCGTCCCAGACCAACAGGACAACTAAGTTGCTAGCTATTTACAGACTGTTGTGACTTTAAATGAATTGTTTGGTTAGATTCTTCTTCTATAATGTGTGTTCATTTGTTCCCAACGAAAATGTCGACGTCTAGTAGTAATTTTCAAGTCTGGCTTTCTTCTTCTGATAGTGTCGCCACTCTCCGTCAGTAAAATAGCGCATTGTACGTCTACTAGTAATCCATTTATATAAAACAACAGTGAGTCGAATACTCTCTCTCTCTCTCTCTTTACAAAACATTCATTCACAATAATGAATAACAGAGTAAACAACAGTATAATTCAATGACAATAAACACTTACATTTATAGGAAATAAATACTGATACATAAATGGTTTTCGTGAATACATTATGACAATCATAATTCAAGTAACTTCCACTCAGAATGTTAATATTAACTAGATTTCGTCAGTAGAGATGGTGCACCCACTTGCTCAAATCTCTTATTAATTTTGAAATAAAAAATATGAAACGTGAGTCGTTGATAAGTCACAAGTTACACCACCACTTATG
This sequence comes from Schistocerca americana, assembly GCF_021461395.2. Taxonomy (NCBI): domain Eukaryota; kingdom Metazoa; phylum Arthropoda; class Insecta; order Orthoptera; family Acrididae; genus Schistocerca; species Schistocerca americana. The sequence continues at coordinate 335,437,511 of NC_060119.1, read as the reverse complement.
TGATTTTACCGCTAGTTGGGATAGTCATATCGTGAGGACGCTACCTGTAATTTTAATTATTCTGTTCGTTCATATTCGACAACTTTTTCTGGTGTTATATTTTGATGGCCATTTTTACGCTGCAAAACACAGGAATTTACGGTGAGAACATTGGTTATTACTGTAGTTGGGTTTGATATTTCAGGGTAAATAATTTGCAAGTTTAAAGATTTGCTTTCTTTGGGATCAAAACTAAGCCTGTTCTTCTGATCTAGAGTCTTTATTCCATGTTAAAGGACTAATATCGGCCTTTCCGTAACTCATCCGTTAATGTGTCATAGTGCAGGTTACTGTCCCACTTAAATAATAATAATTTGTGTTCTTGTGTTCCACGTGGTGTCACAAATTAAATATGGAGTTTCATTACATAAATTTTCATGTTTATTTCTTGAATATTAATCAAAGGTGAGTTCCAATTCTCTTCTATTATATTTAATCCCGAAGGCATTTATAAATTTCAGTTTTTCATGCTCAAATTCCATTTTCTAACCCATCCTTTGTCAAAGGCCTTAGTTAATGCGACCAGATCTAACTGAACACTTTCTACCTCAAGTGGAATTATTATTTGGACAATCGCGAGAACGCTACGGTCGCGGGTTCGAATCCTGCCTCGGGCATGAATATGTGCCATGTCCTTAGGTTAGTTAGGTTTAAGTAGTTGTAAGTTCTAGGGGACTGATGATCTCAGATGTTAAGTCCCATAGTGCTCAGAGCCATTTGAACCATTTTGATTTTATTTGGACAAGCTCCCATCGACATACCTGGTATAATGTATTTCCTTCATCGCATACAGGTATCAAGTAGATAAGACCTCCTGAGAACTTCATGACACGTCCTGTTCTTTAATATATGGGCAGCGATTATTGTGATTAAAGCAGCTTACGAGTAGGTGTTTGGATAAAAAAAATAGTCTTCTTCTCAACTGCACACACACACACACACACACACACACACACACAAACACACAAACAAACACGCGCGCGCGCGCGCACACACACAAACACACACATACACATAGACACACACACATTCTCTCTACAAGAGAGAATGCAGTATACCTTGATGAACACCGTTCCAACAGGCCTTGAAGGCTCAACGGTACCGACTGGCCGCCGTGTCATCCTCGGCCCTTAGACTCACTGGGTGTGGATACGGAGGTCCATGTGGTCAGCACATTGCTCTCCCAGCCGTTGACAGTTTTCGTCACTGGTGTTGCCACTTCTCAATGTAGTTCCTCAGTTAGCCTCACAGTATGTTGGTGAGTGCACACCACGTGCCAGCAGCACTCGGCAGACCCGGATGGCTACCCATCCAAATGTTAGCCAAGCCCGACAGCACTTAACTTCGGCCGTCTGACAGGAACCTGTGTTACCACTGATGCAAGGCCGTTGGCGGAGTATACTTTCTGGTCAATATCCTTTATACTTATTGCGCTTCGAAAGTCTTTCCTACTATCTGTACTAGTAATAAATCTGTAAAACAGTCGTCTCTGTCTGTTTATCTGTTTACACATACTTCTCCAGGCGAATTTTCATAGAATTTTCGTAGTTAACTTGAGCACAGCTTCGGATTCCAAGAGGCAGTTTCGGCACTCCGTCAGTCGATGACGAGATTTATGGTCACCAAATGTCGCACAATTTCGACGAACTCGATCGTCTGCGTACCAGAGACTCTTATATTACGAGGGTCAGTCAAAAAGTAATGCCTCCTATTTTTTTTTCTACGTTTAATTGTCAGGAAATTTAAATGCAATTACATAGGTTGAAAACCACAACATTGAGGATAATTTTGTCATTTTTCAATGTAATCTCCGCCCATCTCTACAGTTTTGGTCCATCTTTGAACAAGGGCATGTATCCCAGCACGGTAAAAATCACAGCTCTGCTTCCTAAGCCATTGACGCACGGATGTTTTGACGGTCTCCTCATCTTCAAAATGAATCCTACGATGAGCTTCTTTTAGTGGCCCGAACAGATGGAAGTCTGATGGTGCCAGGTCAGGGCTGTATGGGGGATGAGGCAAAACTTCCCATCCAATTTTGACAATCTCGTCAGAGGTGTGACGACTGGTGTGTGGTCTTGCATTGTCATGCAAAAGAAGAACATCTGCCATTGATTTTGTTGGGCGAACTCGCTGAAGACGTGCTTTAAGTTTGTTGAGGGTTGTGACGTATTGAACAGAATTTATTGTGCATCCCTGCTCCAAAAAATCAACCAGAATCACACCCTCTGTATCCCAGAAAACTGTTGCCATAACTTTCCCTGCCGATCGCACAGTTTTGAATTTTTTCTTCCTCGGCGAGCTTGTGTGATGCCACTCCATTGACTGCCTCTTTGATTCGGGTTCAAAAAAATGCACCCATGTTTCGTCCCCGGTCACAATTTTTTTCAGAAACTCATCTCCCTCCAAACGGAAGCGCTGCAACTGTTGGGAGGCTATTGTTTTCCTTGCCTCTTTATTCTGATCGGTTAACATTCTTGGAACCCACCGTGCACAAACTTTTGAGTACCCCAATTGTTTAATAATCGTGATCACACTGCCTTTACTAAGAGAAATAATGCGACACACTTCATCTGCAGTCACCCGACGGTCACCACGAATGATGTCATCAACTTGCTGAATGTTGTGTGGAGTCACTGCACTCACCGGCCTGCCGCTCCGCTTTTCGTCAGTCAACGGTGTTTGCCCTTCAGCTTCCTTACAGCGACGAACCCATCGTCTAACAGTGCTGACTTCCACTGTCACAACACCATACACCTTCTTCAGTCTTTCATGAATGCGTATGGGCGTTTCACCTTCTGCATTCAAGAATTCAATCACACAACGCTGTCTCAAGCGAACATCGATGTCGGCCATCTTACAAACTTCTGCTGTGCTCCCACCTGTTGACACAGAAAGTTACTACTGCAGTGGATTGCAGAAGAAGGTTTGAGGAATGGCGCCAAATTCAAATTTTTCACTTAACTTAATTTCTTTAAGTAGAAAAAAAATGGGAGGCATTACTTTTTGACCGACCCTCGTAGTTTGAATCGCCAAGAAAGACAAAGAAGACACCATATTAGTTACTAGAAAACACCTTGTGAAAAACAATGAGTCCAGATTTTCTTGTAATTTGTGTGATGAAAATCAGGTAGTATTGAAGTCTTGTCAAAATCAAGATCCATTGGCCAAGACAAGACAGAAAAGTATATACGGTCCCGTTAAAAAAACGTGATCCTCATATCCCTTGATACATCAAGCTATATCGCCTAAATCTATCGTTGGAACAGTATCTGCCCACTGGAGACTCGGAACTATTGAGAAGCTCTCCTCACTGCTAGGAAATTGCGGCAAATCAGTAAATTGAGGAACTACGTGTCTGTCCCACTACAGCCTATCTGTACAGATTGCAGGACCTCTGGATTTATTTTTACGCTCTCCATATAAAGACGGCGTCCTATTTCATGTGCATCTCCTCCGCATCCTTTTCCGGATGGTCTTATCTCTTGTTTCTGACAACCCCACTGCAAATATTCAATTGGCCACCTGAAGATGAGCCACTGTAATGCGACGCCTTCTCGCCTGATTTATACGTGCTGGTTTAGTTTTGCTCATATTCAACGTATCTAACATATGTGATATAATTTTACGGTAAACAACGTACACTTCCGGTCAACCGGCGAGGATCTGACTATTCTCCATTCGAATTGGTTTCAAATAGGGATCGAGGAAAAGTGAGAGTGACAGAGAGAGATAGAGATAGAGAGAGAGACTGATTCTGCTACTGTTAATTCCAAGGCAATAACTGCTTAGCCCTATCCAAGTTTTTCGGTTCTGTTTTGTACGAGCTGAGAATGCCAGTGTTGTCAAGGTATTTATTTATTCCAGTCTTCTAATAATTTACCTCCTTCTCCCTGTTCTCTCTGTATGTTCCCTCCCCCGCCCTTTCTATCTCATTCTCCTCCTCTCTCTATTCACCTCCACTTCTGCCCTCTATCCATCCCTCCCCCCCCCCCCCCCCCCCCCCGGGCACTGTCCATTTCTTCCTTCTCATTTGTATCCATCTCCACCCTGTTTTATGTCTGTGACCTCGTCACCCCTTCTCCCTGTGCATATCCTCCTTCCCCTTCTCGGTTCATCATGAACTCGATCCAACAAATTCGAAGGAGATTTGGAACATATGCGTATGTGAAGCATACATATATGTCTGATTCTCTGATGTTTTTTACCTTGGGACTCGAGAGAGGATAAATTTATCCATGGTATTCAGCCGCGTGTTTTAAGCTTAGGTCCCGAAACGCGTTGGCGAAATTGTTACCTTACTGAAGTTCTCATTCTGGCAACCTGGTTAACATACTCAGAAACGCAAATAAAAGAAAAATAACACTTCATACTTTCAAAAGTATTCCATTCCATGACAAGTAAATATAGGAATTATCATTTTTTCACTGTCTAGATCACGCACATTACAAAACATTAAAAGGCGATGATTAGTTTCATTTGACTAAGCAAACATCTGCAGGTCACTCATGGTAAGTTATGCTTTGTTAAATCCCCGCATCCTCTATATAACTGGGAGCATGTTCATGCGAGAAACACTTTCAATAAAGGAATGAATAAACCATCAAGGTAAAGCCAATACAGGAAATAAAGACCAACAAGTTGCTTTCGAAATTTTTTGCGTCACCCCTTCTCAAGCACATCCCGACCCCTAGAAGTAATAGTGAAACCTTCTCCCAGAGCATTTCTGTACAAAAAATGAAAGAGCAAGGTGGTGCATGGTTAGCGCCCTGGCCTCGCATTCGTGCCATCCTCATTTAGATTTTCCGTGATTATCCTAAAATAGCTTCAGGCAAATGCCGGGATGCTTCCATTCAAACGACACGGCCGATTTTCTTCCCTATCCTTCCCCAATCCGATGAGACCCATGACCTCGCTGTTTTGCCCCTTCTCCCAAATCAAACAACCAACTACCAAAAATTTACTCTTTGTATACCACATTTGGCTGAAATTACTCCAGGCGTCGCTGAGCTATACTTCATTATCATCCCCTTCTCATTATCACCCCTATCGGATGTTGGTCCTTCTTCACCCTACAGTACTTTTTTCGGGTAGGAACAGGTTTTAGTAAATCACCGACTCCTCTGTATAAAATAGCTACATGATGCATATTTTTAGGCATTATTCAATGGTATATGAAGATACTGTATGCTAAAAATGCGTTGCGAGTACAGTTAATAGTAAAGCAGTAATAAATTAAACCGTTACCCATTATGGCAGCAGTGTTTCCACACATCTCAATGTCTATACCGTCATATGTCCTGAACTATTTGTCATACAATGGTACTGTTTTGCATTTACTTACAAGACTACCAGCAGATACTGTCTGCGAAATGTGCCGTGAATGGTATTAGTAGTAAAGAAGCAATAAATTAACGTCATGCGTTGCACGACCGAATTTTACACATCTCATTGTGTATGATGTCATGTCTCCTGAGCTATGCGCCGTACAGTGATATAACTTTGCACACACATTTATTTCTGTGTATGAATATTTGTAAGTAGGCTGTTTACATTTTTATATTGGTAACGACAAGTTGTTAGTCAGGGCCATTGTTTTGTATGGATTATTGGGCTAAAATTATCGTGTGTCAGTTTAGTGTTGATCAGAATAAGTAAAGAGAGAAATGTCTGAGTACGTTCAGTTCTGCTCAGTTGTTTAAAAATCAAATATCGTAAGGGGTTTACCAGCAAAGTAAACCATAGTTTTTCTGAAGGGATGTTTCATATTGTCAGCGGAAAGGTGGTTTCTAGCACCACAATCCTTCTTTCTACATAGGAAGTGATATGTATACAAAGCTTGGTAGGAATCGACCCAATAGTATAGGAGCAGATGTTGAACATATACACTATGTGATCAAAAGTATCCGGACACCCCAAAAACGATTTTTATGTTAGGTGCATTGTGCTTTCACCTACCGCCAGGTACTCCGTATCTGCGACCTCAGTAATCATTAGACAACGTGAGAGAGCAGAATGGCGCGCTCCGCGTAACTCACGGACTTCTAACGTGGTCAGGTGATTGGGAGTCACTCGTGTCATATGTCTGTACGCGAGATTTCCACACTCCTAAACATCCCTAGGTCCACTGTTTCTGATCTCATAGTGAAGTGGAAACGTGAAGGGACACATACAGCACAAAAACGTACAGGCTGACCTCGTCTTTTGAGTGACAGAGACAGCCGACAGTTGAAGAGGGTCGTAATGTATAATAGGCAGACATCTACCCAGACCATCACACAGGAATTCCAAACTCCATCAGGAGCCACTGCAGGTACTATGACAGTTAGGTGGCAGAGTGAGAAAAGTTGGATTTCATGGTCAAGCGGCTGCTCATAAGCCACACATCGCGCCGGTAAATGCCTCGCTTCGTGTAAGGAGCGTAAACGTTGGACGATTGAACAGTGGAAAAACATTGTGTGGAGAGACGAATCACGGTACTGAATATAGCGATCCGATGGCAGGGTATGGGTATGGTGAATGACCGGTAAACGTCATCTGCTAGTGCGTTCAGTGCCAATAGTAAAATTCGGAGGCGATGGTGTTATGACGTGGTCGTGTTTTTCATGGAGGGGGCTTCCACCCGTTAATGTTTTGCGTGGCACTATCACGGCATAGGCCTACATTGATGTTTTAAGCACCTTCTTGCTTCCCACTGTTCAAGAGGAATTCGGGGATGGTGATTGCATCTTTAAAAACAATCGAGCACCTGTTAATAATGCACGTACTGTGGTGCAGTGCTTACACGGCAGTAACATCTCTGTAATGGACTGGCCGGCACAGAGTCCTGACCTGAATCTTGTAGAACACCTTTGCGATGTTTTGGAACGCCGACTTCGTGCCAGGCCTAACCGCCTGACATTGACACCTCTCCTTAGTGCAGCACTCCGTGAAGAATGGGCTGCCATTCCCCAAGAAACTTTCCAGCTCCTGACTGATAGTATGCCTGTGAGAGTGGAATCTGTTATCAAGACTAGGGGTGGGCCAACACCATATTGAATTCCAGAATTACCGATGGAGGTTGCCACGAACATGTAAGACATTTTCAGCCAGTTGTCCGGACACTTTTGATCACATAGCGTATGTATGTATAGACCTACATATGTTTTTTATAAAATATGGAGACTACGTCATGTGGATATAAACTGCTTTAAATTGTTCCCCAGAGTTCCGGGCTTCCTCGTCTGTAGTCTCAATAATGTTATATTAAAAAAGACACCCTCTTCTCATCTGGCGACCATGAATAGGTTGATTTTTATGCCCTCTAAAAATACCAAGCAATATTAGTTCAAACGCCCCTTTTTCAAGTTTAATATATATGGAAGTTATTTCACTTTATTTTCTCATCCACTGTTCATAATCTCGCTGTGCTATTCGGCCTGTCTCAGTAATTTTAACTAAGAATAATAAATCGTTTTAAATTCAGTAGACGTAAGAGGTAGAAAATATGAAAAAGGAAATGCATTCTACATCATATACATTTCACGTCAGCTGCCAAACAGTATCCTGTAAGATATGCATTTATCCTGGGCATTGTGTAAGTAGATGGGTATATCACAGAGTCAATATTTTCTCCCCTTTAAATTTATTAGCTTTACAAATAATAGTTTTAGAACGTAAAAATTGCTTTTTAATTAGGTTTCATTATAATTCTGAACCTAAGGGTCAAACAAGTATCACACTTGAGACAACAAATTGAGTACACTAAACATTTGGCACAGAACCACGGATATGAGGTGTGGGAAAACATCTTCAGATGTTGTGTACCGAAACGGAAAGAGTGGCACGTGACATTGTTCCGAGACATAGATTTATTGGTTACAGAATATGCATTAAGTGACGAGTAATCGCAGTTTAGTTATTTTGCACTAACGCACTCATGACATTCTGTTTTACATTAAAAAAAAAAGGTTCAAATGGCTCTGAGCACTACGCGACTTAATTTCTGAGGTCATCAGTCGCCTAGAACTTAGAACTAATTAAACCTAACTAACCTAAGCACATCAAAAACATCCATGCCCGAAGCAGGATTCGAACCTGCGACCGTAGCGGCCGCTCGGATCCAGACTGTAGCGCCTAGAACCGCATGGCCACTCCGGCCGGCTTCCATCAATTACCCGTCAAAGCAATAACAGACTGGAAGCTATTCTGTAAAATCGTTATAATTATCCATCAACGTGGTCTGATAAAACTTTTTACAAAGCTACACTCATCTGTTTGGGTACTGTTCTTCGTAGACACGACCATCTGCCAAATTACCTCTGAAACTTTCGCGATAACTCTGGAGCATATGGAATGCAGCGTTTGAAGTAGGCGCAGAGCACAAGAGCAGACCTGCTGATTCAGGCTCCCTGCGGCGTATAAATTACCAGCAATTTACATCTGGCGTGGAGGAGCGGCGCCCGCGTTAGACGCAGACCTGCTGTGTGCTCGACAAGGAAGGAGCGCTCTGAACTGCGTGCGTACGCGACTCTCTGCAGGCGCACAAACAGCCCCTGAGCTACGTGCACCTGGAAGCGTTCACAGAGAGTCGTTACGGGTGAATAGGCGAGAGCGATCTGACGTACGCCGTGTGTGCGTACGACAGCGTTTCCCGCGTGCGTAGCTCTTGCTATAACAGAAAGCGCTGTTGGAGGTGGAGATAGCAGCATTAAAAATAGCGCCAGCCTCGGCGCTTGGTTCTTATACTGTATGCCAACCACTGCCTTCTGACACACACGCTTCCACCGGCATTGCATTGTCTCGTAGCTGTTCTCAAGCGAAAATCTATTTTTCCAGGAATTATTGTTTCATAAAAGACATAATTTTAATAAGAGAAGCAGCTATTACTTAGTACTTTACCCAGTTGGAACTACTTCCAAACTAGTAATCTGGGAAATCTTAAATCTTAAAGAGTATTAATAGTGAGTCAACGTGCCACAAATGCAGATTCAACACTGGCGCTAGGCCGAAACTATAAGCAGCAGAGTACTACAACAGTTGGCGTTTCAAAACATTTAGCTGAGGTCAAGGTGTTTTTAGCGATCTTTTATATTTAGTGCACGCTGAATTATAAAATGTAAAACATTTTGACCAAGCAGGACACGCTTCTTCGCTACCTCAACATTCAGGCAGTAGCCAATTACATATACAGGGTGATTCAAAAAGAATACCACAACTTTAGGAGTTTAAAATTCTGCAACGACAAAAGGCAGAGCTAAGCACTATCTGTCGGCGAATTAAGGGAGCTATAAAGTTTCATTTAGTTGTACATTTGTTCGCCATTTCAGCCAATATAGTTTTTGGTCCCTCTTTCTTCGAAGGTGCTACTGTAACTGGACTACAGTATCTGGAGATGTTAGAGAATTGGCTGTTCCCTCAGCTCGAACAAGAAGCACAACAATTCATATTTCAGCAGGATGGAGCGCCACCACATTGGCACTTATCTGTCCGTAACTACCTGAACGTCAACTACCCGAGGCGATGGATCGGCCGCCAGGCAGCCCGTGACAGAGCACTTCATCACTGGCCTCCAAGAAGCCCTGATCTTACCCCCTGCGATTTTTTCTTATGGGGGTATGTTAAGGATATGGTGTTTCGGCCACCTCTCCCAGCCACCATTGATGATTTGAAACGAGAAATAACAGCAGCTATCCAAACTGTTACGCCTGATATGCTACAGAGAGTGTGGAACGAGTTGGAGTATCGGGTTGATATTGCTCGTGTGTCTGGAGGGGGCCATATTGAACATCTCTGAACTTCTTTTTGAGTGAAAAAAACCTTTTTAAATACTCTTTGTAATGATGTATAACAGAAGGTTATATTATGTTTCTTTCATTAAATACACATTTTTAAAGTTGTGGTATTCTTTTTGAATCACCCTGTATAAGCCGTTAAAGTAATTGAAATTTTTATGTTCATTACCATAAAATCGAATTATGGCCTTCTCATATAGCTACATTAAATACACTACTGGCCATTAAAATTGCTGCACCACAAAGATGACGTGCTACAGACGCGGAAATTTAACCGTCAGGAAGAAGATGCTGTGATATGCCAATGATTAGCTTTTCAGAGTATTCATGCAAGGTTCGCGCCGGTGGCTACACCTACAACGTGCTGACATGAGGAAAGATTCCAACCGATTTCCCATACACAAGCAGTTGACTGGCGTTGCCTGGTGAAACGTTGTTGTGATGCCTCGTGTAAGGAGGAGAAATGTGTACCATCACGTTTCCGACTTTGATAAGGGTTGGATTGTAGCCTATCGCAATTGCGGTTATTCGTATCGCGACATTTCTGCTCGCGTTGGTGGAGATCCAATGACTGTTAGCAGAATATGGAATCGGTGAGTTCAGGAAGGTAATACGAATTGCCGTGCTGGATCCCAACGGCCTCGTATCACTAACATTCGAGATGACAGGCATATTATCCGCATGACTGTAACGGATCGTGCAGCCACGTCAACAGATGGGGACGTTTGCAAGACAACAACCATCTGCACGAGCAGATCGTCGATGTTTGCAGCAGCATGGACTATCAGCTCGGAAACCATGGCTGCGGTTACTCTTGACGCTGCATCACAGACAGGAGCGCCTCCGATGGTGTACTCAACGACGAACGTGGGTGCACTAATGGCAAAACGTCATTTTTTCGGATGAATCCAGGTTCTGTTTACAGCATCATGATGGTCGCATCCGTGTTTGGCGACTTCGCGGTGAACGCACATTGGAAGCGTGTATTCGTCATCGCCATACTGGGGTATCACCCGACATAATGGTATGGGGCGCCATTGGTTACACGTCTCGGTCACCTCCTGTTCGCATTGACGGCACTTTGAACAGTGGACGTTACATTTCAGATGTGTTACGACGCGTGGCTCTACCCTTTATTCGATCCCTGCGAAACCCTACGTTTCAGCAGGATAATGCACGACCGCATGTTGCAGGTCCTGTACGGGCCGTTCTGGATACAGAAAATGTTCGACTGCTGCCCTGGCCAGCACATTCTGCGGATCTCTCACCAACTGAAAACGTCTGGTCAATGGTGGCCGAGCAACTGGCTAGTTACAATATGCCAGTCACAACTCTTGATGAACTGTGGTATCGTGTTGAAGCTGCATGGGCAGCTGTACCTGTACACGCCATCCAAGCTCTGGTTGACTCAATGCCCAGGCGTATCAAGGCCGTTAATACTGCCAGAGGTGGTTGTTCTGGGTACTGATTTCTCAGGATCTATGCACCCAAATTGCGTGAAAATGTAATCACATGTCAGTTCTAGTGTAATATATTTGCGCAATGAATACCCGTTCATCATCTGCATTTCTTCTTGGTGTAGTAATTTTAATGGCCAGTAGTGTATATGCTATTCAAATAAAAGTATTTAACAAGGATAAAAGATACTTCTAACTATCCGCGTTATTTTTAAGACCTTTAAAATTACCCTAGAGGCAGAGTCACAGCTGGTAGCTCTGTTCGCAGGGATATGGGTGGCAACTCTGCACGAGAGAGAGGCAGGGGTTGAGGTGACGTTGCTTTTACCTTGTAGCAACCTGTTGGCTAGTATTACTTGAGCTGTCTCAGTGAAAGCAAAATTGTTTCAAAATGAATCGAAAGTGCAAGAATCATCATCACCGATTTTGCTAGACTTGTGTCAAAGTCATCATGCCAAAGAGGAGATCAAAAATTATTCTTTTTGTGAGGAAAACGTGCCATGCATGCTTTGGAGCTAACATTGGTCATGTTGACCTTCGCACCATACGTACGTTCCAAAACGTGTATTGAAAGTCTGCGCTACTGGAGATAATATAGCAAAAGTGTCTCGATTCTGGTGTACCTGTGATTTAGAGGGAAGGAAGCGATCACACTATGACTGTTATTTCCGCATGACAAATATACGGGGTAAGTTAATGACTTAGATTATCATGAACTTAATATGTCTCTTTATCAAAGCTTCAGAAATTAATTAGACTTAGTATCTTAGTTGAATTAATCGATTAATGTACCTGCCTTTACGTTTAGGTGCAAAAAAAAAAAAAAAGCAAAGGGAGTGTAAAATAACCAGATGTTCCATCTGCGTCTGCCATAAGGTCAGTGCACCATGGGCCAGGAATTACCCCTTGATAACCAGAATGACTTTTCTGACCCACATCATGAAATACATAAAGGTGATACTGGGGATACGGGTAATATACAACAGGCCCGCTCAGATTCAGATTCGTTCGAATCAAAACCCTTAACCTAAACTGAACTGAATGTTCTGAGGCGCGATTTGTCCTTATTCAAAGAATTTGTCCGATTCCTAGAATCACGTCTTTCAGAAAATATATTGTTTGCTCCTGGAACAACTTTCTATTGGACCGTAGTCTTGGAGAAGACTTTCGACAGTTCTTCAGAAAGGATGATGGTATTCTCACGTTTACCGTCATAACATTGGCGACGGCCGCGGTGGTCTAGCGGTTCTAGGCGCTCAGTCCGGAGCCGCGCGGCTGCTACGGTCGCAGGTTCGAATCCTGCCTCGGGCATGGATGTGTGTGATGTCCTTAAGTTAGTTAGGTTTAAGTAGTTCTAAGTTCTAGGGGACTGATGACCACAGATGTTAAGTCCCATAGTGCTCAGAGCCATTTGAACCATTTTGAACCATAACATTGGCCGTGTCGCTGAAGCTTTCGGTATAACGTATATCTCTACTGAATGGCACTGATTCATCAAGTGGAACTTCCATAACCGTACTACTCCAAATTTGTAACGTATTGTTTCCATTCTAGGGGTCGTTCAGTACAAATGAGTAAAATCTACAGTAATATGAAACGTTTGTTAATTGCTGTGAAACATGAACGTCACAACTGGAAGGTACGTGGTATATATTTAAGTTGCGTACACCGTATGCTTAATGTGTTAATTTTGTAATACAGAGGTACATTTTAACACTGTTCGTTACAGGTCGTGACCATACTAATGGGTTTACGAAGTGGCTACACCAAATACCCATGCTTCTTATGGTAATGGAGCAGTCAGGCAAATAATAAACATTATGTACAACGCCTCTCGGAAGAAAGATCTGTCCTGACACCGCATTCGTCCAACATTAAGCCACAAGTTCTCGTCGATCCTGAGAAAATTCTACTTCCACCAGTGCACACTAAACTTGATTTAATGAAATCCCTTATAAAGGCAGTGAACAAGTAAAATTGTGCTTTTATATTCTTAAAACAGAAGTTTACACTTGTCAGTGAGGCCGCAACTTAATGCATTTATTTTTCATGGTGGTCAGATCAGGGAGTTTATCAAAGATCTGCAATTCGGTGAGAGTTTGGAGGTTACGGGGAGGAATGCCTGGTTAGCATTGCCATCAATAATAAATAACTTTCTTGGCAGCTATAGGAGCCCACAATACGAAACTTCTGTCGAGTAACTTCTGCAGAACTTCAAGGTTCTTTGTGCTCGTTTGTTAGTAAGGATTTACTTTTTCAGCACACATTTAGATTACTTCCCTACCAACTTTGAAGATTACACTGAAAAACAGGTTGAGCGTTTCCATAGAGATATTACATCTACAACTACATCTATACTCACACTCCGCAAGCCCCCCAACGGTGTGTGGCGGAGGGCACTTTACGTGCCACTGTCATTACCTCCCTTTCCTGTTCCAGTCGCGTATGGTTCGCGGGAAGAACGACTGTCTGAAAGCCTCCGTGCGCTCTCTAATCTCTCTAATTTTACATTCGTGATCTCCTCGGGAGGTATAAGTAGGGGAAAGCAATATATTCGATACCTCATCCAGAAACGCACCCTCTCGAAACCTGGCGAGCAAGATACACCGCGATGCAGAGCGCTTCTCTTGCAGAGTCTGCCACTTGAGTTTGTTAAACATCTCCGTAACGCTATCACGGTTACCAAATAACCCTGTGACGAAACGCGCCGCTCTTCTTTGGATCTTCTCTATCTCCTCCGTCAACCCGATCTGGTACGGATCTCACACTGATGAGCAATACTCAAGTATAGGTCGAACGAGTGTTTTGTAAGCCACCTCCTTTGTTGATGGACTACATTTTCTAAGAACTCTACTAATGAATCTCAACCTGGTACCCGCCTTACCAACAATTAATTTTATATGATTATCCCACTTCAAATCGTTCCGCACGCATACTCCCAGATATTTTACAGAAGTAACTGCTACCAGTGTTTGTTCCGCTATCATATAGTCATATAGTAAAGGATCCTTCTTTCTACGTATTCGCAATACATTACATTTGTCTATGTTAAGGGTCAGTTGCCACTCCCTGCACCAAGTGCCTATCCGCTGCAGATCTTCCTGCATTTCGCTACAATTTTCTAATGCTGTAACTTCTCTGTATACTACAGCATCATCCGCGAAAAGCCGCATGGGACTTCCGACACTATGTACTAGGTCATTTATATACATTGTGAAAAGCAATGGTCCCATAACACTCCCCTGTGGCACGTCAGAGGTTACTTTAACGTCTGTAGACGTCTCTCCATTGATAACAACATGCTGTGTTCTGTTTGCTAAAAACTCTTCAATTCAGCCACACAGCCGGTCTGATATTCCGTAGGCTCTTACTTTGCTTATCAGGCGACAGTGCGGAACCGTATCGAACGCCCTCCGGAAGTCAAGAAAAATAGCATCTACCTGGGAGCCTGTATCTAATATTTTCTGGGTCTCATGAACAAATAAAGCGAGTTGGGTCTCACACGATCGCTGTTTCCGGAATCCATGTTGATTCCTACATAGTAGATTCTGGGTTTCCAAAAACGACATGATACTCGAGCAAAAAACATGTTCTAAAATTCTACAACAGACCGACGTCAGCGATATAGGTCTATAGTTTTGCGCATCTGCTCGACGACCCTTCTTGAAGACTGGGACTACCTGTGCTCTTTTCCAATCATTTGGAACCTTCCGTTCCTCTAGAGACTTGCGGTACACGGCTGTTAGAAGGGGGGCAAGTTCTTTCGCGTACTCTGTGTAGAATCGAATTGGTATCCCGTCAGGTCCAGTGGACTTTCCTCTGTTGAGTGATTCCAGTTGCTTTTCTATTCCTTGGACACTTATTTCGATGTCAGCCATTTTTTCGTTTGTGCGAGGATTTAGAGAAGGAACTGCAGTGCGGTCTTCCTCTGTGAAACAGCTTTGGAAAAAGGTGTTTAGTATTTCAGCTTTACGCGTGTCATCCTCTGTTTCAATGCCACCATCATCCCGGAGTGTCTGGATATGCTGTTTCGAGCCACTTACTGATTTAACGTAAGACCAGAACTTCCTAGGATTTTCTGTCAAGTCGGTACATAGAATTTTACTTTCGAATTCAGTGATGGAAGAGAGGTACCAGGTTTGTTGGTTCGTGAAAGCCCTTGCGGACTGTTGTGGCGCCTCAAGAGAGACTTTCAGATCCAAAACACATTCAAGTCCTTGGAAAGGTGCTATTATTCCGTAAAATGATGTTAATGTGTGATCTTATAATGTAGACGTTCTCCAAACGCAAGACTGTTGTGAAACCATAATCAACATATATAGCGCGTTAAAAGAGTTAGTTAAGGGTAGTATTTAAAAAAGTCAAACAGCAATAAAACCAGACATGACTCAACAAAATGAGTTAAATTTCTGAATTAAGCGTGCAAAAGATATTAAGAATTTGCTTAAAAAACTTTACTTCAAAAATGACGCAGATCAACGCTATTTAATATTTGTTTCTGCAAATTTGCTCCCGACTACCTATGGACTTCCACACATATATAACCAGTACCTACCATCAGCACCCAAAGCTCAAATGCGAATGCTGAAAGATCAGTGACGACTGATACTGCCAGTAAGACCCATGTTAAACGTCTTTCGAATAGTTGAAACAAGCAAACGTACACACTATCTTGCCTTTAACAATTAGAATGAAATTACTAAGGGTGGCTGTCAGTTCATCTTCTAGCGACCAGCCACCGCCTGAAGTAGCGCCTTTGCCCCTAAATCTGGCTCTGTGTTGTAGGTAATTGATTCATAAGTTTGCAGTGCCACTCTTCGATATACATTTTAATAACAATATGCATCTAAACATTTATAATGACGCATGATAAACACTTTTTCTATGACAGTGTACACCCACGTGCTGAGTCAGCAAATTAAGGGCACAAAATTACCATAATGTCAAATACTATCAAATGTTTTGAACCGTCAAAACTTTTCTGGGAGTATAATGTGTCTATATTTCGAATTTATCGTTCTCACAAAAAAATTTGGGACTCAATATCTTCCATGTGAAATGCATGGAGAAGAGAAGAGAGGGGGGGACGTAAATCGAAATAAGACAGGATAATACAACTTTTTAATCCGTTTCTTAGTGGTGAGTCACATTTATTATGGAGTTGTTATTGGAAGTTACTGCCTCCCATCTGAAATCAATGTTTAAAAGTTGTGATAATAATGTATAGATTTCCCAGAGCATCTTTAAGTCAAACATTGGCATTTTAGGAATTGTTTTCGACTGGCACTGTTATCTAGGTAATATAATGTACTAACTTAGATTTCTACGTCCATTATTTAAATTATGTATATAACAAGAAAATGGGTATTGTATACATAAACATGTTCTGCGCAGAGAGAGTAACGTGAAAAATTTTAAATTAAATTGCACAATAGATAATAGAGTTACTAAATACAAATTTGCTTAAAATTTCATACTATCCTTTCGGTTTTGCACCATAACTCTCTGATTCCTTATTTGTAGTACATCATGCATATTATGTTAACTATCGTAATTGTTATATTTACTTCATTTAAATTGACATGTTTGAAAATGTGCTACATTTCTCGGTGATACAATACCTGCGCATGATATTAGGTTTCAACGTTTCTGGGATTGCGCTTTGATATGAATAAGCCTTTAACTGTCTCATATCACACACTGAACTGAAACTGCTTCGCGGATGCCTCGGAGTAGAACACTGTATAAAGAAATATATCACGTAAATACGTAAGTGTTGTTTATTTCAAATGGTTCAGACGACATGGAGCTCACGAAGAAGCTGCGACCGTACAGCTGTGTAACGGACCTATTGACATTATTTTCAACGTAGAATTTCCATATACCAGCATAGCGCGTCATTGACAACATACAGTGAAAGAAAGGTGTATCCAAAGCGGAAATTTTTGAAAAAGTTTAAATACGTTTCAGGCTCTAGATTGCAAATATAATGTATTACCTGTTTCCGCTTTACAATAAAATGTTGTGGTAGTCATAATATTTTAATTTATCGATCTAGAAGAAGACTGTCACATCAGCGGTATTAACAAATAAATGTAGTGTTTACTCCACATCCGTTTCCGCAATTTTTATAATTATTTGTAAAAGTATACTCATACATGCTACAACTTATTCAGCGCATGAACCACATTTTGTAGACTCTGATTGCTCACATAATAAAAATATTTTTCTGAAATGAGTAGGCTTAGCAACCTCCATTATAGGGCGAGAACGCAATTTGCAGCGCACGTGGTATCTGAAATTAACAGCTGACTTACACCTGATTGTGGCTGGTTTGTTTATAATCCTACGCGAGCTATGTGGAATTGAAATATCACTTCATTGCGAAAACTGAATCTATTTCTGTTTCCACGCATACGTTTTATTACATACGCGTGAGAACTGTATTTAATTTCAGAGAATGATATTTTATTGGACATGCTTTTTGCACGTTGAGGTACGGCTTATTACTTTTGAGGTTCACTGTAAATTTTATTTAATTCTCTTGGCTCAGAATATTAATCGTACAATTATTCACTGTTAACAAGAACAGCAAACTGACAAGAATAATTTGCAGGAGAACAGAAACGATAGCCGAAAATCTGTCAATCAGTTTGGCTTTCGGAAAGGTAGAGCCACCAAAGAGGCTGTTCTGATGTTGCGACGGCTAATGAAGTTCAGAATTAACAAGAACCGATGCACGTTCATAGATTTTATCGAAATGAAAAAAGCATTTGACAATGTAATATGAAGTACTAAGGAATGACGAGATACGTTTGAAGTTCTCTAACGCTATAGATACAGCAATAAGGAATAGCGCATTAGGCAGTACAGTTGAAGAGGAATGGACGTCTCTAAAAAGGGCCATCGCAGAAGTTGGGAAGGAAAACATAGGTACAAAGAAGGTAGCTGCGAAGAAACCATGGGTAACAGAAGATATCCTTCAGTTGATTGATGAAAGGAGGAAGTACAAACATGTTCCGGGAAAATCAGGAATGCAGAAATACAAGTCGCTGAGGAATGAAATAAATAGGAAGTGCAGGGAAGCTAAGACGAAATGGCTGCAGGAAAAATGTGAAGACATCGAGAAAGATATGATTGTCGGAGGGACAGACTCAGCATACAGGAAAGTCAAAACAACCGTTGGTGACATTAAAAGCAACGGTGGTAACATTAAGAGTGCAACGGGAATTCCACTGTTAAATGCAGAGGAGAGAGCAGATAGGTGGAAAGAATACATTGAAAGCCTCTATGAGGGTGAAGATTTGTCTGATGTGATAGAAGAAGAAACAGGAGTCGATTTAGAAGAGACAGGGAATCCAGTATTAGAATCGGAATTTAAAAGAGCTTTGGAGGACTTACGGTCAAATAAGGCAGAAGGGATAGATAACATTCCATCAGAATTTCTAAAATCATTGGGGGAAGTGGCAACAAAACGACTATTCACGTTGGTGTGTAGAATATATGAGTCTGGCGATATACCATCTGACTTTCGGAAAAGCATTATCCACACAATTCCGAAGACGGCAAGAGCTGACAAGTGCGAGAATTATCCCACAATCAGCTTAACAGCTCATGCATCGAAGCTGCTTACAAGAATAATATACAGAAGAATGGAAAAGAAAATTGAGAATGCGCTAGGTGGCGATCAGTTTGGCTTTAGGAAAAGTAAAGGGACCAGAGAGGCAATTCTGACGTTACGGCTAATAATGGAAGCATGGCTAAAGAAAAATCAAGACCCTTTCATAGGATTTATCGACCTGGAAAAAGCGTTCGACGACATAAAATGGTGCAAGCTGTTCGAGATTCTGAAAAAAGTAGGGGTAAGCTATAGGGAGAGACGGGTCATATACAATATGTACAACAACCAAGAGGGAATAATAAGAGTGGACGATCAAGAACGAAGTGCTCGTATTAAGAAAGGTGTAAGACAAGGCTGTAGCCTTTCGCCCCTACTCTTCAATCTGTACATCGAGGAAGCAATGATGGACATAAAAGAAAGGTTCAGGAGTGGAATTAAAATACAAGGTGAAAGGATATCAATGATACGATTCGCTGATGACATTGCTATCCTGAGTGAAAGTGAAGAAGAATTAAATGGTCTGCTGAACGGAATGAACAGTCTAATGAGTACACAGTATGGTTTGAGTGTAAACCGGAGAAAGACGAAGGTAATGAGAAGCAGTAGAAATGAGAACAGCGAGAAACTTAACATCAGGATTGATGGTCACGAAGTCAATGAAGTTAAGGAATTCTGCTACCTAGGCAGTAAAATAACCAATGACGGATGGAGCAAGGAGGACATCAAAAGCAGACTCGCTATAGCAAGAAAGGCATTTCTGGCCAAGAGAAGTCTACTAATATCAAATACCGGCCTTAATTTGAGGAATTTCTGAGGATATACGTATGGTAGTGAAACATGGACTGTGGGAAAACCGGAACAGAAGAGAATCGAAGCATTTGAGATGTGGTGCTTTAGACGAATGTTGAAAATTAGGTGGACTGATAAGGTAAGGAATGAGGAGGTTCTACGCAGAATCGGAGAGGAAAGGAATATGTGGAAAACACTGATAAGGAGAAGGGACAGGCTGATAGGACATCTGCTAAGACATAAGGGAATGACTTCCATGGTAGTAGAGGGAGCTGTAGAGGGCAAAAACTGGAGAGGAAGACAGAGATTTGAATACGTCAGGCAAATAATTGAGCACGTAGGTTGCAAGTGCTACTCTGAGATGTTAGCACAGGAAAGGAATTCGTGGCGGGCCGCATTAAACCAGTCAATAGACTGATGACCAAAAAAAAAAAAAAACTTTCTCTCTGCCCGAACAGGCCTCGGTAGGCTCAGTGGTTCCGAACGACTGCCTTATCATCCTCAGCTGATAGGCGTCACTGGATGCGGATGTGGAGGTGCGTTTGGACAGGTCACTGTTCTCCAGGCCGTTATCAGTTTTCGTGACCGGAGCCACTATTTTTCAATAAAGTAGCCCCTCAACTGACACAGTTGCCAACCGCGCTCATCAGCCCTGGACGCTCACCCACCTCTGTGCTAGCCAAGCCCGACAGCGCTTAACTCAGGTGATCTTACGGGAACCGATGTTACCAGCGCGCAAGACCATTGG
The DNA here is from genome assembly GCF_021461395.2 of Schistocerca americana. Taxonomy (NCBI): domain Eukaryota; kingdom Metazoa; phylum Arthropoda; class Insecta; order Orthoptera; family Acrididae; genus Schistocerca; species Schistocerca americana. The sequence continues at coordinate 335,417,084 of NC_060119.1, read as the reverse complement.
TACTAGCCTAACATATTTGCACTACGAGTATTCATTTCTTTTCACTCGAAAGGCTTAACAGTTCACTATTTTGACAATTTCAAAAGAACGGATGAAACGTGTTACAAGAAGCACTAGTAAGAAACTAGTGCGAACATCAGCACAGATCATACAGAACGACAGATGAAAGATTAGAGTAATGGTTTCCTTCTCTGTCTTGTAGAGAGGTTTCGGGCTGAGATTTATTAAGCATAACTCTGAAACAGGGAAACAGAATTTTTGAATGCAACTATAGATCAATGCGCTCTCTCTCATGTAAATGTGACAAATTCGAGAAACTATCTAATAAATGTTGCTAATCTTTTATCGAATTGTTCACTTATTTATCTTTTAGCTTAGTGAATGAAAATTAGAAAATAGGTGGTAGTAATTTATTTAAGTGAAACAATCAACACGTAAATTTAAAAGCAGATACATGTCATATGATTATGGCATTATAACTAGGTCAAGCAACAAAATAAATCATTTGTAACATTGCTAGTCTACGAAATCCATAATGTCCAAGGGCTTCGCATAGTTCCCATTACTACTGCGTTAATTAACAATCACATCCAGCGGCCTTATGAACTTAATAAACCGTATTATGTATCTCATTACTCCCGGTAATGGCTAGTGAACCATGAAACAGGATCACTAAGGGTGGAAAAATCGTTCAAAATTTTCTCCGTAATTAGCTCAGCTCATTCTGGAGCCTCAGCTGAATGTCCCAAAGGACAGAGTTACGTGTACTCTTGTTGTAGAAGTTTACGTCGTGGTCTCCTCAGACCTCAGATCGTGTGAAGCGCGCATGAAACTGCAGCGTTTGGGTAAGTTCTGAAACCGTTAAACCATTGAACGATCATCAGCTGTCCCTTTTATTTTTTACTCGACATTAGAGTGTATTGGTGAACCTCACCCTTCGATATTTCTGCATCTTTGCCAGTTTAGTAGAAATACTTATCTTAAGCTGATCACGTCGACCGAGAAATAAAGACATAATTATTTTCTAAAGCCATATTGACTATTACTTGACAGTGACTGTTTCAAACATTTGAAAAGATTTTTCACCTACCTCTATGAGACACAAAATTTGTTGACCATCAAATTTCTTAACGAAACGCAGGCTACATTGGCAATACAACGATATTTAATGAAAGTACACGTAGATATTAAAATGTTTTCTGGAATCTTGGTATGTGCCGTGCTCATCTTGTGGAGAAGAAGAAGAGTAACGTAAAAACAAAGGACTGCTCACTTCTTGCGTTTGTCTGCTGTTAAACAACAAAAAAAATTCTAATAATCGAGCACTTTTGCATATGGAATGGTTCTCTTCTTGCGGTGTGTTCAGTAACCGAGAATGCTGAGGCATGTTGGAAATTGTCAACCTCTGTTCACAAATTTGTAAATGATACTTAAAACACTGTATCACAATCAGCTAGATGGCGGCCAAAAACAAGTTTATTCCGATTTAACTATTGATACGTCAGTTACAGTTTCACCGGTCAGTTGCACTGTTACATCGAAACAACTTTTGTCTTGACCGCCATTTTGTTGATTGTGACATAGTGATTCACGTGTCCTTTACAAATTTGTAAACAGTGGTTAACAAGTTCCAACGAACAACAGGAAAAGATTTACACTATGTCATCAAAAGTATGCGGACACCGCCAAAAACATAAGTTTATCATATTAGGACCATTGTGCTGTGTGATTTCCCTAAATCGCTCCAGGCAAATGCCGGGATGGTTCCTTTCAAAGGGCACGGCCGATTTCCTTCCCCGTCCTTCCCTAATCCGATGTGACCGATGACCTCGCTGTCTGGTCTCCTTCCCCAAAACAACCAACCAACCAACCATTGTGCTGCCACCTGCTGCCAGGTACTCATATCAGCGACCTCAGTAGTGATTAAACATCGTGAGTGAGCAGAATGGGCGCTCCACGGAACTCAAGGGCTTCGAACGTGCTCAGGTGATTGGGTGTTACTTGTGTCGTACGTCTGTACGCGACATTTCCACACCCCTAAACATCCATAGGTCCACTGTTTCCGATGTGATAGTGAAGTGAATACGTGAAGGGACACGCAAAGCACAGAATGATACGGGCGACGTCGTCAGTTGACTGACAGAGATCGCCGACAGTAGAAGAGAGTCGAAATGCGTAATGGGCAGACGTCTATCCAGGCCATCACAAAAGAAATTGCATCACACACGAAACTGCATCAGGATCCACTCCAAGTACTGACGGTTAGGTGGGAGGTGAGAAAACTTGGATTTCATGGTCCAGCGGCTGCTCATAAGCCACACGTCGCGCCAAACGACGCCTCCCTTGGCGTGACGAGCGTATACATTGGACGACTGAACAGTGGACAAACGTTGTGTGGAGTGACGAATCACGGTACACAATGTAGTGATCCGATGGCAGGGTGTGGGTGTGTCGATTGCCCGGTGAACGTTATGTGCCCATGTGTGTAGTGCCATCAGTAAAATTCGGAGGCGGTGGTGTTATGCTTAAGTCGTGTTTTTCAAGGTTGTTTTACGTGGCCTAAATTGATTTTTTAAGCACCTTCTTGCTTCCCACTGTTGAAGAGCAATTCGGGGATGGCGATTGAATCTTTCAACACGATCGAGCATCTGTTCATAATGCACTGCCTTTGGCGGAGTGGTTACACGACAATAATAGACTGGCCTGCACAAAGTCCTGACCTGAATCCTATAGAACACTTTTGGGATGTTTTGCAACACCGAAGTCCTGCCAGGCCTCGCCAACCTACATTGATACCTCTCCTCAGCGCAGCACTCCGTTAAGAATGAGCTGCCATTCTTCAAGAAACCTTCCAGTACCAGACTGAACGTATGCCTGCGAGAGTGGAAGCTGTCATCAAGGCCACTGTATTGAATTCCAGCGTTACCGATGCACCACGAACTTGTAGTTCATTTTCAGCCAGGTGTCCGGATTCTTTTGATCATATAGTGTAACTGAACACACAGCAAGAACGTAGCCACGTAGCCAATTCACATAAACAAGATACTTGCGTGAAAAACAAACAAACATACGAAGTGAATATTTCCTCATATTAGTTCATCTCTCTCTTTCTCAGCAGGGTAACCACAGCACATACCAAGATCTAATAACGAACTGTAACATCTATGTGTACTTTTGTCAAATGCTTTGCGTTGACACTTTAGCCTGAAGATGAGGCTTATACGTCGGAAAATGTAGCTTCATTAAATAACCTGAATGTCAACAAATTTAGTGACTGATGGCGGTCTCTGAAAAGCTTTTCAGACCAGTGCTTCACCAGTGGTCTCTTAGCTCGAAGATCGTACACCGGAAAAGAAAGCTAGTAATAACAAAATATCTTCCAAAAGGTACCGAGTTAGGCGATCAATGCCAAATAGTGTGCGACGCCCCACAAAACCAAATGTGTGTCATTGTAGTTATTTGGATCATGACCCGCTATCGTGATTGTTTGCACGGCTGAGCCTAGGTGTTTAAACTTTTCATACCGTACACAATGAGCACATTTCTATGGTTACTAAGGCGCAAAATATCCTTTAGTGCTGACTACTTCATACCGGTTAGTGGGCCGGGGATACCACACATCGAAGTCGCTTACAGCGACCCCCATGGCACGTTTGAAGTGATCGAGCGTCTCGACACGCTAGTATTGACAATGGATTCGATACCGACTCATTGTTCGCACTTCAGACAGCTCGCTTTTACGTTACAACTTCGCAGGGGCAGAAAATGTCTAGATGGATACATTTATAGAGATGAATTATAACTTCACAATGCTATTCCTCGTGTTGCAAGAAGCGAGGAAGTGTCTGATAGCCGTAACGAACATCACTTCAGAACCGGCACTAATGTTTACCAGTTATGTAGCTGATTGAACATCTGGTTGTTCTACCTGTCGCTTTCTGCACTCGTCCAGTAACATGTAATGTTGAATTTCGGGCTCAGGTGGAAATGACAGAGGGTATATTTCATTCATGGTACGGCAAGATTAGGAACATGCAATTCAAATAGGTGGCATCACACAAAACTGACACTTAGAATGCAATGTTGTTTTATTTCTTTCAAAGCAGTTTCGCAGACAGTGCTATTGTATACAGCATTAGAATTTTTTGTGAAGGTTAGAAACCATTAAAGGTAATCAGCCCTTTCTGTCCGGGGTGGCCGAGCGGTTCTAGGCGCTACAGTCTGGAACCGCGAGACAGCTGCTGTCGCAGGTTCAAATCCTGCCTCGGGCATGGATGTGTGTGATGTCCTCAGGTTAGTTAGGTTTAGGTAGTTCTAAGTTCTAGGGGACTGATGACCTTAGAAGTTAAGTCCCATAGTGCTCAGAGCCATCTGAACCATTTGAATCAGCACTTGGAACAAATAAACGCATAATGTAAACAGACTTAGTCTAATGCAAGAAACACAGTAAAAAGGCCTACTGCCGTTTCACTACAAGACAGTATAGTCATTAACAACCCCAAGGTTTCTAGAAGAGCCTTTTTGAAGCAATTTGTGCAATGACCACGTAAACCTATCCTACGTGAGAGTTTTGCTCCTTCGTATGGGGCACCATCATTGAGTTTGTGTTCATGTAGACAGTGAAGAGGTACATGGAATTAGCTGCAAAGTCAGACAAGGGAATATATGAAATTGGTTGTAGATAACAAAGAGCGTTACTCTCAAAATTACAAAAGTTCGGGATTGAGTGGAACTCGAGAATATAATTACTTCCTGCAACATATATCTCTAGATTTGTTGTCGCTTGTATAACAAAGATACATTTTATATAAAAATTAATCAGATAAAATTGGAATTAATCTTAAATAAATTAGTAAAACAATATACTGAAGACATTTCAAGAACGAAGAATTATTTGACTAGGAAAGAACAGGAAATACTGTTGGAATATGAAACAGGATGTTGCCGGGAACTTAATTTTACAAGTAATTCTGATGGTTGTAGGGATGCGAAAATAAACGACGTGACTGAATGTAATTATGAATGAGCCTGAAACACAAGATTGTGTTAAGGACAACACCGCCGTTTAATTTACAGAAAAGGGTGACGCACAGCTTTATCATTTGCTCAGACGAAACAAAAGTTATGTGTGCGTGTTTCATTCTGTGGAACAGCAGAAAAAATATATACCGATCCATAAAGCGCTTCGCTCCGTTGTTGCCGTGTGCGATACTGCTCACATCTCATCTTTCACTTCTTTCCGGCACTTTCGTTGTGTCGGGGTTCCCACGGGAGAACCATAAATCAGGAGGCAGCAATTGCTTGGCCGACGTTTGCGGTTTTCTGGCGTAGCGGTGTGGTTGGTTGCTCTGCCGCACGCTTTTGTGTGTGTGTATGTATGTGTGTGTGTGTGTGTGTGTGTGTAGGATATAGAAGTGTAGGGGCGTAGGGCAACGAGAGAAATAGGGTTCTGGGTTTGGGGAGAGGGGAGGGAGGTAGAGGGGCGTGGGGTTGGGATTCGTGTGCGTCGCAACAAACCAGCTGCTTTTCCTTACATCTGGCCTCGGCTTGGAAAATCTGTATCTTCCGTGCGGACCAGAAATGAAATGTCTCGTGCCACGAGAGTAGGCGCCTCTGCAAATTTAACGCGGGCCCTTAAAAGCCCGTGCTCGCCATAAATCTCAGACACGCGGTGGGCGGCGCTGCTCTGCGCTACTGGGATACGGATATGCTTGTGAGGGCCGTCACGAGGGGATGCAGTACGCTGGCGTAGCGCGGCGTGCGACGCCGGCAGTCGCTGCTGGGACAGACACCTGCAGGCAGCAGGCAGTTTTAATTACTGTGGGTGACGCACGGCGCTCTGTAGTTCGCGCAACTGCGAATGTCCACGTGGAAATTATTTCACTGTACACGTTTTTAGATGGAATCCTTAAACAACAGAAGTTCTCGTAAAAAAGCGCGACGTCTGTTCAAAAGTTTATGTGCTTTCTGTGAGGATAATTTGATATCTAGAGTAACGTAAGCTTATTATAGATTATGGGAAACGTCGGTATCCCAGACGTTTATTACAAGTAATAGAGATATTATACGAGTACAGAGAAACTATAATAACGCGGGGAAAGAGAAGACACGACCAATAAATAGATAAATGTAAATTAATGCAGATGAATAGGAAAAAGATTCCCGTAATGTTTGAATACTCCAGTAGTAGTGTAGCGCTTGACACAGTCACGTCGATTAAATATTTGGGCGTAACATTGCAGAGTGATATGAAGTGGAACAAGCATGTTATGGCAGTTGTGGGGAAGGCGGATAGTCGTCTTCGGTTCATTCGTAGAATTTTGGGAAGATGTGGTTCATCTGTAAAGGACACCGCTTATAGGACACTAATACGATCTATTCTTGAGTACTGCTCGAACGTTTGGGATCCCTATCAGGTCGGATTGAGGGAGGTCATAGAAGCAATTCAGAGGCGGGCTGCTAGATTTGTTACTGATAGGTTTGATCATCACGCGAGCGTTACGGAAATGCTTCAGGAACACGGGTGGGAGTCTCTAGAGGAGAGGAGGCGTTGTTTTCGTGAATCGCTACTGAGGAAATTTAGAGAACCAGCATTTGAGGCTGGCTGCTGTACAATTTTACTGCCGCCAACTTGCATTTCGCGGAAAGACCACAAAGATAAGATAAGAGAGTTTAGGGCTCGTACAGAGGCATATAGGGAGTCATTTTTCCCTCATTCTCTTTGGGAGTGGAACAGGGAGAGAAGATGCTAGTTGTGGTACGATGTACCCTCCGCCACGCACCGCATGGTGGATTGCGGAGTATGTATGTAGATGTAAAATAAATATCCACAGGAGAGTGCGACAAAGCTGTATCCATCCGTCCATCCACTTTCTGTATTCAGTATATAAACTATGTGATCAAAAGCATCCGGACACCTGGCTGAAAATGACTTACAAGTTCGTGGCTCCCTACATCGGTAATGCTGGAATTCAATGTGGTGTTGGCCCACCCTTAGCCTTGATGACAACTTCCACTCTCGCAGGAATACGTTCAATCAGGTTCTGGAAGGTTTCTTGGGGAATGGCAGCACAATCTTTACGGAGTGCTACACTGAAGAGAGGTATCGATGGCGGCCGCTGATGCCTTGCACGAGGCCGGCGTTCCAAAATATCCCAAAAGTGTTCTGTAGGATCCAGGTCAGGACTCTGTGCAGGCCAGTCCGTTACAGGGATGTTATTGTCGTGTAACCACTCCGCCACAGGCCGTGCATTATGAACAGGTGCTCGATCGTGTTGAAAGATGCAATCGCCATCCCCCAATTTCTCTTCAACAGTGAGAAGCAAGAAGGTGCTAAAACATCTATGTGGGCCTGTGCTCTGATAGTGCCAAGCAAAACAACAAGGGGTGCAAGCCCCCTCCATGAAAAACACGACCACACCAAAGCACCACACCATCCGAACTTTACTGTTGGCACTACACACGCTGGCAGTTGACGTTCACTGGGCATTCTCCATACTCACGCCCTGAAATAGGATCGCCACATTGTGTACCGTGATTCGTCATTCCACATAACGTTTTTCATTCGTTCAATCCACCATTGTTTTACGCTCCTCACACGAAGCGAGGAGTCGTTCGGCATTTACCAGCGTGATATGTGGCTTAGGAGTAGCAGTTCGTGCATGAAATACAAGTTTTCTCACCTCCCGCCTAACTGACATAGCACTTCCAGTGGATCGTGAGGCAATTTGGAATTCCTGCGTGATAGTCTGGGTCTGTCTATCACACATTACAACCCGCTTCAACTGTTGAGGGTCTCTTTCAGTCACAGACGAGGTCGGCCTGTACGCTTTTGTGCTGTACGTATCCCTTCACGTTTCCACATCACTGTCACATCGGAAACAGTGGACCTAGGGCGTATCACACAAGTGACACACAATCACCTGACCATTTTCGAAGTCCGTGAGTTCCACGGAGTGCCCCATTCTGCTCTCTCACGATGTCTGATGACTACTGAGGTAACTGATATGGAGTACCTAGCAGTGGGTGGCAGCGTAATGCACCTAATACGAAAAACGTGTTTTTTTGGTCGTGTTCAGATACTTTTGATCGCAGAGTGTACTTGTAGATAGCTGATCGCATCCCCATCTAAATCCGTCCCCATTGACACCTATGAGAATGACGCGGCTGTCGATCGGTACGGTTGGACCTTCCGAAGCCTGTTTGGGTGGAGACTGAACGATGTGGTACACAGTCGAACGCCTGTGGAAATATACGAAGACGCAATCTACTTATACCAGTCCATCCGTTGTTTGCAAGGTGTCGTATATTAATGACGCAAGCTGTGTTTCACACGAGTGATATTTTTCTGAATCTGTTTTGCGTCTCTGAGAGAAGCTAGTTTTCCTCAAGAATCGTACTAATTGACGTAAAGACATCGAGTAGAACAAAAGTGATTTATGGCGTTCCCTAAGGTGTGATATAGGCCCTATTCTGTTCCTTATGTATATAAGCGATTTAGGAGACAATCTGAACAACCATCTTGGGTTGTATGCAGATGATGCTGTCGTTTATCGTCTAGTAAAATCAAATCATCAGAAAATCAAAGCAAATTGCAAAACGATTTAGGGAAGATACCTGTATGGTGCAAAAGTTGTTAATTGACCCTAAATAGCGAAAAGTGTGAGAGTATCCACATAAGTCCCAAAAGGAATCATTTAAACTCCGGATACACGGCAAATAACTCAGATCTAATGGCTGTAAATTCAACTAAATACCTTACAACTTAAAGTGGAAAGAACACACAGAAGATTGTTTGAGGAAGGCAAACTAAAGACTGTGGTTGTTGGCAGGACATTTAGAAAATGTAACCGGTGCACTTAAGAGACTGCCTACACTAGGCTTGTCCTTCTTTTTTTAGAGTACTGCTGCGCTGTCTGGAATCCATACCAGATAGGATTAGCGGAGTTCATCGAGAAAGTTCAAAGGAGAGCAGCATTTTTTGAATTATCGCGAAATAGGGCAGAGAGTGTTACTGACGCTATACGGGATTTGGGGTAAACATCATTAAAACAAGGCATTTTTCGTAGCGGCAGAATCTCCACACGAAACTTAAATCTTCAACTTTCTCCATCGAATGCTAAAATATTTTTTTGACGGCGACCTACATAGAGAGAAATGATCATCACAATAAATGAACTGAAATCAGAGCTCGCGCAGAAAAATATAGGTGTAGGTGTTCGTTTTCTCCGCGCGTTGTTCGATGGTGTAATAATAGAGATGAACCCACTACTAGGCAAAGTGTGGTTGCCGGAGTATCCATGTAGATGTAGATAGCGATGCTATTGTGACTGTTTCTGTATCGAGTAGAAGCTAATATCTGACGTTGTTTTTAACCATATACACAGTTCCTAAGAGTGCTACCTACACGTAGATCACCGCATGCAAATGCATTGCAACATTTCAGTTGAAAGAAAAATACCAGTATGCAAGCATTGGATGTGTCTGTGGAACAGTAGACTGATACGTCAAACATGCCACGAAGAATAATCGCGATCATAGATCGGGTCTATACCATCGTGTTACGTGCAGATGGCTTGTCAAGCAGGAAGCTGCTCGATGTGTGCAAGTGACAGTCAGTTTGGAAGATATACACCGCACAAGCCGTTCATGTCCAGCAGGTGTATAGGATGACCGATAACTACGACGTTTGAGTGAAATTAACTGTGATCTGAATTCCCCAGTAATGAATTCCGCTTTCGAAGAGGCTCATAGGATATTATGCGTTAAGAGAGATTGCATGACGCAAATATTCATTCCACGTCGACCATCACAAAATCGCTGATTCCATTACAGATTGCCAAGAAATCATTCCGAATGGACGCTGCAGGATTAGCGTCGAGTGTTGTTTAGGATAGGAACTTGGATTTGTTTGTACACTGATAATATTAGACAATATTTTTGAAGAAAACCCGGTAGTATCAAAACCATCGAACACTGTGTCCCACACGTGCAGCAAGGTGGTGACGGTGTGATGATTTGAAGTGGCATTCCGTGAGGCCTCTCGTGAGTTTTGAGGGCGATATCACTCCTGTATGGTACAGGGACGAGATTCTACAACCAACAATGGCACCATACCACCAACGTTTTGGTGAACATTTTAGCATGATGAATGATTACTCGCGTGCCTATCGTTCGGTTCTCATGAACACGTTCCTTCAGCATGCTAGGACCACAGCGGAGAGGCCAGACTGTTCCCTTGACGTAAACCCAATCGAACATTTGTGGGATCGATTGAAACGAGCCGGTTTTGGACTTTGACAACGACCACGTCCTCTGCGCGACGTAAGCATAAACGCTGTTGAAGAGTGGGGCGATTTGGAACAGGATAACGGGATGATCTCATCGATGTTAGCTAGTGGATGTTCCACCACGTTCTGACGTTGCTCAGGAGTGTTATGAGAAATTACTTACGGAAAAGAGCCGATTTTGGCCTTACGCAAGTACTTCCTTTTTTTTTAATTTGGGGATTCGGACATGTTACAAATGAATAAAAACGCGTGCCTCAGGACGTGACTTCCGAAATACAATGGTGGCGAACTTTCGTTGATGTGTTTCTCTCATTTGGAAGTTTCTGTCAAATACCAGCCTTCGTGAATATATTACTGCTTTGTTTCTTTCAGTTTCAACACAAGAGGTATCCAAGAGAGGTAGAGTGGAAGGTTTGGATCCGTTCATTCATTTTCCACATGACCAGTAATGGTGCCCAGTAAGTGAATATCGACTGCCAGTTAAATTTAGTGATGGAAGTCATTTATAATAATGAGATTCGATATTGCTGCTTTCTGATGTAAAGTTGCGAAAACTTAGCCTCTGTTAGAAATTGAAGATGTATATGATTAACTGTTTGTGGTACGACCCACCTCCGAAGCCGACGTTGATTAACGCATGCCTGTGAGAAAGAGCTTGAGTCAGAGGTAGCTGGTTCGAGTTATGCCGGCGCAAGAAACTTTCACCGCCATTATTTGGCCAGCAAGGGAAGGAGTGGTGGTGGCGTAAAAGTTCCTGACCGCCAGTGCTCTGGATTAGATTCGAAACCTCAAAAATGGCTCAAGAAATTATGGTGATCCGTCAGTCGATTGTGGATGTTAAACTTAGATCTCCTTTTGCTAGTATTCGGGAAGAGGAAACAATGTTCCCGTTTCGTTTCTCTGTCTGTCTGTCTGTCTGTCTCTCTCTCTCTCTTTCTCTCTCTCTCTCTCTCTCTCTCACCTCCCCCATTTCTCTCGACATTATACGATACTGCACCATACACACATATCCGTAACAGTCGGCCAGATACACTCAACTAAAAATTTATTGTCTATGTTGCCGTCTCAAATGCATAACTAATTTAATGACACGACTAGTATTTGATCGTCATCAGATCTATAAATAAAGTAAAAAGCCATATCTCTACTTCTCACTATTTTACATTAAGAAGCATTACACATGCATAAGCACTTGGTCTTATCCACAAGTAGCGATACGTGAGAATACTGTGGTTTCCGACGATCGTTTCCTCAGGCTACTAGATAGGTACATGCAACAGTGATATATAATACATTTCTACTTATCATAAAACACTGCAAGTATGTACTCAGATTTTTACTTTGGCTTTTGGACTTGAAGATGATCAAATAATTATGGAAACCAGTGATATCATAAAAATAAATTTGCAACTGAGACGGTAAAATACACGATAATTTTTTTGTATCAACACCGCTGCAGATTCTCTAGACGAATATGCCTGCTGCAGTACAGATTTCCTAACCATTAGAGGCGTCTCTTACACACTGTTAGAGAAGTAGCCGTCGTAAGTGGCAGAAATACACATACCGATTCGGCTACTCAACCTACCACTAGGGTGTTCTCACAGAACAGTAACATACAACACTTTCCTTTTGGTAGGGTTAGTTCGGTATAGTTCTCCCTCCGCGAGGGAAAAATATTGTTATAGTTGGAAATAAATGGAAATGCCGTGTGGCTAGGGCCTCCCGTCGGGTAGACCGTTCGCCTGGTGCAGGTCTTTCGATTTGACGCCACTTCGGCGACCTGCGCGTCGATGGGGATGAAATGATGATGATTAGGACAACACAACACCCAGTCCCTGAGCGGAGAAAATCTCCGACCCAGCCGGGAATCGAACCCGGGCCCTTAGGATTGACAGTCTGTCACGCTGACCACTCAGCTCTGCATCTTTATTTCTGTTACCGAGCGAGGTGGTGCTAAGTTTATCACACTGGACTGGCAATCGCTCATCTAGATTTAAGTTCTCGGTGATTTTACTAAATTGTTCCAGGAAAATTCGGGGATGGTTCTTTTGAAAAGGGTATGGTCAATTTCCTTCCCTATTCATTCGTAACCCGAGCTTGTTCTCCGTCTATAATGACAGCGCTTTCGACGGTTCGTTTAAGCCTAATCTTTCTTCCTCCTTCGATGTATAACTGGCCAAGTGTTTTGTCTTAATTGTGCCGCTTTATAGAGCTCCAATTTTTACAATGGGAAGAGACGACGGAAGGAGGTTGGAAGCATCTGAGACGTGGATGTAGATGAGACTTCAGAAATGGCTCTGAGCACTATGGGACTTAACATCTGAGGTCATCAGTCCCCTAGACTTAGAAATACTTAAACCTAACTAACCTAAGGACAGCACACACATCCTTGCCCGAGGCAGGATTCGAACCTGCGACCGTAGCAGCAACGCGGTTCCCGACTGAAGCGTCTAGAACCGCTCGGCCACAACGGCCGGCTAGACGAGAATGTAAGGCGTACAGTGAATGACTAATGAAGAAGTGCTGGTAAGAATATGAGAGAGGTTTTTGGAAGTTATTAAAGAAACAAAGAAGAGTTTGCTTTGTGAAATGTTGCAATGGGACTGTGATGGTGAAGGCATCGAAGGCGTAGTGTGTGGGAGATGAATGAAAGGAAGTAGGAAGTCTTAAGAATATTTTATCGTATGTTAAATCAGCATCTGTTCACACACACAATGACCATAATGGCATAGAAATGGAGGATGACAGAGAAAGGCCGAAATACTAAACGTTTCTTTCCAATACTGTATCACGGAAAAAGATGGCGCTGTGGTACCTCCTATGAATCGCCGCGCGGACAACAAAGTGGCATATATCAAAATAAGTGAGAACGGGATGAAAAAGCAAATGGAATCGCACAACGGCGGAAAGGCCAGTGGAACTGAAGAGATACGAATACGATTCTATATAGGGTATACGGAATAACTTGCCCTCTCCTAGCAACAGTGTACTGTAGTTCTCTGCAGGGCTGTAGTGTTCCTGATATCCCTATTTATTTGCTGTAGAAATTCGTAACATTTTTATGCTTGCATAATATGACATTTATGGAGACCAAAAATCTTCACTCTGTGAATCGACCACCGTTCCGAAAACAACTTCATGTGAAATCCGAGTCACTCTGTTGTCCACAACACCCAGAAAGCAGTAGATACTGGCGCCCAGGTACATACCGTGTTCCTTGACTTTCGGAAGCCAGTCGCGCTGTCCTCTGGAGTAAGAAATACGTGCGTACGGAATATCAGACCAATTGTCTTGATGAAGTGAAGAATTTCTGTTTAACAGAACATAGCATGTCATTAAGGATGGTGAGAATTCTTCACACGTTAAAGTAACTTTGGGCATACCTTATGGAGTGTAATAGGCCCATTACCTTTTACAAGATATATAAATGACATAGTAGACACCGTCGCTAGTTCCGTGTGGCTTTTCGAGAATGATGCTACTGAATGGAGAGGAAGGAAGGTTAGAACATTGTAGCGAAATGCAGCAAGAGCTACAGGCTATCTACGGTAGGTCGAGGGACTGGCAACTGTACCTCTACACCAACAAATGTTAAGTTACTAGTATACATAGACAGGCAGACCGATTACTGTATGATTAAACAACTGTAGAACAATCACTGGAATCATACACTTCAATAAAAATCCAGGGGTACGGAGTGATTTAAAGTGGAACGACCACATAAAATTACACTACTGGCCATTAAAATTGCTGCACCACGAAGATAACGTGCTACAGACACGAAACTCAACCGACAGGAAGAAGATGCTGTGATATGCCAATGATTAGCTTTTCGGAGCATTCGCACATGGCTGGCGCCGGCGGCGACACCTACAACGTGCTGACATGAGGAAAATTTCCGACCTATTTCTCATACTCAAACAGCAGTTGACCGACGTTGCCTGGTGAAACGTTGTTGTGATGCCTCGTGTAAGGAGGAGAAATGCGTACCATCACGTTTCCGACTTCGATAAAAGTCGGATTTTAGCCAATCGCGATTGCGGTTTATCGTATGGCAACATTACTGCTCACGTTGGTCGAGATCCAATGACTGTTAGCAGAATATGGAACCGGTGAGTTCAGGAGGGTAATACGAAACACCGTGCTAGATCCCAGCGGCCTCGTCTCACTCGCAGTGGAGATGACAGGCATCTTATCCGCATGACTGTAACGGATTGTGCCGCCACGTCTCGATCCCTGAATCAACAGATGGGGACGTTTGCAAGACAACAACCATCTGCACTAACAGATCGACGACGTTTGCAGCAGCAGGGACTATCAGCTCGGAGACCATGGCTGCGGTTACCTTTGACGCTGTATCACAGACAGGAGCGCCTGCGATGGTGTACTCTACGACGAACCTGGGTGCACGAATGGTGGAACGTCATTTTTTCGGATGAATCCAGGTTCTGTTTACAGCATCATGATGGTCGCATCCGAGTTCGGCGACATCACTGTGAACGCACTTTGGAAGCTTGTATTCGTCATCGTCATACTGACGTATCACCCAGCGTGATGGCATGGGGTGTCATTGGTTACACGTCTCGGTTACCTCTTGTTCGCATTGACGGAACTTTGAACAGTGGACGTTACATTTCAGATGTGTTACGACCCGTGGCTCTACCCTTCATTCGATCCCTGCGAAACCCGACATTTCAGCAGGATAATGCACGACCGCATGTTGCAGGTCCTGTACGGGCCTTTCTGTATACAGAAAACGTTCGATTGCTGCCCTGGCCAGCACATTCTGCAGATTCCTCACCAATTGAAAACGTCTGGTCAATGGGTTCCGAGCAACTGGCTCGTCACAATACGCCAGTCACTGCTCTTGATGAACTGTGGTATCGTGTTGAAGCTGCATGGGCAGCTGTACCTGTACACGAAATCCAAGATCTGTTTGACTCAATGCTCAGGCGTATCAAGGCCGTTATTACTGCCAGAGGTGATTGTTATGGGTACTGATTTCCCAGGATCTATTCACCGAAATTGCGCGAAAATGTAATCACATTTCAGTTCTAGTATAATATATTTGTGCAATGAATACC
Organism: Schistocerca americana; assembly: GCF_021461395.2. Lineage (NCBI taxonomy): Eukaryota > Metazoa > Arthropoda > Insecta > Orthoptera > Acrididae > Schistocerca > Schistocerca americana. The sequence goes on along the minus strand of NC_060119.1, from coordinate 335,401,708 downwards.
CGTTTATCATGTGCATTTCTTCTTGGTGTAGCAATTTTAATGGCCATTAGTGTAATTGAGATTAAGGCATGTGCCAGACAAACGTTGACTGGAAGAATGGTCCGCAAATGAAGTCCATTAACGAAGGAAGTAGCTTACCAAACACTCGTTCGATGAATATTTGAATACTGCTTGTCAGCATGGGATCCCCACCAGATGGGATTGATGAAGGATATGGACGATCTGCACGAAAGCATCACGGAGTTGAGCAACCACCTCCAGCGGCAGACGCTGCAAGAGAGGCGTTCTGCATCACAGAGTGGTTTACTGATAAAGTTCCGAAACCTACATAGCTGAATGAGTCAGAAAATATGTTGCTTCTTCCTAACTGTTGTTGTTATAATCTTCAGTCCTAAGACTGGTTTTATGCAGCTCTCCATATAACTCTACGCTGGGCAAGCCTCTTCATCTCCAAGTAACTACTGCCACCTATATAACTCTGAAACGAATTACTGTATTCATATTTTCGTCTTCCTCTGCGATTTTTACCCAACACGCTTCCCTCCAGTACTAAATTGGCGGTCTCTTGATGCCTCAGAATGTGTCCTACCAAGCGATCCCTTCTTAAGGTCACGCTGTACCACAAATTTCTCATCTCGCCAATTCTACTCAGTATCTCCTCATTAGTTACGTGATCTACCCATTTAATCTTCAGCATTCTTTTGTTGCCCCACATTTCAGAACTTCTATTCTCTTCTTGTTTTAACTATTTATCTTACATGTTTTACTTCCATACATGGCAACACTCCATGCAAATACTTTCAGAAAGGGTTTCCGGACACTTTCAAGTATACGCTCTGTTAACAAATTCCTCTTCTTCAGGAATGATTTTCTATCCATAGTCAGTCCTCATTTTATATCCTCCCTACATCGACCATCGTCAGTTATTTAGCTTCCAAAATAGCAAAACACATCTACTACTTTAAGTGACTCATTTCCTAAACTAATTACCTCGGCATCACCTGATTTAATTCTATTACATTTCATTATCCTCGTTCTGTTTTTGTTGAAGTTCAGGTTATATCCTCCTTTCAAGATACTGTCCATTCCGTTCAACTGCTCTTCCAAGTAATTTGCTCTAGCTGCCAAAATTGCAATGTCATCGGCAAACTACAAAGTTTTTATTCTTCCCCCTGGATTCCTACTCCAAATTTTTCTGCTGTTTCAATTAGTGCTTGCTCAGTGTACACTCCTGGAAATTGAAATAAGAACACCGTGAATACATTGTCCCAGGAAGGGGAAACTTTATTGACACATTCCTGGGGTCAGATACATCACATGATCACACTGACAGGACCACAGGCACATAGACACAGGCAACAGAGCATGCACAATGTCGGCACTAGTACAGTGTGTATCCACCTTTCGCAGCAATGCAGGCTGCTATTCTCCCATGGAGACGATCGTAGAGATGCTGGATGTAGTCCTGTGGAACGGCTTGCCATGCCATTTCCACCTGGCGCCTCAGTTGGACCAGCGTTCGTGCTGGACGTGCAGACCGCGTGAGACGACGCTTCATCCAGTCCCAAACATGCTCAATGGGGGACAGATCCGGAGATCTTGCTGGCCAGGGTAGTTGACTTACACCTTCTAGAGCACGTTGGGTGGCACGGGATTCATGCGGACGTGCATTGTCCTGTTGGAACAGCAAGTTCCCTTGCCGGTCTAGGAATGGTAGAACGATGGGTTCGATGACGGTTTGGATGTACCGTGCACTATTCAGTGTCCCCTCGACGATCACCAGTGGTGTACGGCCAGTGTAGGAGATCGCTCCCCACACCATGATGCCGGGTGTTGGCCCTGTGTGCCTCGGTCGTATGCAGTCCTGATTGTGGCACTCACCTGCACGGCGCCAAACACGCATATGACCATCATTGGCACCAAGGCAGAAGCGACTCTCATCGCTGAAGACGACACGTCTCCATTCGTCCCTCCATTCACGCCTGTCGCGACACCACTGGAGGCGGGCTGCACGATGTTGGGGCGTGAGCGGAAGACGGCCTAACGGTGTGCGGGACCGTAGCCCAGCTTCATGGAGACGGTTGCGAATGGTCCTCGCCGATACCCCAGGAGCAACAGTATCCCTAATTTGCTGGGAAGTGGCGGTGCGGTCCCCTACGGCACTACGTAGGATCCTACGGTCTTGGCGTGCATCCGTGCGTCGCTGCGGTCCGGTCCCAGGTCGACGGGCACGTGCACCTTCCGCCGACCACTGGCGACAACATCGATGTACTGTGGAGACCTCACGCCCCACGTGTTGAGCAATTCGGCGGTACGTCCACCCGGCCTCCCGCATGCCCACTATACGCCCTCGCTCAAAGTCCGTCAACTGCACATACGGTTCACGTCCACGCTGTCGCGGCATGCTACCAGTGTTAAAGACTGCGATGGAGCTCCGTATGCCACGGCAAACTGGCTGACACTGACGGCGGCGGTGCACAAATGCTGCGCAGCTAGCGCCATTCGACGGCCAACACCGCGGTTCCTGGTGTGTCCGCTGTGCCGTGCGTGCGATCATTGCTTGTACAGCCCTCTCGCAGTGTCCGGAGCAAGTATGGTGGGTCTGAAACACCGGTGTCAATGTGTTCTTTTTTCCATTTCCAGGAGTGTACAAACTGAATACTATCGGGGATAGGCTACAACCCTGTTTCACTCCATTCTGAAACACTGCTTCCCTTTCGTGCCTCTCGACTCCTATAACTGCCATCTGGTTTCCGTACAAATTGTAGATAGCCTGTATTTTGCCACTGCCACCTTTGGAGTTTGAAAGAGAGCATTCAAGTCAACATTGTCAAAAAATTTCTCTAAGTCTACAAATACTAGAAACGTTGGTTTCCCATTCTTTAACCAATCTTCTATGAGAAGTCGTACGGTCAGTATTGCCTCGAGTGTTCCTACATTTTTCCGGAACCCAAATGCATCATCCCCGAGATCGGTTTCTACAAATTTTTCCATTCTTCTGCAAATGACTCTTGTTAGCATTTTGCAGCCGTGACTTATTAAACACATAGTTCGCTAATTTTCACGTCTGTTAGCTCCTGCTTTCTTTGTAATTGGAATTATTATATTCTTCTTGAAGTCTGATGGTATTTCGCCTGTCTCATATATCTTGCTCACCAGATGGCTGGCTCTCCCAACGCTATCAGTAGCTCTAACGGAATGTTGTCTATTCCTGGGGCCCTGTTTTAATTTAGGGATTTCAGTGCTTTGTCAAATTATCCACGCAGTGCCATATCTCACCTCTCATCTTCCTCTACATTTTATTTCTTTCCTATAATATTTCCCTCAAGTGCATCTCCCTTGATAGACCCTCTATATACTCCTTAAACCGTTCTGCTTTCCCTTCTTTGCTTAGAACTGGTTTTCCATTTTAGCTCTTGATATTCACAGTGGTGAGGTGGTTGTCTTTTCTCCAAAGGTCTCTTTAATTTTACAGTAGGCAGTATTTATCTTACCTCTAGTTTTGTATGCTTCTACATCCTTACATTTGTCCTCTAGCCACTCCTACTTAGTCATATTACTCTTCCTGTGAATCTCATTTTTGCATTCCTTTTCGCCTGGTTTATTATTATTATTATTATTATTATTTTCAATTATTCCCATTGAAGAGAGCGTTTGAACTTGAATTCCTTTATGATGATTGTATATGTCTTTTCTGAGCCCAAATTTTCTTCATGTGTTCACTGTGTTGTTTCTTTCGCTCCGCTGTCGATTTGCATCCTGGTCTCTTCTGTGTTCTGGTATCAAATTTATGTTTTCTGATGATGTTCCTGAATTCAGTTCTATTTTCTGCATCGTTTACTGTTATGCGTGCTTGTCTGAGGTCCTCTTCAACTTCTTTTATCCATTTTGTTTTTCCCCTGCCTGAGTTGATGACTTTAAGAATTTGCTTTGAAATTCTGTTTTCATTCATCCTGTGGATACGTCCGTAGAACTGCATTCTTTCTTTCCTTATTGTATCCGTAACCTTGTCTGTGTATTTATATAATTCTGATGTTGGTCTCTTCTTCCAGATTCCTTGCTCTTGTATTGGGCCAAAAATTTTCATGAGAATTTTCCTTTCTTGTTTCTCTATTTGTCTGATTTTAGTTTGCCCACCTATTTGTGTTGTTTCAGATGCATACAGTGCCTCCGAAAGTACGACAGTGTTGTAGAGCCTCAATTTTGCGTTAATGGATATGGACTTTCTGTTATAACAGTTCCACGTGAGTCTATATGCTTTCTGTAGGTTTTTTATTCTTTTCTCATTGGCCTTTAGGTTGATCCCTGGTGGCTGGCTGATTTCTCCCAGGTACTTAAAATGTGGTACTTGTACGATTTTCCCATGGGTTGTCACAATAGGCAATTTGTCTTATGGCACTCTTTCTATGTACTGGGTTTTGTCATATGAGATTTGCTGGCCAGTTCTTTGTGCAATTTCGTGTAACTTCTCTATGGCGTTAGTGGCTTATTTTCTATTATTTGTGAGGATTGCAAGGTCATCCGCGAAAGCTAAACACTTCACATTGAATCTATTATCTTTTCTAATGCCAATTTGGATTCCTTTGACTTCTTTTTCCCATGTCCTGATAATTTTTTCAAGAATGATATTAAAGAGTAATGGTGAAAGTCCGTCACCCTGTCGCACTCCAGTTTGGATTTCAAATGGTTCCGAGATATCCCCCATAAATTTAACCTTGGAGACTGTGTCAGTTAATGTTTCCCAAATGGTTGCTCTTGTCTTTCTGTCAATGCTGAATTCTTCTAGCGTCTTGCAGAGCGCTACTCTGTCTATTGAGTCGTAGGCCTTTTTAAAATCTACAAAAGTAACCACTGTGTTTCGGGTGTTTCTCATTTGGAGAATCAGTTTCAGATTCCTGATCTGCTCTATGCGTGATCGTCCCTTGCTAAAACCAGCCTGGTATTCTCCTATTTGTGGGTCAGCTTGTTCTTCTAATCTATTCATGAGAACTTTTGATAGGATTTTATATGTGACCGGTACGAGTGAGATACCCCTGTAATTATTTGGTGCAGTTTTGTCCCCTTTTTTGTGGAGTGGATGGATGAGTGCGCATTTCCATTCAGAAGGGATCTGTTCTGTTTGGATCTGTTCTGTTTCCCAAATGTTTATTACGATTTTGTGAATTTTTCCTGTTAATCTTTCATCATTTAGTTTCCATAGTTCTGCAATAATTCCATCTTCTCCTGGGGCTCTACTGTTTTTCAGTGTCTTGATAATTTCTACTATTTCGTTAATGGTTGGCGGTTTAGCGTCAGGATTTGGTGTAGACGTCTCATAGTGATTATCCTCTGTAGATCTTTCGCAGTTGAGAAGTTTGTTGAAATAGTCTGCGAGGATTCGGCAGTTATTCTTCGTGTTAGTTTCTAGTGAACCATCCGGTTTCTTGAAGCAAAGATTGGGTGGCTGGTATTCTGCAGTATGTTCTTTAAACGTCTTATAAAAATTCCTGGTGTTGTTCTTCTTAAAGTCTTGTTCTATCTCATCTAATCACCGTTTGTCGTAATTTCTTTTTTCGCTCCGCATAGTTTTCGATTTTGTTTTCGGATTACTAGAAATTGTTGCCATTTTTCTGATGTTTGGTGACTATTGAAGTTTTTCCAGGCATTGGTCCTTTCTTCTATCGCTTGGTCACATATTATATTCCACCACCTGTGTTTTCTCCTTCTCGGGGGTCGACCGAATTTCATCGTGTATTTGAGGACGTCCACAAGTTCTGTCCAGTTTGTGGTGTTTGTCTGACTAATTTCCTGTAAGATGTTTTCCTTGTTGAATTTTATGTATTCGGGGTGTGGTCTCAGCACTTTGTTTGGTTTTGGCTTTTTTCTATTGGGTTGTAATCTGGTCTTTATCTGTAGAAGATGGTGGTCTGAGTAAAAAAAATCCTCTTCTCGTTTTCACATTCAGAATTTATGCTGTGTTACTCTTGGAGATGGCCACATGGTCTATCTGTAATTCACCCAACATTGTGTTGGGCGACTTCCAAGTATACAGTTTCTTGTTGGGTTTCTTGAATTGTGTTGACATAATTACGAGGCCGAAATTTTCGCAATAGCTTATCAATCTTTCCCCATTCTTGTTAGTACTCTTGTGAGCTGTATGGATTCCGGTGATTTTCCTGTATTTTGTCTCTTTACCTAATTGTGCGTTAAAGTCGCCTAAGATGATTATTACATGCTGTTTGGCAATTTTGTTTGTCGTCTCTTCTAGGTCATTCCAGATGTCATCCACTGTGGGTGCGTGTGCTATGATCAAGGTGTATGCTTTGTTGGCCGATTTGACGGAGAGCGTTGATATTCGTTCTGAGGCAGACTGGAAGTCAGTGACAGAGTCGCTGATAGATTTGTGGACTGCAAATGCTGTGCCAAACTGTTTGGGACCTTTCTCATTAGTTTTAACTGCTGGTTTTCCTTTGTAGATCATGTAGTTGTCTGTATCAAAATGGTTTTCGTCCGCAAATCGTGTTTCCTGGATTGCAAGGATTTTGATCTGGAATTTTTGCAGCACGTCTGTAAGTTGTTTGATGTTGCCCAGATTGAAAAGAGTATTGGTATTAAGTGTACCGATGAAGTGTCTTTGTTTTGTGTGTAATAATTTGGACGTCGTATGGTTCTCTACCTTAGGCGTAACATGATGCTGCTGGTCCCCCGGAATTCGATGACCAGGTAAAACCAGCCTTGCGACTGGTGCCCGGGGTAGTGGATTCATTCCTTGTGTTATTATCATGTATGGTTTTCAAGTTGAAAACTAACTTGGTGGTGGTCCTTCCGAGGAAAGATCACGAGGAATACGACTTGATTGTTGAGATCAAGAAGGTTGCTGCAGCCGCACCATCTAGGCGAACAGACGCTGACCCCTAACCGCTGGATACCAGGCAGACGTTAGTGGATTTCTCCTGATAGTTTTGGTCCACCCCGGGTATTTTATTTCCCCGGTACCCTCCATATCTGGAGAGCATTCCCCTATCCGCCACCTGGGGAGGCGCCCGATGGGAGACTATCAACTCCACACGCCTGGTTTATTTATTGCATTTATATATATTCTCCATTTATCGATTAAATTCGATATCTCTTGTGGCACCCAAAAATTTCTACTAGCTCTCGTCTTTTTATCTACTTCAACCTCCGCTATCTTCACTGTTTCATCTCTCATATGTCCCTGTTTTACTTCTATATTCCTTTCTCCTGTTCTTGTCAATCTTTCCCTAATGTTCTCCATGAAACCCTCTACAGCCTCTGGTTCTTTCTGTGTACACAGGTCCCATCTCCTTAAACTCCTGCATATTTGCAGTTTCTTCAGTTTTATTCTGCAGTTTATATGCCACTGGAAAAGTCTTATGATTTAAAATCTGTTTCCTAAATATCTGTCTAACCATTATATAATCAATCTGAAACCTTTTGATGTCCCCAGGTCTCTTCCATGTATACAACCTCCTCTCATGGTTCTTAAACCAAGTGTTAATGACGTCTTCCTTAGTAGCAACCACCCAGAGACCAGAATGAGGGACTATATTACCTCCGGATTATTTCACCCAAGAGGATGCCATTATCATTTAATCATACAGTAAAGCTGCATACTTTGGGAAAAAGTATAGCTATGATTTCCCTTTGCTTTCAGTACCATCATGGCAAGGCCATTTTCGTTGACGTTACGAGGCCAGATTAGTCAATCATTGCCCCTGAAACTACTCAAAACGCTGTTATCCCTCTTCAGGAACCGTATGTTTGTCTAGCCTCCCACCAGATACCCCTCCGTTGTGGTTGCACCTACGGTACGGCTATCTGTATCCCTGAGGCACGTAAGCCTAAGCTTTCCCCCCTCCCCCCCTCCCCCCCTCCCAACAGCAAGGCACATGCTTGATGAGGGGGTCTTCCCAAGTATATTTCACGAAATATCTTGAAAATAAAATTAGAGAGATTCATGCCGACAAGGCGGCTTGCCGGCGATCGTTCTTCCGCGATTCGAACAGGAAATGTGGGAAGTGACAGTAGTACATGATGTACCGTCCACCACACGTGGCAGGGTGGCTTATGGGGTATAGATGTACGTGCAGAATCGTGGATGATTCTAAAAGAAGTGGAAGCTACGTGGATATTATAAAGACTGAAGACAGAATGACAGGGAGAGCAAACATGTGATGAACTCACAATTACGTACACTGATCGAGCAAAACATAATGTCTACTGCCCACCGCGAAGTTGGATGCCGCCTTCTAGCGTTTCTGGCACGTAACGCGGTAACAAAAGCACGTAAGCGATGCAGACACTGACGCAGGATCACTCTGGTGAAGATATGGGCTACAAATGGGGAAATCCATTGAGGTAGTTAATTTAATTTGTAGTAAGTCTTATGGGAAAATACTGCTGAGGTCATCGGTCCCTAAGCTTACGCACACTGAATCTAACTTAAATTACTTACGCTAAGAACAACACACACACCCATGCCCGAGGGAGGACTCGAACCTTCAACGGGGAGAGCCACACAGACCGTTTCAAGGCCCCCCAGACCGCGTGGCTACCCCGCGCGGCTCATTGAGGTAAGCTACTCTGACAAATGTCAGATAATTTTAGGCAGACCATGTAAACAAGTATCTCGAAAATGGCAACGATTGTCGAATATTCACGAGCCACTGTTATGAGCGTCTACGGAAAGAGTTAGAAGGACACTGAAACTATCGGTAGGCCTCAAATGTGGAACGTCCACGACTATTCACTGAACATGGGGTTCGGATGCTGGTCTGCTCTGTAAAGTAGGGTAGAAGGTTATCTGGGGCATCTCAGATGAGAGAACATAATGCTGGTGCACAGACAAGTGTTTCGGAGCACACCGTTCATCGTACATTTTTGAACATGGACCTCCGCAGCAGACCACTACGTATCCACATGTTGACCCAATGACAGGTTAGTTACCACGGTACCATCTTGATTCGACAGGTGATCAACGGAAACGTGTCGGCCCTCCACAACCGGCGTCATTGGGGTAAACGCCGGGTCGAAACGTACAGCGCGCAACGGGCGCAGTATTATACTGTGGGATATGATCTCCTGCGAATTTATGAGACCTGTAGCCTGCAGTAGTAATCGAAGACAGGCTGACAGCTGTGAACCACTTACATACATTCACGCTTTATGTCATCCCTGACGGCGGTGGCATCTTTCAGCACTATAACTGTCCGTGTCTCGGTGCCAGCACCATGCTACAGCGGTTTGAGAGGCGTTATAGGTAACTCACGTGGATGTGTCGACGATCAAGTCTGCTTAATGTAAATACTGTGGAACCCCTCTGGGTCGCTATTGGGAACCATCACCGTCCACGCAAAACAGCGGCCCATTATTTGCGCCAATTCCATAACCTATCCGTAGACATACAATGCCACATACCGCCGCAAACCGACCAAGAGACTGTCGGATCCTTGATACGCATAATCAGTAATGTATCACATTCCAAAGATGGTCAAACATGCTATTAATCAAGGGGTCATAATGTTCTGGCTCGTCAGTGTATATAGAACATATAACAAAAATATTAATAGTAGTAGTAATAATGATAATAATAATGACTATTATTATTATTATTATTATAGTCAATAAAAGCTCAGTTGGATAATGTGGACAGGAAAAACAAGAAAAATTATAACAAATAACAACGCACGGCACATTCGCAGTGACGCCGACAGGCTGTACTCGCACAGAAAAACGGGCGCTGGGGGACTGTTGCAAGTGAGGCAGACAGTGGAAGAAGAGAAGTATCGATTGATAAACTTTGTGAAACATGAGAGACAATCAGCTGTGACTGAAACCAACAGCAGAAATTTCCCCAAGGAAATGCTAACAATCAATACCTGCAGAAGCCAGCCCGGCTAGCCGCACGGTCCAACGCGCTGCTTCCCGAGCGGGAAGGCGTGATGGTCCCCAGCACGTATCCGCCCGGAGGACTAGTGTCGAACTCCGGTGTGCCGGCCAGCCTGTGGACTGTTTTTAAGGCGGTTTTATACGTTCCTCGGCGAATGCGGGCTGGTTCCCCTTATTCCGCCTGAGTTGCACTATGTCGGCAATTGCTGGGCAAACTCTTGCTACACTTACGTGTACACCATCACTAACACGCAAGCATTTGGGGTTACACCCGTCTTGTATGAGACGTTCCCGGAGGGGGTCCTCTGGGGGACCGAACCGCACAATAACCCTGGGTGCAATGTGGGGCGGCGGGGAGGTGGGTGGACTGCCGTGCCCTGTTGTGGGGTTGTGAACCGTTGAGGGTTACGGTGGGACGAAGCCTCTCCGTAGTTTCTAGGTTCCCTGTTTAATACACAATACAATACACAATACCTGCAGAAGGGATCTGAAGGACTGTTTTTTTCCCGTAAGAGCATGCCATCAGAACTAACGCCGTCAAAGCTAGAAGCGAGAAACCTGTAAGAGACTCAAAGTACAGATTCCCCAGAGAAGCTGACGAAGCGACTATTAATATCTTGAGCTGTTGCAAAAAGAGCGTTTATATTACTAGCAGTAGCACATTGATGAACTTGCGGGACCTCAAGCCAGAAACAGTAGTAAAATCGAACATGCCATCTTACTTTGCGACTTCTGAATTCAGACAAATCCAGAGCTGGAACCACAGTACAGCAGAGAAAACAACCGTGGAGAAAAAGAAAGTGGGGATCACCGACACTGCCATCCCAGATGCTAATAGAAACTTCTTCAGTAACTTACCAGATACGAGGACGTGAATAGCTAACTACAGCGACATTGGCGTGAACAGGTCAATGTGATCCTAGTAACCGGTAGCACCGCCAGAAGAACTTAGTGGGCACTTGAAAATCATCGGCACTGATAAAATATCCATCCGCCAACTACGAAAACATTACTGGGATTAGGACGAAAAATCATCCGATACATCATTCATTCGTAGACGCTTTGCTGGATTTGGTGCTGCCTCACTAGTCGGACATTTTCACAGTGAATTCATTTCCAGTGTTTACTGTTGTAAACAATACTGGCTCATTACATGGTGTTGCCGAGTATTTATGTATCCCAGTCTTTTGTTAATCCATCTCATTCCTCTCATTCTTCCTCCCCTCTCTGCCCCTCTCCTTCACCCCCTCCCTGTGTGCATGTCCTCATACGCCCTCTCCCTGCGATCTCCTCCTTCCCCTTTCATTGTTCATCTCCTCCTCTTTCCTACACCCTCTCTCCGTCAATCTCATCTGCTATCACCTGCTCTTCACTCCTCTCTCTTTCCATCTCCCCTCCTCCGTCTCCCCATCTCCTCTACCTGTGTCCACCTCCTTTTCCCCTCTTCCATACATCTCCTCCTCCCTACCGCTCTCCACACGTTATCATTCCCGCCCCAAAAGGAGGCTGGTGATTCTTACGCCCCTCCCTAGTATTTACATCCATATGTGTTTCAGATTTGGTTGAAGTCGTTCCCAGGATTTAGGATGAGCCTTTTACCTGTGGTTTTGTCCGCGTACGCACATCTCATATATATTTCGTATACATTTATATTTTCACACGTATTTGTACACGTATTTCCCCTGAAGCTCTTGCCAATTTCACCTGCAGTTTCATTTTTCACTCATGTCAATGTTTAAGACTTCGTATCACCTTAACTCTGTGTTGTGCAGTTATATAATTTTGTAGGTACATCCAGCGGAATATATGGCTAGTGTCTGCGAAATTTGTTGTGAATATACAGACTGGTAAAAAAGTAATAAAGTAAAACGTCAAGTATGTTGCGGTAATTTTTAATGCATTTCAGTGTTATTATGTCACATCTTTTGAATTACGTGTCCCTTACCGATTTATTTTCCAGATACATTTAGCAGCATATATGTATAATATCTGCGAAGTATATTACGTATAGAGTCAGAAGTAAAGAAGTAATAAATTGAATCGTCGTGTTTCATGCACACGTTTTACTGCATGAACAGCAAAAATAGCGAACACTCTTCCTTCAGTCACTTTTTGGTGGTTGTGAGTGCGTAAAAGTTTCGTCAAGGTTCGAAATTGTGTGTGAAGTTTGTTGTAAGTCTTCTCATTCTCAGATACTGGATGACTAAAGGAGGAGTTGAAGATTAATGTTCACCGTCCCGTCGACAACGAGATTATTAGAGACGAAGTACAAGCTCGGATTAGGGAAGGATGGAGAAGGAAATCGGTCGTGCCCTTTCGAAGGAATAAACCCCGCATTTGCCTTAGCCGGTTTAGGGAAACCACGGAATTTACAAATCAGGATGGCTGGAAACGGCTTTTATCTGTCGTCCTACCGAATGCTAGTCCACTGCAGTATACCGTTTGATCTGGATGAATGTATGCTTTCCCACCGCCCCCCCTCCTGGTCGATAGGTGATTCTTACCCTCACTGTGTCTTTCTAGACAGTAATTAATATGTGTATTAAGTTTGGTTCAGATCGGCCGGGTGTTTTGGGAGGAGATGTGGAACATACATCAATTTTATATGTATGGATTTGTAATAATGATAATAACTACGCTTTAGCTCTACGAATTCTTCTTTTTTTCCAAAGTAATAAGAAATTCTGTAGGCCATTCGCTCAATACTACGTTACCGATGCACATAGTGGCAATGACGGTAATGGAATCCCATATCGATTCGTCTTCGGCAGCGACTATATCGTCGTAGCGGTTAAGCCCCAGTTCGATCTGCTGTCAGCGATGACCTGTTAAAGAGCTCTCTCGGCCGCGGCTAGTTTACGAATGGGAGGCCGGGAATTTGTAAACACTGCGGCCAGGGCCTGGGCGACGCGCTAATGGTAGTTATTATTCACGGCGCGTGGCTCCGCGATTGCGCTGCTGTGGCTGGCTGCGGCCGGCGGTGCGCTGCGGGTGGCCGCCCCTGCCCCTACCCGGCCGGAATCCGCCGGCTAAAGCCGCCGCGACAACGGGGAGCCATTTAACACAATTAGACGGCCCATGTATCAACCTGTTAGCCCCAGTTTAAATCGCGTCTTCGCCATATAATGCCGAATTTGTGGCCGTGCGAAATTCCTGACTTTTCTGAGCCTGCGTGCTCCCCGATAAGGAAGCCCTCACCAAGCATGCATATGTGTTATGCTGAATGTAAATAATTGTTGATTGTGTACAAATAGTTCGAATTTCTTCGTCGGTTACTGTAGTCCATTTTGATTTTGCAGCTCGTTTCGAAACGTGGCTGGTATTACGCCTAATTAGCGTAAATTGCTGTTCCCGAAGAAATGTCCAAAGACGCATGCATGTCTCGATCAATGTTACACCTTGTCTTTGGGCTGACACGCAGTTGGGCGACGGTATTATGTGGTGGAATTTTTTGAATCAACTGCCAATCAATGTCTGGGTGGCGGATGTTTCAAAAGGCTGGCTTATTATTGAGAGTGCAATTTCGGTTGACAGGGATGCAGATCCTGATGCGACGGCATGGTGTCTTAATTGCTGAGATCGCAATATGCTCTTGCCCGTAGAGAACGCATTACTGTAACAATTTTCTGGATTGTCTTAATTCTACTTCCAACGTTACTTTTATACGTGCTAAATTCACTCATGTCATAGACGGCTCGCATGAATCGGAGCTTCGTGTTAGACATTTATACCCGCGTGGGCGAGAATATTCACGCAATATTTCATCACCCGTTCTTATATAATTCTGACCTAGTTTCCTTAAGCTAGAAGCACGTCACTTACATGATTTAATAGCCTTCGGTTGAGCATTATCTTCGAATGTTCAGAAATACACACTAAGATAAAAGAAAAAGAGAAGAAGATGCACCATCAAGGAATTATCCGAATGGGACGGATATCGGTAGATGTGCTGTACGCGTACAGGCAAAGCAAATATTTACACATCTTGGGTTGTCGGGTGTTCTGCCGGATATCAGCGTCGTACTTGCACGATATTTCGGTCACGTAGCTCGAGACCTTCATCAGGTGCGACCTGAGACTGCTCCTCGACCTGCCTGCCCTCATCTGTTGCTTTCCCCTCTTTGGGGAAGTGTGAGGGGGAGTCTGTAGCCTTTCGGCTTTTACTCCCCTGTGAACGTGTGTGTGCCATTTTTCTATAGTTTTTTGGTGTCTGTGATTTGTGATGATTGTTGTGAGTGTGTCTGGTACTTGCCTGGGGTAGGCGAGAAGTTTGGTGTTATATGGGAAGGAACCGGATGATGGATTGGGTGTTGGGATTTTCTCTTCGACTTAGTCGTCGAAGATCGTCATAGGGCGCTTGTGCTTATCGCGGGACGTGTCATACCGACCTAGGGAGTGGATGAGTGCGTTTCCGGATCTGGAAGAACCCTCGTAGAAGGCCCTTGCCAGATCCTGGAAACGCTCTCTCAGGAGTGGGATTTCGGCTGCGGCGTGCAAGTCGTCTGTAGGGAACCCAAGAGGTAGGTGCAGTGCCCTTCTGAGGGCGCGGTTCTGCAGCCTCTGGAGTTTGTCCAGGTGCTGCTTTGCCGCGTATCCCCAGACAGGGCACGCATACTCCATTACTGGCCGGATCAGGGCCTGGTACACATTTACTGCTACTGGGCAGGGAAGGGAGCTGGTTGTGTTCAGGATAGGATATAGGATGGACATTCTGGCGCAGGCCTTCCTGTGGACATCGTCTATGTGGGGTTTCCACGTAAGACGAGAGTCCAAGGTTACGCCAAGGTACTTGGCGGTTCTGCGCCAGGGGAGTTGGGTTCCATTTAGGTGGAGGTGGAGGGGGGGACGTTGAGGAGGTTCGCGCCTTCCGAGACTGCGGGTAATCAGCATTGCCTGCGTCTTCTCCGAATTGATGGTGATGCGCCAGCGACGGGCCCAGGTTTCTGTGTCGTCTAAAACCCTTTGTAGCCTACGAATGACCAGGTCCTTGTTCGCATTTCTCGTGTAGAAGGCTGTGTCGTCTGCGTACTGCGCGGTGTGCACCAGGGGGGCCGTCGGAGTGTCCACAGTGTACAAGCTGTACAATACGGGCCCCAGGACCGATCCCTGTGGCACTCCGGCACGAATACGCCTTCTGGTGGAGGTGGCAGTTTCTACTTTGACGGAGAAAGTCCTATTCGCGAGGTAGCTCTTGATTAGCTGAACTATGCTCCCTGGAAACCCTTGTGAGTACAACTTGTAGAGTAGCCCTCTATGCCATACTGAATCAAAGGCTTTGGCCACGTCTAGTAGCACTATCCCGCAGTAGCCCCTGTGGTTGAAGCCCTCTGTGGCTGCTTCAACCATTCTCATGACCTGTTGTGGGGCAGAGTGGTTCTGCCGGAATCCAAATTGGAAATCCGGCAGAATTTGCTCTCTGGTAATATGTTCTTGTATGGGTTTTAGCAGGAGGCGCTCATAGATCTTACTGAGTGTTGGCAAGAGGCTAATCGGCCTGTAGTGCTGCGGGAATAGAGGGTCTTTTCCTGGTTTGTGTATCGCGACCACTTCCGCATGTTTCCAGCAAGCTGGGAACTCGCGGGAACGAGTAATCTCGTTGAGGACGTTCGCGAGGTGTGTGATCGCTGTGGGTGGGAGTTTTTTGACTAACTGGTTTGTGACACTGTCGTGCCCTGGCGCCTTTTTTGTAGGGAGGGACCTGATTACTCTTGCCACGTCCTCGGGGGCAAAAAGTATGGGTTCGTCCTCTGGGTCCTCCTCAGCATTGAGGAAGACGGCCAGTTGACGACTGACTACCTCTTCATGCTCTTCATCCTGGGGTTCTGCCGTTTGAAACTGCTTCTCGAAGGAGTCGGCGAGGGCGTTGGCCTTCTCAGCATTGCTGTAGACCAGTCCCCGCTCGCCGTGCAGTGGCGGCATCCTAGCGCGTCTTTTTGTGAATTGTTTGGTTGCTTGCCAAAGTGTATGATCGTCTACTTTGAGAGCTGTGAGGCGGTTTTGCCATTGCTGGTTTCTGTGCTCATTGAGCGCTACCTTCAGTTCTCTCTGTAGACGATTGAGCAGCCTCCTGGTGGCCTGATTTCTGGTGATCTTCCACTCTTTTGCCACTCTGTTCTTGTGTCGAATTTGAGCTAACAAGTGTTCCGGGAGCTGTATTTGTGGCGGTGGGCCATCCCTTTGTGGAGGGGTGGCTTCTTCCGCTGCCTGCAAGATGGTGCCTGTTAGGTCTTGTAGCGCTTGTTCTACTGTTTCGGCAGTAGGTGGCGGAGCGCGAGCGATATCAGAGGCGACAGTTTCTTGGTATCGCTCCCAGTCTGTACGTTTGTACGACGTCTGGTACCGTGGGAGTGCTACCCATTCTCCCACATCGACTTCTAGAATCACTGGGTTGTGGTCGGAGGACATTCTGTTGATTGTCCTTGCGGTCACAAATCCTGCGATCCTCCTAGTGAGAGCTATGTCTAACACATCGGGCCTGCTTCCGTTTTTGGAAAATGTGTGGGTTCGACTGGACCCCATGTTTCGAAGTGGTGGGTGCGCGCTAGTTGTTGCAGTTTGGCGCCTGCTCTGGAGGTTACTCTAGAATTTCAGTCAGGGGGTTTGGCATTGAAGTCTCCCCCTATTACGAGTTTGCCTTCAATTTGCCCTAGAGCAGCTATGTCTCCCTCATCTATCTGGTCATGTGGGGGTCGGTAGACTGCAACAATTGTTAGGGGTCCAGTGGCAGTGGTTACTTCCACCGCCACTGCTTCGATTTTGTTGGTAGCTGGTAAGAATACCTGGTGGTGGGGGATCCCTCTTTTTACATATATGGCCACTCCTCCGCCTTGGGTTGGCCTGTCTTTACGGTAGCTAACGTAGTTGGGAACTGTCGCTTTTACTCCCGGTTTTAGGTGGGTTTCCCCCATCATGCATATGTCGATGGAGAACTCCTTCATGAGTTCTCGGAACTCGACCTCTTGATTATCAATGCCGTCTGCGTTAAAGACGCACATTGTCAGGCCTTGGATGTTTGGTTGTCTATCCATGATGGGGTTTTGATATTACTGAGGAAGTCGCAGAGGGGAGCGACTGCTGGACTGTTGCCTGAAGGGCAGCGAGGATCTGTGTGTTCTGCTTTTGGGCCTCCCTGCTCCTCGAGTGGACCTGGTCCAGTATTTATGCCTATGGCCTTCCCCCTCCACCAACGGCTGCAGGCGCTTCCTCTGTGGTCCGCGCCCATTCCCTGTGACCTGCTGGAGCGTTGCTGCTCCGTTTTCCGTCCGCTGCGGTTCTAGGTGTTCCCTCTGCGGTCCGCGCCCACCAAACCCGCTCCTGGGGGTTTCATCTACAGTCTGGGGTACCAGGCGTTCCCCCTGCGGTCCGCGCCCGCTCACCACGACCTGTTGGAGCGTTGCCGCTCCGTTTTTCGTCTGCTGCAGCTCTGGATGTTCCCTCTGCGGTCCGCGCCCACCAGTCCCACTTCTGGGTGTTCCATCTTCGGTCTGGTGCTCCTGGCAGTCCGTCAGGGGCTCGTTTACCATCTCCATGTCTCTGGTTCTTCTGTTTGTGTAGTGTTGCAGCTGGCCCCGTTGCTCCTTTAACAATTCCAGAGCCGGATCCCAGGCTCTGCTTAGCTGGTACCCTGTGTCACGATTCATAAGATCGTCAGCCATTTTAATCTCAATCGATTCTCTTATAACACTGTCCCAAAATCTGGGTGTTTGTGCTAGAATCTTGGTATCCTCATACTTCATGGCATGATCTAGTTCTAGACAGTGTTCAGCAATGGCTGACTTAGTCACCTGTCTTAATCTAGTGTGCCTCTGATGTTCTTTGCACCTGATCTCCACAGTTCTTGTCGTCTGGACAATGTAGGACATGCCACATTGACAAGGTATATTGGAAATCCCTGGTTTTCGTAACCCCAGGTCGTCTTTGATACTCCCCAGCAGTCTCCCGATCTTATTGGATGGACAGAAAAGACACTTGATATTGTGTTTACGCAGGATCCTACTGATTCTGGCAGAAATAGAGCCAGCATAGGGCAGATATGCCACCTTCCTTGCTTCATCTTGGTCTTCTTCAGGAACCTGTGGTATAGTGGCTGGTCGGAGTGCCCTCTCAATTTGCCTGCAGCCGTTGGTGGAGGGGGAAGGCCATAGGCATAAATACTGGACCAGGTCCACTCGAGGAGCAGTCTCAGGTCGCACCTGATGAAGGTCTCGAGCTACGTGACCGAAATATCGTGCAAGTACGACGCTGATACCCGGCAGAACACCCGACAACCCAAAATGTCATTAGATCGCCGGGAAAGCCTGAAGAGTTACATCAAATATTTACAGTTTCAGGAAAATTGGATCATTCTTTCAAGAGAAAGTGCTTCACAAACCGAGCAAGTCAGTAACGCGTTGGTCTACCTCTGTCCATTTTCTTAGCTGTTATTCGGATTAGGGTTGTTGGATGTTCTCCTGAGGGATATTGCGCCAAATTCTATCCCACGGCGTGTTAAACTGTAAAAATTCGGAGTAGGTTGGAGGGCCCTGCACGTTATCTTAGAAACGTTCTCAACTGGGGAGAGATCCGGCGGCCTTGCCGGCCAGTGTCGGGGTTGGCAAGCACGAAGACAAAGAGTAGAAAGTCTCCAGGCTTGCAGACGTTCTTTGTGTAAAGGTATGTCTTGGATTTAAACGGTTAAATTTTAAAACGTGGGAACATTAGTAGAAGAGAAAAATTTTCGATATTGTTTCGAGTTGGCTGTGGAATTTCCCCTCAACTATCGGGATAACCTCGAATTAATATTATACGAGGCAAGCTTGTGTGGTTACAACGCTTTCCCGAATTTCATCGATTTTTCAAAGGCAAAATTCTAATGCCATTGGCTTATCTAGGGGAGCAAGATATTTTATTATCTTTGTTCACCTTGGCAACCGACCTTATCACACGTTATTTTTGATAAAGGCTTATGATACGGCGCATCTACGACATTATCACGAACATATCACAATAGCATCATTTGCCGATGAGCTGCAAAAATCCTCAGAGAAGAGCAACGTTTAGTCAATTGGGAAATTTCAGTTCCGATTCTTTCTTTCACTACTGCCTTTATCCCACATTGTGCGCAGGGTCGGCAGGGTTAAGTACGGATTTGGGGTGGTTAAGTTAAGGGGTGGCCGGAAGCCCTTCTTGCCGCCACTCCGTACCTACCAGGATGGAATCAGTGTACCCCACCTGTCTGCGTCTTGTGTAAATCGTGAAATAGTGTGAATGGGTTGCAAATGTCTGCGAGTCGTGTAACTGAGGCGGGACGTGGGGACCAGCTCGGTATTCACCTAGTAGGAGGTGGGAAACCGCCTAAAAACCACATCCGGGCCGCCGTCGTTAATCCGCCGGGCGGATTAGATCCGGGGTTGGCGCGCCTACCCGAGTCCAGGAAGCAGCGAGTAAGCGCTCTCGGCTATCCTGGTGGGTCGGAAGATTCAATTCCGATTATGGACTTTGTTAATATGTGCGGAAACCTACTTCACAATTCGTAGCAGCCTCTCTCGCTAAACATTTCCTGAAACTATAGATATGTTTGAAACGACGAATCACCGATGCGAAATGTACATCGCAGTTCTGCACCGAGCTGTATCCGCTCTGGATGGAAGCGACGTCACAGTGCAGCGAGCGGTTCGGCTTTACCGCGAGGCCACGCATCACTTAAGGCCCGGCGATCTTTTTTCCGGCGGAACGCTCGCGCCAGCGCGGATCGGCGAGGCGAGTGCAAACACCGCGCCGCGCCGCGGCCCGGACGCCAGCGGCGGGCAGCCGGAGCGGCGCGGCCGTCCTTGTTTATTGAGAAGCCGGCAGCCGTTCCGCTTTGCTGCCCGTTCCCATGGTGACCGGCGAGCCAGCCGCCAGGCGGACGCTTTCCGGGAAATTTTGCAGCAACCGCCAGCACTGCAGGGGGGAAACTCTGTCCTGACATGTGCCTCCGCTAAAACTAACGGCGCCAGATTTGCGCTACATGGAACGTGAACGAAAATGCCAACCGACTGCACTGAGAGCGAACAGAAATTGCGTCCATCTTTTACCGTCTCCGGTAAAATACCGCCGCTTGAAGTGCTTTGGGAAGTTTTTAGACTTGCATCATAAAATATTTTGGAGAATTCTTCAGATTCATTAAACTTCGTTTTACAAAAGTAACCCTCCATCAGGAAGTATTCTAAACAGTTTTTCAAAAGAAGTTCAGCACTTAAAATAAGCAGTAATCTCAATTTTCAAGTACACAGCCCTGAACCGTGACGAAATGTCACGGTTGGTTCTCTGCGTTTCCTCCTTGTCTGTAGCGCGTTCCTTTTGAAAGTCCCGCTTCGTGCTCTACTGTTCCCTTACCCTAGCCAGAGGGCGCTGTGGCGTTGCTGTGGCCGGATGCCTGCCGTGTTTGGAAAGAGCGTCGGTCTTGAGGAGGAACTCTAATTGCGGACGTCTGGGAGCATACAGGAGGCCACGCCGTTTTTTTTATGTTTGACGTGACTCATGTCAGGTGTGATGCATCGTTAAGGCCGTGATAGCAGCCAATGTTACTGTCTTGGTCGCAGATGGATCAAAGGGGATGAGGCCTGGTTGTCCACTGAAACTCCTATCCTACGGATGTCGTCGGACTTAAAGTAAGACGTTTTGACCATTAATTTTCATTATTTGCAAGAAACTGGGCATTCCGGCGTCTACAGTAATTCGGCTAAGATTATTTCTTTCTTCGGTGTGTAAATGACTGAACAAAGAACAGTTTATTTAATGTTCGCCTTATGCTCGTGATCTGCATGTGCTGTTTGCCAGTGTAAACTTGACTCTCCCCTGAGTAGGTTGTTTTTTCAGTGCATCGTGAAATACGGGATCCAAATAGTGACTTTCAATTAATTAGCTGGATTCTTCCTTTTCCTCTTCACGACGCGTGTTAAATGGCAAAGTAGAATTGTAGACCTTAACTAGCTATCTCATTTGCGTGGCTTCAATAAATGAGCCTAACCTGTTAACTAATTAAGGTTTGTGGTAAACAAAGGTATTTAAGTATGTGGTTTTAAAATATTATTTGAAATGTGTCAATGATTTACGTTGCGCTAGTTGATTCTGGGGTAGGAACGGATGTTCAAATGGTTCAAATGGCTCTGGGCAATATGGGACTTAACATCTAAGGTCATCAGTCCCCTAGAACTTAGAACTACTTAAACGTATCTAACCTAAGGACATCATACACATCCATGCCCGAGGCAGAATTCGAATCTGAGACCGTAGCGGTCGCGCGCTTCCAGACTGAAGCGCGTAGAACCGTTCGGCCACACCGGCTGGCCTATGAACGGATGTCTTGGCACGTCTGTCGTGTAAGGGAATCCTGCTAGTTTTGATTTCCTATGACCAGGATGGTTGCTCAACGCTTGTCTTTAAATACGCCGCTAACCTTCTTAGCGTACGTTGTCTATTTTAAATTAATCACTGTTCAATAGCCCAACACAGTTTGTCGGCCGTCAGAAGCCATGTACGTGCTATTTATTCCTTCCTTCTAGTCAATCTATAAGCTTGTTATTCTTAATTTGTTACTCTTTTTTGTTACTATTGAGCTGTGCTTAATGTCAAACTGTAAAGAAAGGAACTTACTGTAGGTTAACTGGCGCCGTAAGGTGTTGTGGACGGTGCACTTTCCCGTTATTCAGTTTAATGTTCTAGTCAATGTGTAAACTGGCTGATTATTTTCTCTTTACATGGAGTGTGCGTACCTTGATGTTATAAGTGACTACGCGCCTAAGCGGATATTTATATTTATGGGAGAGCTTAAAGTGTGTTCCCCTGTTGAACCTTAACTAAAGCGCAGAAAACTGAATCAGGCGTTTATTATGATTCTAGTGCTATTATCTGTCAAGTGTAACACGCTACATTTACTTGGACTGTTATAAGGTGTTACAATAAATTCAAATTGCGGTGAAGCGATGATCTACTTTAGTTGATCTCGTGATTTCCTACCTTCGCACTGGTTAATCTAAATTCATAATATTTGTTTAAATATTAGTGGGAGGCGCGTGTGTCCCAAGGCCTACATACGTTGACGAGCAACACTGTAAAGCCGTCTACTATTATTAAACTTTCGTCGCAACAAAGGGAGTAACAGAGCCCAAGTACATTTTCCGGCAAGTATTCATCAGAGATAGAGGTATCGTTAGAAGGGCCTCAGGAAAGTGTGAGAAGTCCGCTGTTATCTTCTATATACATATTTAATCCGGTGTTCAGGATGGACAGCAATCTGCAATTGTTTACTAATCATGCTGTAGTGTATTGTAGGGTGTCGAAGTTGAGTGACTACAAGAGGATACAAGATGACTTAGGCAGTATTTCTTGCTTCGTGTGATGAGTGAAAGATAGCTTTAAATGTATAAAAATGTAAGTTAATGCAGAAGAGTAGGAGAAAAACATGCCCGAAATGTTCATATTAGTAGTAGTGTCCTGCTTAACGTGTTAAGTCTCTTAAATATCTTGGCGTAGCGTTACAAAGCACTAAGAAATGGAATGAGCATGTAAGGAAGACCAATTTGGAGAATTTTTGGAAAGTGTAGTTCCTCTTTAAACGAAACCACATATCGGACTCTTGAGTAGCGCTTCAGTGTTTAGGATCTGTACCACGTCGAAGTAAAGGAACCCATCGAAGCAGTTACGAGACGGCTGCAAGATTTTTTACCGGTAGAAGTCGGGCAAAACTAAGCTTTTATTCATTCTCCTTGGACTTTAATTCCAACACCAAATCTTTATTTGGTTTCCGTTACTGCTTGCTCAACTTGCAGATTGAATAAAATTGAGGATAGGCTACAAAGCTGTCTCACCTCTTTCTCAACCACTGCTTTCTTTTCATGCCCTCCACTCCTATAACTGCTGTCTGGTTTCTGTACTAACTGTAAATAGTCTTTCGCTCCCTGTACTTTACCGCTGCTACCTTCAGAATTTCAAAGACAGTGTTCCCGTCAACACTGTCAAAAGTTTTCTCTAAATCTACAAATGCTATAATCGTTAGTTTTCCTCTCCTCAACCTATCTTCTAAGCAAGTCGCAGGGTCAGTATTGTCTCGGTTGTTCCTAAATTTCTACAGAATCCTAACTGATTATCCCCAGTGTCAGCTTCAATCAGTTTTACCAAACTTCTTTAAAAAATTGTTAGTATTTTGCACCCATCACTTAACGAAGCTGATAGTTCGGTATCTTTCACACCTGTCAGCACCTACTTTTTTTTTTGGAATCGTAATTACCACATTTTTCCTAATGTCTGCAGATGTTTCGCCTGGCTCATACATCGTGCACACCTGGTGGTAGAGTTCTGTCGTGGCCGGTTCTCCCAAGGCTATCTGTAGTTCTGACGGAATGTCGTCTACCCCCGGGATGTTGTTTAGACTTGAGCCGTTCAGTGCTCTGTGAAATTCATCTCTCCACCTACTTCCTCTTCCGTTTCTGTAGTAATGGCTTTAAGTTTATCTCCACTAAATACTTCCTACATCTTTCATCTTTCCCACATTTCCATAGGACTGGTTTTCCATCTGAGCCCTTGACATTCGTACAGCTCCTTCTCTTTTCTCCAAAGGCCTGTTTAGTTTACCTGTAAGCGATATACATTTTTCGCCTAGTGAAATATGCCTCTAAATCCTTACATTTCTCCTCTAGCCATTACTGCTTAGCCATTTTGCACTTCCTGTCAAGCTCATTTTTAAGATGTTTCTATTCCCTTTCACCTGTTTCATTTGCTGCATGTTTATATTTTCTCCTTTCGTCAATTAAATTATCTGCTGTGTTACCCAAGGATTAACACTACGGTATGTCTTTTACGTATTTGATACCCTGTTGCTTTTATTATCTCGTCTCGCAAAAATACCCGCTCGTCTTCTGCTTTCCCCTGTTCTAGTCAATCGCTGCCTAATGCTACTTCTGACCCCCGCCGCCCACATCCTCTGGTGATGTAGCTTATACAAGTCCCATCTCCACAGTTACCTACCTTTTTGCAGTTTCTTCAGCTTTTAATCTATAACTCATAGCTAATTTCTGTGGAAATGTGTTGCAACTTATAATCTTGTTTCAAAATTTCCGTCTTACCATTACATTATCAATGTGAAACCTTCCGGTGTCTCCAGGTCTCTGCGATCTATACAACGTTTTTTTCTTAATTCTTAGGGAAGTTTAAATTATGTTCGTGCAAAATTCTACCAGGCAGCTTCCACCTTCGTTCCTCCTCCCTCCCCCCCCCCCCCCCAAAAAAATCCCTATTCACTTGCAAATGTTTCGCCTCTTCTTTTTCCTACTATGGAATTCCATTACCTCGCAAAAACTAAATTTTCGTCTCCATTACTATTTGAATAATTTATTGCTGTTCATTGCATCTTATCTGCATTCCTCATTTCCTATTCATTATTAAAACTATTCCTGTATTATATCAATTTGATTTTGTATTTAGAACGCTTTACACAACTGACCAGAAGTCCTGGTCCTACCACCACCATACTATACTAATTCCATTACATCTAACTTCAAACTATCCATTTAAATGTTTCAGTTTTCTAATCTACCTGCACGATTAAAGGATGTGACATTCCACGCTCCGATCCGTAGAGCGACAGTTTTGTTTCTCTTCATGACGACAATCTCCTGGGCACAGAAAAGGGACACTCTTGTACTTCCGGAATACTTTACCCAAGAGGTTGCCATCATCATTTAACCATACAATACAGTTGCATGCCCTACGGAACAATTAGGGCCGTAGTTTCCCCTTGCTTACAGCCGTTCGCAGTAACAACTCAATAAGGCATCTAGGTTGATGTTACAACGTCACATCTGTCGTTTATCCAGGCTTTTGCCCTTGCAACTACTGAAAATGCTGATGCTTCAGGAACCACATTTTTGTCTGGCTGTACAACAGATACAGATCCCCCTCAATTGTGGTAGCCCCTGCTTTACGGCTATCTGTATTGCTGAGGCACACAAGCGACCCCAACAACAAGGTCCATGTTTCATGACGGTGGAATGGGGAAGAGCTGTTATCAACGATGAAAGTCACCCCCCCCCCCCCCCCCCCCCGTAGTCGCACAACCACTAGACCTGCCGCTATTGCGTTAGCGATGCTTCAGTGGTCAAACCAGACTCTTCTTAAAGAGTTGACAGTGGCCGTGAACTTATGCCGTTGACGTCTTAAAGCAAGTGCACGCCTGCCTGGACATGAAGCCAATAAGTGACACTGGTTTCAAAGTTCTCATGTAATTAGTTCATAAGAAAAAATTCAGAATTGTTTTAATGCACCTCGTATTGACGAAAAACCACAAGTCGTTGAGCAATGCAGTGTGTTACGTGTACTTTTTATTTCGTTTGGAAAGAGAAGTTTCATAACAGTACTAGATGTTTTATCTTATTTGTTTACTCATCAGTCTTCTGATGGATGCGGCCGACCACGAATTCCACTCCTGTGCCAAACTTTTCATCTAAGAATAGCATTTGCAATCTACGTCCTCAATTATTTGCTGGATGTATTCCAATCTCAGTCTTCTTCAGTTTTTACCTTCTACAGCTCCCTCTAGTACCACTGAAATCATTTCCTGATGTCTTAACAGAAGTCCTATCATCCTATCCCTTCTTCTTATAGCGATTGCCATATATTCTTTCCTCTCCGGAGAAAATATTTCTCCTTACCTTATCAGTCCAACAGATTTTCAACGTTCGTCTACAGCAAAACGTTTTAAATGCTTAGATTCCCCTGTGCCCCGCTTTTTCCACAGTCGATGTTCTACTACCATACAATTTTGTCTAGAGACGTAGGTTCTCAGCAATTTCATCCTCAAATTACGGCCTATGTTTAATTCTAGTTGACATATCTTCGTCAGGAATAGACTTTTTGATAGCGATAGTTTGCTTTCCATGTCGTCCTTGCTCCTCCGGTCATTGGTTACTTTGCTTCCTAGGTAGGAGAATTCCTTAACTTCATCCAATTCGTGACCATCAGTCCTGACGTTAAGTATCTCTCTGTTCATATTTCTGCTACCTCTCATTACTTTCGTCATTCTTCGATTTACTCTCAATCCACATTTTGTGCTAATTAGATTGTTCATTCCAGTCAGCAGACCCTGTAAATGTTCATCACTTTCATGGAGAATAGCAATCGCATTAGCAAATCTTATCATTGGTTCTTTTCACCTTGAACTTTAAGTCCACTGCTGAACCTTTCTGTTACTTCCAGCATTAATTCTTCGATGTATAGATTGAACAGTAAGAGGGAGAGACTATGTCCTTGCCTTACACCCTTTTTAATACAAGAACTTCGTTCTTCGTCTTCCATTCTTATTATTCTCCTGTCTCTTGTACATGACGCATATTACACGTTTCTCCCTACAGCTGACCCATATTCCACTCAGAATTTTGAACGTATTGCTCCATTTGAAATTGTCAATGCTTTTTCGAGGTAGACATATCCCATTAACGAGTCTTAATCTCTTTTAGTCTTTCTTCCATTATCAACCACAACGTCAAAACTGCCTCCCTGTTGTCTTTATCTTTTCTAAGGCCATACTTATCGTCATCTAAAAAATTTCCCCAATTTTGTATTCTATTCTACTGTATGTTATTCTTGTCAGCATCTTGGATACAAGAGCTGTTAGGCTGACTGTGTGATAATTCTCGAGCTTGTCAGCTCTTGCCGTTTTCGGAACTGTGTGGATGATATTTTTCCGCATGTCAGATGGGATATCGCCATAATCATACATTCTACACACAAAAGTGAATAATCGTTTTGTGGCCACTTCCTCAACGAATTTAGAAATTTGGATAAGCTGTTATTTATCCCTTCTACCGTGTTTGATCTTAAGTCTTACAAAGCCCTTTTAAATTATGATACTGCATCCCCTATCTCTTCTTTATCGACTCCTGTTTCTTCTTCTACCGTATTAGGCAAATCTTCCTCCTCATATGTCTCCAGTGTGTTCTTTCCATCTATCTGCTCTCTCCTCTGCATTCCCATTGCACTCTTGATGTTACCACCATTTCTTTTAATTTCACCGCGGGTTGCTTTGACTTTTCTATATGCTGAGTCAGTCCTCCCAACAGACATGTCTCTTTCGAATTCTTCACATTTTTCATGCATCCAATTCCTCTTAGCTACCCGATACTTTCTATTTATTTCGTTCCTCAGCGACTTGTATTTCTATATTCCTGAATTTTCCTGAACATTGCCGTATTTCCTTATTTCATCGACCAACTGACGAAATGTATTTATTCTGTTACCAATGATTTCTTCGTAGTTACGTTCTTTGTACCTATGTTTTTCTTTCCAACTTCTGTGACTGTTTGTTTTAGAGATGTCCACTCCTCTTCAACGGAATTGAATTGTGGTAGTATCTGTAGCCTCAGAGAACTTCAAGCATATCTCTCTATTCCTTAACGCCTCTGTATCCAACTTGTTTGCATATTTATTCTTCCTGGCTAGGCTCTTGAACTTCAGCCTACTCTCACCACCACTAAACTGTGATCTGCTGCTGGGTACGTCTTACAATTCAGTATCTGATTTACGAATCTCTGTTTGGCCGTAATGTAATTCATCTGGAATCTTCGCATATCACACAGCCTTTTCCATGTATACCTCCGACCCTTGTTGATTTCTCAACAGAGTATTCGCTATTACTGGCTGAAATAAATTACAGAACTCGATTAGTCTTTATCATATCTCATTCCTAGTTCCAAGCCCATATTCTCCTGCAACTTTCTTCTATTCCTTCACTGATAACCACATTCCTATTCCCCATGACTATTGTATTTTAATCTCCCTTTACGTACCGAATTACCTGTTCTGTACCCTCATATACTATCTCGACCCTTCATGCCCCGGGGGCCACCCTTCCTCCTCCTCCCCCACCGCTGCCTGAGAAGCGATCCTCTTCTCAGGCGTCCATCGGGGAAACGTTCCGGACCCCGGCTTCCGAGGTCCAGCGTTCCAAAACGGACCTCGCGCGTGAGGACCTTCTTCGGGTCCAGCCCACCTTCCCCGTGCCTCATCGGCCGTCCAAGAAGGCCTCCAAGAAGAAATCTTTATCCCCCTCTCCACCCCGGCGCGTTTCGTCTGACGCTCCCTCCGTGAGTCGCTGCTCCCGGCCGTCCTCAGTTTCACCGGGACGCTCTGCTGCCAGGCGCTCAGCTGGCCTCTCGTCGGCGAATCATGCTGCCCCTCCTACGCAACCCGAGAAAGCGGCCGCCGCTGGCGACGACTCGATGCAACAGGATCCGCCTCCCGCCGGTTGTAGCGTTGTTCCCTCGACACCTGGCCTTCCGCGGCCGTCGAGGTGACCAGCTCTTCACCCGTTTCGTTCCCCCTCTTTTCTGACTATCGATGGCTTTGTTACATTGGAACATAAGAGGTATTCGATCTAATTGGGAGGAATTACAACTGCTCCTTCGCCTGCACTGTCCGCTCGTCCTTGGTCTCCAGGAAACCAAGTTGCGCCCAACTGACCGTATTGCTTTTACCCACTATACCTCGGAGCGGTCTGACCTCCCCCCTGTGGACGGTATTCCCGCTCATGGTGGGGTCATGTTGCTCGTTCAGGACGATGTCTATTACCATCCCCTCCCATTGACCACCCCACTCCAAGCAATAGCTGTGCGTATTACTCTTTCTGCCTTTACCTTTTCTGTTTGTACCATCTACACTCCATCGTCATCCACAGTTAGTCGGACTGACATGATGCACCTGATTTTTCAGCTTCCTCCGCCGTTTTTATTGTTTGGCGACTTCAATGCCCATCATCCCCTTTGGGGCTCTCCTGCATCCTATCAGAGAGGCTCCCTCTTGGCGGATGTCTTCAACCATCTCAATCTAGTCTGCCTCAATACCGGCGCCCCGACTTTCCTCTCGGGCTCTACTCATACCTACTCCCACTTGGACCTCTCGATGTGTTCTACCACTCTTGCCCGTCGGTTCGAGTGATGTCCTTTCTGACACCTGTTCGAGCGACCACTTCCCCTGTGTGGTTCGTCTCCTGCACCAAACCCCATCCCCACGTCCTTCGAGCTGG
Organism: Schistocerca americana; assembly: GCF_021461395.2. Classification (NCBI taxonomy): domain Eukaryota; kingdom Metazoa; phylum Arthropoda; class Insecta; order Orthoptera; family Acrididae; genus Schistocerca; species Schistocerca americana. Next base: position 335,372,784 of record NC_060119.1, on the reverse strand, counting down.
AACATACCGAAAGCTGACTGGGGACTTTACTCCTCCCTGACGACCTTTCCGGACCACGATTTTCTCAGTTGTGACAGTCAGGTCGAATACCTCACGGCTGTTATCATCAAAGCTGCCGAACGTTCCATTCCTTGTACTGCCTCTTCTTCACGTCGCGTTTCTGTCCCCTGGTGGAATGAGGCTTGTCGAGATGCTATCCGTGCTCGACGACGTGCTTTACGCACCTTTCGCCGCCATCCTACGTTGGCGAATTGTATTGGATACAAACGACTCCGAGCGCAATGCCGTAGAGTCATCAAAGACAGCGAAAAAGCTTGTTGGGCCTCTTTCACCAGCTCCTTTAACAGTTTCACTCCCTCTTCTGTCGTCTGGGGTGGCCTGCGCCGGCTGTCGGGCATTAAAGCCCACTCCTCGGTACCTGGCCTGACTTCAGGTGGTGAGGTCCTTGTTGATCCTGTGGATATCTCCAACGCCTTCGGCCGCTTTTTCGCGGAGGTTTCAAGCTCCGCCCATTACCACCCTGCCTTCCTTCCCAGGAAAGAGGCAGAAGAGGGTCGGCGACCTTCCTTCCACTCGTTGAATCTGGAAAATTATAATGCCCCCTTTACTATGCGGGAACTCGAATGTGCACTTGCTCTGTCCCGGTCCTCTACTCCGGGGCCAGATGCCATTCACGTTCAGATGCTGGCACACCTTTCTCCGGCAGGCAAAAGCTTCCTTCTTCGTACCTACAATCGCGTCTGGACCGAAGGTCAAGTTCCCACGCGTTGGCGTGACGCCGTCGTTGTTCCTATACCCAAACCGGGGAAGGATAGACACCTTCCTTCTAGTTACCGCCCCATTTCTCTTACAAGCTGTGTCTGTAAGGCGATGGAGCGCAGGGTTAACGCTCGGTTAGTTTGGATTCTTGAATCTTGACGGCTACTTACCATTGTTCAATGCGGCTTTCGTCGCCGCCGCTCCGCTGTTGACCACCTTGTGACCTTGTCGACATTCATCATGAACAACTTTTTGCGAAAGCGGCAAACGGTCGCCGTTTTCTTCGATTTGGAGAAGGCTTATGATACCTGTTGGAGACGAGGTATCCTCCGCACTATGCACAGGTGGGGACTACGCGGTCGCCTGCCCCTTTTTATTGATTCCTTTTTAACAGATCGAAAGTTTAGGGTACGTGTGGGTTCCGTATTGTCCGATGTCTTTCTCCAGGAGAACAGAGTGCCTCAGGGCTCCGTCTTGAGTGTAGCCCTTTTTGCCATAGCGATCAATCCAATTATGGATTGCATTCCACCTAATGTCTCAGACTCTATTTTTGTCGATGACTTCGCGATCTACTGATCTACTGCAGTGCCCAGCGAACATGCCTCCTGGAGCGCTGCCTTCAGCGTTGTCTAGACAGCCTATACTCATGGAGTGTGGCAAATGGCTTCCGGTTCTCTGAAGAGAAGGTTTGCATAAACTTTTGGCGATATATAGCGTTCCTTCCGCCATCCTTACATCTTGGCCCCATTGTTCTCCCATTCGTGGAAACAACTAAGTTTCTAGGGCTCACACTGGACAGGAAACTTTGTTGGTCTCTGCACGTCTCTTATTTGGCTGCTCGTGGTACACGTTCCCTTAATTTCCTCAGAGTTCTTAGCGGTTCATCTTGGGGAGCGGATCGCTCTGTCCTGCTTCGCTTGTATCGGTCCATAGTCCGATCAAAGCTGGATTATGGGAGCCTCGTCTGCTCGGCCATCCCTCTTAAGCCGTCTCAACTCCATCCACCATAGGGGGTTACGTCTTGCGACCAGAGCTTTCTACACTAGTCCCGTCGAGAGTCTTTATGCTGGAGCTGCCGAATTACCATTGACCTACCGGCGCGACGTACTGCTTTGTTGGTATGCCTGCCGGCTATTGTCAATGCCCGACTACCCATCTTGTCAGTCCTTCTTCACCGATTCTCTCGACCATCAGTATGGGTTGTATGTGTCTGCCCTGCTGCCCCCTGGAGTCCGCTTTCGTCGCCTGCCTCGACAATTGGATTTTGCCCTCCCTACCACCTTCAGAGAGGGTGAGAGCCCGACACCACCTTGGCTCCAGGCTCCAGTTCATGTTTATCTCGACCTCAGCTCGCTCCCGAAGGAGGGTACTCCGGCTGCAGTGTATTGCTCACGGTTTGTCGAACTTCGTGCGCGACTTGCCAGTCACACCTTTATTTACACTGATGGCTCCAAAACTGACGATGGTGTCAGCTATGCCTTTGTCATCGGAGCCGTCACCTTTAAATACCGGCTCCTCGACCAATGTTCCGCTTTACGGCCGAGCTTTTTGCTTTCCATCAGGCCGTTCAGTATGGCCGCCGCCACCGCCATTCATCGTATGTACTCTGCTCTGATTCACTTAGTGCTCTTCAGAGCCTTGGAGCTCCATATCCGGTCCATCCCTTGGTGCAACGGATCCAGCAGTCCTTCCACTCTTCCGCTGAGGGTGGCTCTCCTGTCAGCTTTCTGTGGGTTCCCGGCCATGTAGGAGTGCCTGGGAATGAGGTTGCTGATGCTGCAGCCAAGGCTGCAGTCCTCCTGCCTCGGCCAGCCTCCCATTGTGTCCCGTCATCTGACGTTAGTGGGGTTGTTTGTAAGGGGCTTGCGTCCTTGTGGTGGGATACTTGGTCCTCACTTCAAGGAAACAAGCTCCGGGCAGTCAAACCCTTCCCAACTGCTTGGACAACCTCCTCCCGACCATCTCGGCGAGAGGAGGTCCTTCTGACCAGGTTGCGGATTGGGCATTGCCGGTTTAGCCACCGCTACCTGCTCTCCGGTGACCCAGCCCCGCAGTGCCCTTGTGGTCATGCATTACCATTACGCCATGTTTTATTGTAGTGTCCCCGTTTTAGTCAATTTTGTGTTGTCCTGTCTCTGCCATCTACTTTACACGATATTTTAGCGGATGACGCTCGAGCAGCTGCTCGTATTCTTCGTTTCATTACTTTGACTGGATTGTCCAAAGACATCTAACTCTTTCACTTATTTTATCTGCCTCTTTGTAAGAACTTTCTGGTGTCCCCCCCCCCCCCCCTTGATATATACTAGATTCTATGTGCTCTAACAATTGTGACTGGGCGCTAATGACCTGAGTAGTTGAGCGCCCTTCAACCCCCCCCCCCCCCAAAAAAAAAATCGACCCTTCATCTTCATCTTGCGACGTCGAGATGTATACATAAACTATCGTTCTCTCTACTGGTTTGCTGTCGATTGCGATGAGAACAACCCTATCACTGAACTTTTCACAAAAACACATCCTATGCCATACCTTCCTATCCATAACGAATCCTACTCCTCTTATATAATTTTTTTCTGCTGTTGATATTACCCTATACTTACATGTCCAAGAATCTTTGTCTTCTTTCCATTTCACTTCACTAACCTCCGCTATACCTAGTTTGAGCCTTTGCATTTTCCTTTTCAGTTTTTCTAGCTTCCCTGCCACGTTCAGACTTCTGAAATTCCACGGCCCAACTCTAAGAACGTTATCCTTTCTTTCATGGTCACCTCCTCCGTGGCAGCCCGCTCCCAGAGATCCGAATGGAGGTCTGTCGCGGACTCTATCACCAATGGAGAAATTGTCATGACACGTTTTCAATTACAGGCCACGTGTCGTATAGATAAACGTTACGTGTCTTTAATCCAGTGCTTTTTATTGCCTTCTGCATCCTCATGCATTGCTGATTCTTCCACCTTTAGTAGCAGTATCCCATCGCAGGGGAAGCTAGTGTCCTGAACCTCTGTCCGCTTCTTCAACCCATATGACAAGGCTGTTGGCAGAATGATGATGAATTCTTTGGCTGCCAATGACGATTTTTACCCAAAATTTAAGCGGTGGCGGAGTTCGAACCCGGGACAGAGAATCTTTTAATTACTGATCAATGAACTTACCCATAACCAGGGGTTGTTGTTGTTGTTGTTGTTGTTGTTGTTGTTGTTATAGTCTTCAGTCCTGAGACTGGTTTGATGCAGCTTTCCATGCTACTCTATTCTGTGCAAGCTTCATCTCCCAGTAACTACTGCAACCTACATCCTTCTGAATCTGCTTAGTGTATTCATCATTTGGTCTTCCTCTACGATTTTTACCCTCCACGATGCCCTCCATTACTAAATTGGTGATCCCTTGATGCCTCAGAACATGTCCTACCAACAGATCCCATCTTCTAGTCAAGTTGTGCCACAAACTCCTCTTCTCCCCAATCCTATTCAATACCTCCTCATTAGTTATGTGATCTACCCATCTAATCTTCAGCATTCTTCTGTAGCACCACATTTCGAAAGCTTCTATTCTCTTCTTGCCCAAACTATTTATCGTCCACGTTTCACTTCCATACTTTGCTACACCCCATACAAATACTTTCTGAAACGACTTCCTGACATTTAAATCTATACTCGATGTTAACAAATTTCAGTTCTTCAGAAACGCTTTCCTTGCCATTGCCACTCAACATTTTATATCCTCTATACTTCGACCATCATCAGTTATATTTCTCCCCAAATTAAAAAACTCCTTTACTACTGTCAGCGTCTCATTTCCTAATCTAATTCCCTCAGCATCACCCAACTTAATTCGACTACATTCCATTATCCTTGTTTTGTTTCTGTTGATGTTCATCTTATATCCTCCTTTCAAGACACTGTCCATTCTGTTCAACTGCTCTTCCAAGTCCTTTGCTGTCTCTGACAGAATGACAATGTCATCGGCTACAGCCCTGTCTCACTCCCTTCCCAACCGCTGCTTCCCTTTCATGTCCCCCGACTCTTATAACTGCCATCTGGTCTCTGTACAAATTGTAAATAGCCTTTCGCTCCCCGTATTTTACCCCTGCCACCTTGAGAATTTGGAAGAGAGTATTATAGTCAACATTGTCAAAAGTTGTCTCCAAGTCTACAAATGCTAGAAACGTAGGTTTGCCTTTCCTTAATCTAGCTTCTAAGGTAAGTCGTAGTGTCAGTATTGCCTTACGTGTTCCAGTATTTCTACGGAATCCAAACTGATATTCCCTGAGGTCGGTTTCTACTAGTTTTCCATTCGTCTGTAAAGAATTCGCGTTAGTATTTTGCAGCTGTGACTTATTAAACTAATAGTTCAGTAATTTTCACATCTGTCAACACCTGCTTTCTTTGGGATTGGAATTATTATATTCATCTTGAAGTCTGAGGGTATTTCCCCCGTCTCATATATCTTGCTCACCACATGGTAGAGTTTTGTCAGGACTGGCTCTCCCAAGGCTGTTAGTAGTTCCAATGGAATTTTGTCTACTCCCAGGGCCTTGTCTCTACTCAGGTCTTTCAGTGCTCTGTCAAACTCTTCACGCAGTATCATATATCCCATTTCGTCTTCATCTACATCCTCTTCCGTTTCCATAACATCGTCCTCAAGAACATCGCCCTTGTATAGACCCTCTATATTCTCCTTCCACCTTTCTGCTTTCCCTTCTTTGCTTAGAACTGGGTTTCCATCTGAGCTCTTGATATTCATGCAAGCAGTTCTTTATTCTCCAAAGGTTTCTTTAATTTTCCTGTAGGCAGTATCTATCTTACCCCTGATGAGATAAGCGTCAACATCCTTACATTAGTCCTCTAGCCATCCCTGCTTAGCCATTTTGCGCTTCCTGTCGATCTCATTTTTGAGACGTTTGTATTCCTTTCTGCCTGCTTCATTTACTGCATTTTTGCATTTTCTCATTTCATCAATTAAGTAAATATTTCTTGTGTTACCCAAGGATTTCTAGTAGCCCTCGTCATTTTACCTACTTTATCCTCTGCTGCCTTCACTGCTTCATCCCTCAGAGCTACCCATTCTTCTTCTACTGTATTTCTTGGCCCCATTCCTGCCAATTGTTCCCTTATGCTGTCCCTGAAACTCTTTACTACCTCTGGTTTGGTCAGTTTATCCAGGTCCCATCTCTTTAAATTCCCATCATTTTGCAGTTTCTTCAGCTTTAATCTACAGTTCATAACCAATAGACTGTGGTCAGAGTCCACATGTGCCCCTGGAAATGTCTTACAGTTTAAAACCTGGTTCCTAAATCTCTGTCTTACCATTTTATAATCTGTAACCTCTCAGTATCACCAGTCTTATTGCCTGTATACAACCTTCTTTTATGATTCTTGAACCAAGTGTTAGCTATGATTAAATTATGCTCTGTGCAAAATTCTACCAGGTGGCATCCTCTTTCATTTCTTCTCCCCAATCCATATTCACCTACTACGTTTCCTTCTCTCCCTTTTCCTACTACCGAATTCCAGTCACCCATGACTTAAATTTTCGTCTCCCTATCCAGGGGTATGAGTTTTAAATTCAAAAATGGTGTTATTATGTCTTACAATGTGGCCTCTCAGTTTGTCTTCTTTTGTGAACGTGCAGCCAGGACCACCTGTTATCCTGTACTATTATCAGAAACTCTTCATTGGTACTTCTATCTCTCCAGCTGAACTTCAGTGTGCCTCTGCGGCATCAAATCTGCAGGTCTTCTACATTTCCTCTGTTTTGTTTTCCTGTTGTCGAAGATTCACATCCATATAGGACCAAACCATAAATACTCTCATGGACCTGTCCTTTGTTTTCAAAGTGATGTTCTTGTTGGTAAGTCACTTCTTTCTCAAGTTAAATGAAATTTTTGCCCCCTGTTTTCTCCCCACAATGTCTCTGCAGCCTTTATAACCCCTTTGAGATCCTACTTGGTAAATTGTTCTAACTCCTTTCCTGTGTGCTGTAAAACAGCTATTTCACATCACATTTGAATTTCAATCTCGCCCAGGAATTAAGAACAGCATGGGTCAGACACTTCACTCACATCAGAGGGAACGGGTGTCGGCAAGTCAGCAGATGCAGTGCCATGTCGTGGTTAGGTGGACGCACGACACAGTGAATAGCAGCCGGTGGTATGACTGGGAAGCAGCAATAACTTAATTCCAGCGCCATTATCAGGAGGAGCATCTGTGCGTAACTGCGTTAGGGCAGCGCCTGGCCACGTGTGCCATGTTGCCTGGGTTAGTTTACATCCTGGGGTTTCTGGCTCTGGGAGTTTCACACCGAACAGTGGTGCTTGCACACGCAGTTTGCGGTTGGCTAAAGTCGTTCGCAGCAACTGCACTTGTTGTTGTTGCTGTAGTCACCCCGAAGGAGTGTGGATCCAAAGTACAGATGACCTGTACGTTGAGGACAGCATGAGTTGGAGATACGGAACGGGAGTGGCCACTTGGACTAGTAACCAGTGGTGTGCTGGTTGGTGCGCTTGCCGGACTTTCCTTGCTTTAGCGTCGATGTCCCTTAGAGATACTGTGGTTTTCGTGTTTCGGAACACGATGTTTGAATCAGAGCCCGCCAGTGGAAGCCAACCCACCCCGAAGGGGCTTGATAGAGCCACCTGGAGGCCGCAAGACAGTGGCCTTGCGAAAAGTCATCTTCAATGTGGTCTACTGTTAACATGAGGCATCGTTTGGCTAAAGCAGCAGATGATGTTTGCCTCTCTACGAAAAAAGAAAGAAAGTTAGATTGGATTTAACGTCTCATCCAGACCGAGGTCATTAGTGACGGTGTATACCGAGAGGATACACCAGCTAGGACTCAGGAGGTTTTCCCTTATGACAATTGGAAGGGAAAGCATATGCATGACTTGAGCCACTTCGCTGAGCTGACATTTGAGTCTGTGGTGACATTCCCAAGGTTTTTAATTCACGAGACACGACGGGATCGCTATAGGGCCTGTGATTTGAAGAGCAGTCTCTTGTATAAATGGACTGCATTTTGATAAAACTAATTGAGATATGTGTGGCATGCACATTTTAAAGCATTTAATTGTCTAAGGAATTGCATTTTAGTGTCAACTCTGTGTGATTCTCCTTGCATTTCTATGTAGCTTAATAACTGATTTATGATTGTATTTGTTGACCGTAGATTGTGTATGTTGTCCGTGTTCACATAACGCGTTGGTCGTAGTGGGGTGCCTTTGTGTTACCTTGTCGACTAGTTCGTGTTTTGCTGGTTGTACTGAGTAACCCTTTTGTTAAGTTAACTTATTTTTCTTGATACTAGGTTAAGATATCTAGATGTCTTCATTGGAGCCTCTTTAAGGCCTTTCTATTATTGTAGGGCGGGAGCTTATTATTGTGAAATTTATGTTATTGCATTTGGTGTTAAGTCATTTGGAAAACTGAGCGCTTACCGCCGGTTCCTTTTGTACTATGAATATATTCTGACAACTGTATAATTGTACCGCTAATAAAATCAAAATTATAGTTCGTTATGTCAGCACTTGCACAATCCCCAGCCAAATTCCATTCCCATTGAAACCTGTTGCCTCACTGACAACTCAGGTTTTTAGAGATTCGTACCATACTGTAGCTCATTCTCGCACTATACTAGTTACAGAAAATACTTTCCATGGTGATGAGAACCATCTGTAAACATTCTGTCTCTGTGACCACAGTAGTGTCGTCCGCATATCACAGCACGTCTGTTTTCTATCCATTAAATTTAATTCCCAACTCAGCTGTTCCGCGAAACTGTTCTATACCTTGCTGGATGCAAGGAATGAATGCAAGAGGAGAGAGGGTGCACGCCTTTCTGTTTCTTCTCGTTCCTTCTGAAAATTCGTAATGAAAGTCACTTCTTTCGTATAGAAGCTGGGTAGTGTCTGAAATGCCTGGGCTAACAGGGCAGAGCGGATTAGGTTGTGGAAAGCGTCCAAAATAATTTGCTGTCAGTTGCACTCAACAGACCAACTTTATTCATCAACACACGATATTACAACAAGGATGCAAAACACCCAAAACTTTAATCGACCTCCTTCCATTAACTTAAGATCGGCTGAAGGCCACACTCAAAATCCAAGACACAAACCCTGCATCTGCATCTACATCCATATTCCGCAAGCCATCTGACGGTGTGTGGCGGAGGGTACTTTGAGTACCTCTATCGGTTCTCCCTTGCCTAAGCAAGAAATTAAATACAAGGTTCTTCTGGATATTTCACCCCAGAATATTTTCTAAATCTTCAATCTAAACAACCTGAAGGCCTTAGCAATTTAATTTTAGTGGCACTTGGTTGGAGGCCGCTTATTGTGCAATAAGAAGAGTTTCAATCAAAAAGCAGAAGGCCTTACCTTAAAACATTTCATTCAAAATTCGGCTGACAATAAAAATCTTATGCTTTAAGGGCAAGACAAGGACATTAATTTAAGAGATATTAATACTCGGCTGAAGGCCACATATCAACAAAATATGTTAAACCGCTACTATGTAACACACAAGAAACGGGGCACTGAAGTTTCCAAGGGTCGACCTGGAATTGTAACACTAACGCCCATTTTGTTAAGACAGGCAGCCTGTCCAACGACATTTTAATCTAAAGGCAACCCAAACGACAGTCAGCCGACCGACCAATCAACAAAATCCGTTCCGCTCCACGCAACCAGAAAAATGACCTCAACATTTCGATACGACGACACACAGAATATTGGCGCCCACAACGAGCAACACCCCAACTGTCGAACTATACGCCGCGATGGACAGCAACAACACGACGAGGAAAATACAATGCCGAAAATTACGTCAACGACCAGGGCAGATAACCGGAAAGTCAACGGTCACAAGGCAGAAAATACCGCTGGTCAACTTCAATAACACGGAATAAATTAAGTTAAACTCCACGCAAAGACGGCTGGAATCTTGGCCGACTTGAATACACACACGTTGTTGCTCGCGGGAGTGTCCCAAAAGTGACAACCAGGATCAAACGAAGAAATGTAAACAGTTGAGGCTCGATAGTAGGTTAAGTGAGGACTGAACTTTCATGTCCAAGATCGGTGGGCGACGAATTTCGTAGCACTCGCAAGCGGCACCTCACACTCCAGCCGCACGTGCACACCTCCTGCGGCCCCGGTCAGAGGCCGCGTGACGGAGACTTCCTCGTTGCTCCATGTCAACCGACCAATTGCCCAGGCCCGGAAACTGTGAAAGGACCAAATATACGTCGGCCGATGAGACGACCAACCGAACGACCACCAATGGTCGTCCCGCTCCAATCTCCCTCCGTCGAACAGTTCTTGTGTGTCGCCAGCCGTCGGCAAGCACTGGCTGTCCGCGCCTCACCGGCGCTCCGTCTCTGACTTCACTGCTGCTGCGTCCCAACTGCACTGCTGGTCCGTCTCCAACTGACTGCCAGACACGCGACGACCCATAAATACTATCGGTCGCTACAGAGGTGGTACGAAAGTGCACTTATCGATACGCGCTGCTGCTGCTGCTGCTGCTCACGGACAAGTAAGGCAGGAAGTTAGTAAATGGAATAATAAAAGGAGGCGGCAGTACCGTAATATAAGATGACAAACAATAAATGGCATGAACACGAGACGTCCCTGGTTCAGTACCTGCATTTCTTTCTATTTAGGACAGCTTTCTAAACGTCTTTTGCTAGATAACTTTTCCAGCGCAACAAAAACAGACGTTTTACAACTCGTTCCTGGTGTATGAGTTTAAAAGAATAAAATCCACGAATTGGAGAGAACGCATCTCATTCTGTCCAGGCAGTAACAAGTTGTGAACAGCCAGTATTTTAAAATCTGAAGGATAAACCAATAAAAACCGTACACCAGCCAGAAATATTAACTACACAAATAATACGTCAAGAAAACAACCTCTAACACGCAACCATCTGCATTTTGCAGAATACTACCATGTCCGGCTTCTAAACCTGCAAACACACAAGAGAATTGAATATGCGGTCGCCTTGTCTTCTCGCCCGAATACCAGAGACTGTTTCCAACACACACGACGCGGGTACTTGCTGCCAGCATCGTTGTTTCCTCGTCCTTCCTTACCATCGGATGATCGGCAGACGCAGGTATCAATATAAGATGGTTTATTTCCCTGCAATTCCTTTTCGATAAGAAGTCTCAGTGCCACAATAGCATCTCTTATTTCTAAACGCCTACTAAATACGTTATCGTATTTCACATCCACGCCTACAAATAGATCACATTTTCTGAACGAAATATTCGAAAAGTTACCAGCACCCGTTGCCATGTCTAGCATTGCTTATCCCTGGTCTACTGAACTTTCGATTTTTCGTCCGGGGTTTTACATAGAAGGGGCGGCTGGAAAGGACTCCCAACTGAAGCAACGGCTATCACGGTGTTTCGAAAAGAATCCCGTATTATCAGTTCTCACGGCAAGTAGCATACTGAGAAAGATAGGCCCATATTCTCCGTTTGTTAATACAGGCACAGAACAGTCACGTAGCACAACCTGCTATCGAACGCAGGGTAAAATTGCGTGTAGACTGTCACGTTTCAAGGTAGCTCTTGCGACATAGAAATTTAACTTCGTTCACTAGTAGAGATTGTGCAGACTCAGTTTAAGTTAAACTGACCATTAGGGTGACCGACAATTAATCGGATTGGTCGAATTGCTGCTCTTTGCATAGGGATTAAGCAACGATCAGCTCCAGAGGTGGATGCGACTGTAATTGAAACATTAGAAAAGCATGAATGAGATTTAAGTACGGATAAGCTGCGCATTACTGATTAATTGAAATAAACTACGTAGCGGTTCTCATTCCAAAATCCTCATTTCGTTCGGATTACATTTTGAAAGCATAGCAGATATTAAAATGATAATAGCAAAGATTTTTCCGAGCCATCATCCTCTTTCGAATCTATCTTTTGTTCATGAGAATGTGGTTAAAATAGAATACCTTACAATACAATTTACACATAGAAATACTGAGACGCTTTTCAGGGGAACCCTTACCTGCTATGTGAGGTGATTTTATGTTGCCGAAGGATGAGAAGAACGTAAGTGTTCGGACTAATTATTCAAGTTTACAAAACTATTGCAATAGGCACTGTGTCAGTTAATAAAGCTGAGATTTGTTGACTACTAGAGGAGAAACCCCCTCGTTCTTCTTCTTACTCTCCTTCCTCCTGTGTGTAGAAAACGGCTATCGTCGATCCAGTCTTCAAGGGTGGGGAGCTTAGGATAATATTTTCTCTATATTTTATTTCTTAATAACTTTCACAGAGACTTAGGGTTTGCCGGCAGCTTCTTTTCACCCATGGATTGATGTTGGCCTTCATAAAAACTGTTATCAGATGTGTGGTTGCTGGTAAGAATATCCAAGTGAGATGGTGAGATACCTAGCCAGGGTCTTCTACTATTACTGCTCGTGGCATTCGATGTCCATGCCATCGTTGTGGCATTGCCCTGCTAATAGTTTCTGGTTTGTTCCCCAACGCCTCTCCTGGTGACGATTTTGATGAATAGCCGTTCGGCCTTTTCCCTGATTTTCTCCACTAAGTACTTCTTCCCTAGCTCTTGGTGAAGAAATGTCGTTTACGTCCTGTGTGGGGCGTCTCAGGCATTTATTTTGTGAGGGCTGTAGCTTTTTGTCATTAGAGCGGCAAGTAGTCCTCTATGCTGTTGCTCCATATAACAGCGCGAGCTGTATGGTGGCCTTGTAAAGACGAAGCTTCGTTATCGGTTTAAATCTTCACTGATAAAGAATGGTATGAGTGCTCGGATCATTTTATACAGTTTTGTTGCGTTCAATGAAGTGCTTGGTAAATGTGAGGCCTTTGTCAAGCCGATTTCCCAGATATTTTCATTGGGCCAAGGGATCCTCTGAGTTAAGATTTCCTGTTGGTGTCTCAGGATTGGCTCCTTATTTGTGAAAAGAAGTTTTCGCAGGGTTGATGGTAATTTTATTAAGCTCCACCTAACGTTCTCTGACATCAGTCTGATCTTGTAGGTGCCTGATCAATTGTGGGATGTTCTAGCCGGTCGCTAGGAACGCCGTGTCGTTGGTTTATAAGTTTGCGCTAATGTGTTCCACTATTGTTTTATCGTTGATGTACGTCTTAAATAGGAGTTGGAAAATCACCGAACCTTAGGGTTTCGCTACCGAGGTGACTTTTTGTTCCGATTTTCTGTCTTCAGCTTGGACTATCAGTTTCCTGTTCCGGAAGTAGTTGCCAACCATCTTAGCTTTTTTATTATGATCTTCAGTACCTTGGATTCAGCTGATTGGTGCGTAAACTATGGTAGATGGGAAATTCAAAAAAATATCGCTCTTCTTCCTTCTTCAGTGGTATCAGAGTGGTAATATATTATCCCTTTGGAATAGAGCGCTCAAATTACCAGTAACATGTTCCTTAAGAACTTCACTCTATCCATTATACTTCTCTGTATCAGAGTGGTATTATACTATCACTTCGGAATAGAGCGTTCAGATTGCCAGTAACATGCTCCTTAAGAACTTTATTCTATCCATTATACTTCTCTGTATAGTATATTGTAATCATCGGCACCTTTGGATGTTTAGTGTTGGTGGGTTGGCATAAAGCAGTTTCATGTTGTTTCGTCGATTGTGATTAGTAGGAGTTTCTTCGTCTTGAGGCATGATTAGTGCAAAATGGTTGCTCATCTGTATTGTGTCTGCCCTGCCTTTAACATGCTTGCCCTCGACTTGTTAGCTGCAAGCTGCGTTTTCGTTGCCGTTTTTGTCTGTAAGAGATTAAGTCTTCCTTATATGTTGTACCCTCTTTCACAAAAGGTATTTAGTAATCATAATCGACATCGGGTACTGGTTGGAAATCCATGGCGTGATGTTCGGTTGGCAGCTACTCTCCTGGTACCACTCGCCATTCTTCATCGACGTAAGGTGCCACTTTGTGTGGGATGGGTGGTAATTCGTCTCTGATCTGTGAAGACGGTTCATAATACACCACTGATGGTGGTACTTACTCAGCTTCGTCATCACTGTGTACTTGCCGACGTGATTTACTCCTCCTGGGAGGTGGTTGAAGTAGTTGCACTTGGCCTGAAGTAGCACTTGCCACTGTGTCTGATTTTGTTCTGCCCCGTATGTTGCGGCCGGTCGACAACCGTGTCCGTAGCTGTGGTCATCGTAAGCGAAGTTTCTCCTGCCGGTAGCCTGGTCGTCGTAAGCCTCACCGACCGGTGGTCGGCCGACTGGTGCGCCGTGGTCGGAGGCAGCGGCCTCAGCCGCGAGCAGCCCGTGTTGTTGCTGCGACATCGCACATTCAGTGTTGCCCATGTATGCATTTATAGCCTCGCCTCACGCCATTACCACGCGGGGTCTGACCTTGTGCTCAATGTTAATGACATCATATCTCCTGCACTATATTTTGTACAATAATATAATTTTGTCAGGTGAATACAGGATTATAAATACAAAATCAAATAGAGGTAATGCAGGAGTAGGTTTAATAATGAATAAAAAAGTAGGAGTGCGAGTAAGCTACTACCAACAACATAGTGAACGCATTATTGTGGCCAATATAGACACGAAGCCCATGCCTACTACAGTAGTACAAGTTTATATGCCAACTAGCTCTGCAGATGATGAAGAAACTGATTAAATGTATGATGAGATTAATGAAATTATTCAGGTAGTGAAGGGAGACGAAAATTTAACTGTCATGGGTGACTGGAATTCGAGAGTAGGAAAAGGGAGAGAAGGAAACATAGTGGGTGAATATGGATTGGGGGAGAGAAATGAAAGAGGAAGCCGCCTGGTAGAATTTTGCACAGAGCATAACTTAATCATAGCTAACACGTGGCTCATGAATCATGAAAGAAGGTTGTATACATGGAAGAATCCTAGAGATACTAGAAGGTATCAGATAGATTATATAATGGTAAGACAGAGATTTAGGAACAGGTTTTAAATTGTAAGACATTTCCAGGGGCACTTGTGGACTCCGACCACAATCTATTGGTTATGAACTGTAGATTAAAACTGAAGAAACTGCAAAAAGGTGGGAATTTAAGGAGATGGGACCTGGATAAACTGACTAAACCAGAGGTTGTACAGAGTTTCAGGGAGAGCATAAGGGAACAATTGACAGGAATGGGGGAAAGAAATACAGTAGAAGAAGAATGGGTAGCTCTGAGGGATGAAGTAGTGAAGGCAGCAGAGGATCAAGTAGGTAAAAAGACGAGGGCTAGTAGAAATCTTTGGGTAACAGAATAAATATTGAATTTAATTGATAAAAGGAGAAAATATAAAAACACAGTAAGTGAAACAGGCAAAAAGGAATACAAACGTCTCAAAAATGAGATCGACAGGAAGTAAAAATGGCTAAGCAGGGATGGCTAAAGGACAAATGTAAGGATGTAGAGGCTTATCTCATCAGGGGTAAGATAGATACTGCCTACGGGAAAATTAAAGAGACCTTTGGAGAAAAGAGAGCCACTTGTATGAATATCAAGAGCTCAGATGGAAACCCAGTTCTAAGCAAAGAAGGGAAAGCACAAAGGTGGAAGGAGTATATAGAGGGTCTATACAAGGGCGATGTACTCGAGGACAATATTATGGAAATGGAAGAGGATGTAGATGAAGATCAAATGGGAGATACGATACTGCGTGAAGAGTTTGACAGAGCACTGAAAGATCTAAGTCGAAACAAGGCCCCGGGAGTAGACAACACTCCATTAGAACTACTGACGGCCTTGGGAGAGCCAGTCCTGACAAAACTCTAACATCTGGTGAGCAAGATGTATGAGACAGGTGAAATACCCTCAGACTCCAAGAAGAATATAATAATTCCAATCCCAAAGAAAGCAGATGTTGACAGATGTGAAAATTACCGAACTATTAGTTTAATAAGTCACAGCTGCAAATTACTAACGCGAATTCTTTACAGACGAATGGAAAAAGTGGTAGAAGTCGACCTCGGCGAAGATCAGTTTGGATTCCGTAGAAATGTTGGAACACATGAGGCATTACTGACCCTACGACTTATCTCAGAAAATGGAATAAGGAAAGGCAAACCTACATTCCTAGCATTTGTAGACATAGAGAAGCTTTTGATAATGTTGACTGGAATACTCTCTTTCTAATTCTAAAGGTGGCAGGGGCAAAATACAGGGAGCGAAAGGCTATTTACAATTTGTACAGAAACCAGATGGCAGTTACAAGAGTCGAGGGCCACGAAAGGGAAGCAGTGGTTGGGAAGGGAGTGAGATAGGGTTTCAGCCTCTCCCCGATGTTATTCAATCTGTATATTGAGTAAGCAGTGAAGGAAACAAAAGAAAAATTCGGAGTAGGTATTAAAATCCATGGAGAAGAAATTAAAACTTTGAGGTTTGCCGATGACATTGTCATTCTGTCAGAGACAGCAAAGGACTTGGAAGAGCAGTTGAACGGAATGGATAGTGTCTTGAAAGGAGGATATAAGATGAACATCAACAAAAGCAAAACGACGATAATGGCATGTAGTCGAATTAAGTCGGGTGATGCTGAGGGAATTAGATTAGGAAATGAGATACTTACAGTAGTGAAGGGGTTTTGCTATTTGGGGAGCAAAATAACTGATGATGGTCGAAGTAGAGAGGATATAAAATGTTGACTGGCAATGGAAAGGATAGCGTTTCTGTTTATGACGTCATGTCTCCTGAATTGTTTCTCGTACAACGATAGTTTCGCACTTACATTCAGTGGTATACTGTCCGTAGAATGTGCAACGGATACAGTTAGTGTCAGGTAACAAATTATAACTTCATGCTCGTAGAGTACTCTTACTGTATGAACAGCGAAATAGCAGTAAGCGATAGAAATTCTTCCATCCATCATTTTGTATGGGTCGTCAGCGAGAAAAAAATGCTATAAGTTTGAAATAAAATTTAAAGTTCGTTGAAGTTCCTAGGAGCTTTTATTCTCAACTACTGCATGAATAAAGTCTGGATATTCACGCATTGCGGGCTACGCTTCTCTTACACTACCACCCCCCCCTCCCCCCTGCTCCCGCCCTTTGATAAGAAGGTGGTTTAGGTGGTTCTTGCCACCACAGCGATTGTTGCCTTACAGTCAGGTAAATGTATACCAAGTTTGGTTGAAATTGCTCAAGTGGTTTAGGAGATGTGGAAAACACGCGCGCACACGCGCGCATACATACAGCCGGTTTTATAGTACGTTTGGATTCAACTGCAAATGGAATTTTGGCCCAATTCACGATACTCAATTTATGGAGGTATTGAACTGGTTTAACTGCGTCGTAGTAAATAAGGGAAACATAAGTTACAAATGAATGTTACTATGACGAAGTCACAAGCTTAACAGATTTTTAGAATATTGTATATTATACTACATTATTTTTATATTTCATAAATCATGTAGATGCGATCTGTGTTGGGGTGTCATACATCATGGATATTACTGACTGTACATTCATTTTAGTTGCTTTGCTTGGATCAATAATTCGTCATGTTAGGTGAACCTGAAATGCTTAGCCCTACTCCCACAAACTATAGTAATATATTTTAGCAACTATTCCACTATTGAAAAAGTTATTTTATCGATGTTGTTGTACTAAACGGGTACACATCAAATAGTTGCGAGTACTCGATCGCAGTAAGCCAAATCACGCCACAGCCACCCATTCCTTGATAGCAAATTTTCATCAGTAAAGTCATGCTTTCACAGTACGTTTCCAATATGCACCAGGTTGAATAATTTCCATCCTACCTATCTGCGACGTCGTGCGGCTGCGTATATATATATATATTGTGTGTGTGTGTGTGTGTGTGTGTGTGTGTGTGTGTGTGTGTGTACTCAATACATACTGCTGGTGTATCGCTACTCGCGTTGCCACTGCTACATTGAGAGAGGACCGAGCGTTGCCTGAAGGTGTTCCTTTGTCTGGCAGTGCCCTGTCTGGAGACAAAGGGCGCATAATGAATCAGTTGGCTTTGAGCGACGCGAAGGGGGACGCGGGAAACTCCGTGGGAGAAAGTTGGCTGGAGATGTGCCGAAATCACAGTACGAGTGCTATACGTCTTAGCCCACAATACGTCGTTGCATACGAGTTGAGTTTAAACCTCTCAGTAATATTCATTAACTGCATCTAAAAGCGTGAAAAAGTATCTCTCTCTCTCTCTCTCTCTCTCTCTCTCTCTCTCTCTCTCTCTCTCTTATGTGACGTAGCATGTGAAAGTTGCTGGATTTGGACGAGTTATTCCTGTAACTGAAATATCAGGTACGTTCTGCTACATTTGATGTTGATTAGATAGGATGAAAAAGATTTGCTTCCGTGAAATAGTAAATTAGTATCATTATTTTTACAGATCTGAAGATAGTTATGAATGAACCGAAACCGGTCATATGAATAAATTCCGTCTTGATTGCAAATTTTTTTAAGTACCACAATTATTTCTTTGCCCCATGCAGGCAAAGTAGTACGTGTGCTCCGGTGGATGCATTATCATAAGACATTTTACAATTAATTTAGTAAAAGTTTTTTAATATTTGTAATCTCACCTGTAGCTGTTCTCATATAGGCGCTGAACAGGAAAGAGTGGCGACGCTAAACGGGCAAAGACCAACTTTGCTGAAAACTATCATCATCTCCTAGCAAAAATTAAATATGAGTATATATTGAGTTTACGTTCTGAGGAACGCCGCTACAACACGTCGGATACGGCGAATACTTTACTATTTTTAGCATTTTAAGTATTCCGTAAAACGACGAGGCAATACACCAACAGTTGTAGTGAGATTGACTCCAGTCGCAGAAGCCTTCGTATTAATATATATTTAGCCGGCCGAAGTGGCCGTGCGGTTAAAGGCGCTGCAGTCTGGTACCGCAAGACCGCTACGGTCGCAGGTTCGAATCCTGCCTCGGGCATGGATGTTTGTGATGTCCTTAGGTTAGTTAGGTTTAACTAGTTCTAAGTTCTAGGGGACTAATGACCTCAGAAGTTGAGTCCCATAGTGCTCAGAGCCATTTGAACCATTAATATATATTTACCCCTTTGCAATTCTTTCTGCTACTGTCAATCATTTCGGCACAAATCTCGTCGCTACGTTTCAAGGGATAGTCGTACTAAATATCGACCATATTGTCTTTCATCGGTTCTTGCCTTGTGTATGTTGTTGCAGTACCAGTAATAAATTCGTATGGAAACGAGATTTTATGACAACGGCGACACTTAATATCGGAGGTTTTACAAGACACCGATCTTTTGGAGCTAGGTGTCTTCCTAATTGATGTCAAAGGGAGCAAACACTTCGATCGATGGCGTCCCGTATTTTCTCGTTACTACTCAGTTCAGAAGGTCCGGACGCTGGGGATGATTTGTGAGGGGATCGGGGACAGAAAAGCACGATCGTGTTCATAGAGCATTCCTCGAAGCAGTCAGGAGGGATGAAGTGTTGGACTGTGTTGCTGAATGTCTCTCTTGCCACTAGGACACTGAAGGCAAACAAACAAGTGTATCGTATCTAATGAAAGCCTACTTCATCGTTCGAAGGAAAAGAGTTTGGTACATGTAACAGGGATAGAATTTCTCCTCATCTAAACACACATTATTTGTCTGAACTGTGTCCTTACTTAATAACCATTCATCGACTCCGGTGGTTTTCGAGGTACTCTTAAGCTGCATTTGAGGTAATCTAATGTGAACTGAAACACATCAGCCTTGCTTCCATCATGCAATGACTGTTCTCCAGGAGCCACAATTATTTTTTGCAAAAACAGACATAATGTCTTATGGGATAACAGCAATCAGTGATTTTATAATGTTACTTAAAACCCGTCTCGATTGCAAATTTTTTATTCATATGACCGGTTTCGGTTCATTCAGAACCATCTTCAGATCTGTAAAAATAGTGATACTAATTTACTATTTCACGGAAGCAAATCTTTTTCATCCTATCTAATCAACATCAAATTTACCAGAACGTACCCGATATTTCAGTTACAGGAGTAACCCGTCCAAATCCAGCAACTTTGACATGCTACGTCACATAAAATTGGTTGGCAGAGTGCACCTCATTTATATTAATTATAACACTATTACCGACAGGTGGCGTCTGGGTTCCGAACAAATAACACGTTAAAATTGAAGCTCCGGCATAGAATATGTAATAGTAGGAATAAATTTCAGAATTCAGGTGTATATAAGATCAAATGTAATGACTGCTGTAAACAATATATAGGGCAGACTGGTAGGAACTTTGAAACCAGATTCAGGGAGCACACCTACTCTCAAAACAAAACAGCTTTTAGGGCGCATATGGCTGCTACAAAGCACTGTCACGAACGTTGAACACAATTTAGACATCCTGCATAGAGCTCATAAGGGACGGTTTCTTAACATTTTGGAAGAAATTGAAATATACACCCACAAACATAAAGATCCGGATTTAATCCTCAACAAGCAAAGCGAATTCAATCATAACGCCTATTTTAGCATTTATGACGACCTACTAACATGACAACTGTTGCGTGTGGAGATCCAGGACGAGGGATGAGAGACGGTGCGCGGTGGAGAGGCCGGAAGACGCGTGCAGCGCCTGGCGTCGTTGACGGGGCCCGCCTGTGCGGCTCTCTTGTCCGCGGCGATGGACAGCAGACGACTGAGCGGACCGCGGCACAACACCGAAATGGCGGGAACGACGGAAGCAGACCGTAGAGGCAAACAAGTTCACACCAGCACCGTAGATATATAAATCGCCCTATGTTTTTTAGATCGTATAAAAATAATTTTACTATTCTTAATTCTGACAAGTACAGATTTTAACCTTGACATCTACATATTTTATTTAAGTATTTTTAATATAAAAAGAGATCTACTGAATACAGTATGTACAAATGGAATGTAACAAATGTACCAGACGCCACCTGTCGGTAATAGTGTTGTAATTAATATAAATGACGTGCACTCTGCCAACCAATTTTACGTGACGTAGCATGTGAAAGTTGCTGGATTTGGACGGGTTACTCCTGTAACTGAAATATCAGGTACGTTCTGGTACATTTGATGTTGATTAGATAGGATGAAAAAGATTTGCTTCCGTGAAATAGTAAATTAGTATCATTATTTTTACAGATCTGAAGATAGTTCTGAATGAACTGAAACCGGTCATATGAATAAAATCCGTCTTGATTGCAAATTTTTTTTTAAGTACCACAATTATTTATTTGCCCCATGAGGTGCAGTGAGGAGCGGTACGATGTCGAGTTTAGTAGGTTAGGTAGACCATAATGGCATTATAGTTAAGGGTGGCTATTCATCAGCTGGAAACGAATTTGTTAGAGTTCTGCAACGCAGTGAGCCTTGTATCCTCTGTAACAACCGGTCCTAGGGTGAGACTTCAGTTTTGTGAACAAAGCCATCCTGCTAAACCCGCAGGACAAGATAGGAGTTTAAATTGTGGAAAGGGGCCAAAATAAGGGGCTGTCCGTTTCACTCGAACATACAACTTCATTATTTGATCAAACATTACAAGAGCCTAAAAAAAATTTTTTTTAAACACAGCTTTAATCTTTGGGACTTCATTACCGGCTGAAAGCACTTTAATTTAAAAACTGCTGAAGGCCAATAACTTAAAATGCAAGCATAATTAGAAATTTAAAAGGCAAAGCCTTATCTTAAAACAGTTCCTTAATTAGGCTGAAGGCCCGAAGGATCAGACTCAAAATCGGCTGAAAGCCCAACACTTAAAATTCAACAACATTAAAACCTTTAAAATGACAAAGGTCTTACGTGAAAAAGTTCTTTAAATTAGGCTTAAGGCAACCGCACAATAACCCTAGGTTCGGTGTGGGGTGGCGGTAGGGTGGGTGAATTGCTGTGGCATGTTATTGTGGTGTTGTGTAGCACTGACGGCTACGGCAGGACGAAACCTCTCCATCGTTCCTAGGTACGCCGTTCATTACCCAATACACAATATCGAAAAAAATGGCTCTGAGCACTATGGGACTCAACTGCTGTGGTCATTAGTCCCCTAGAACTTAGAACTACTTAAACCTAACTAACCTAAGGACATCATACACATCCATGCCCGAGGCAGGATTCGAACCTGCGACCGTAGCAGTCGCACGGTTCCGGACTGCGGGCCTAGAACCGCGAGATCACCGCGGCCGGCAACACACAATATCGAAGAAGAATCTCAAACAGCAAAGAGAAGTTCCACCAAGGCTACAAAGTGGATGTTCTTGTAATCACATACGATGAAGACTACATCTGACGGTCAGGAATTTTTCAGTGGTAATCGGGTCATAACGATACCAAGAGCCGGCCGGTGTGGCCGAGCGGTTCTAGGCGCTTCAGTCTGGAACCGCGAGACAGCTACGGTCGCAGATTCGAATCCTGCCTCGGGCATGGATGTGTGTTACGTCCTTAGGTTAGTTAGGTTTAAGTAGTTCTAAGTTCTAGGGGACTGATGACCTAAGATGTTAAGTCCCATAGTGCTCAGAGCCATTTAAACAAAATTTAAATCTCAGAGGGGGCAGATCTAACATAATTTGACAGCATACATGTTTACTCAAATATAACATTGTTCAAAAAATGTTCAAATGTGTGTGAAATCTTATGGGACATAAGTGCTAAGGTCATCAGTCCCTAAGCTTACACACTACTAAACCTAAATTATCCTAAGGACAAACACACACACCCATGCCCAAGGGAGGACTCGAACCTCCTCCGGGACTAGCCGAAATATAACATTCAATGATTCTATGCAGATAATTAAAGTAACTTAGTACAGTCGAACGTATGCTATAAACAGAATATTTGGAATGGTTGCTAGCCTTGAATTCCTTTCAGGTTAACAGTAATCCACAGTACTCGGCTGTAAAGAGTGATAAGGAGTTGGTTGTTCTGAGAAATTGTGGAGTGATGTCTCAATAGGAAACAATATATCTAAAATACACATAACATGATTTTCTTAATTCAAGGAGTTCACTGATTCGAAATATCTATAGATTAACGATCATTTTTAAAACTGTAGGTTCTAGGAAAAATTTTAATGTTAAAAATACGTCCATACGTACTAAACATAGTTTGCTTGCAAACTGAATGCATGTAAGATGAGTTATCATTGATTTACCTCTGTTTCTTAAATGGGCAAATTAATGTAACATTACTGTGAAACCGCCGAAAAATACAAATTTGCAAGGTCCAAATTGTTTCAGTTCGTCACACTAAGATTTTCATTTACAACTGTTCAATGGCAAATTATAAAAACTTCAAAAATTAACCCATGACTCACCCCAGTATAAAATTACTGTTATTGTCACCTTATAAAGCATCTGATCAATACTACGGATGACGTTCGACATTTGTGGTAGCGCACGATCATCTTGACGCACGTAAATCGTGGTCAGAGAGACAATTAAACATTGTTTACTTCCTCAAATGATTATTCAAAATGATTATTCACGTTTATATGACTGGCAACAATTTCTGAAGTGCATTTGCGTTGAGGAACGTATTCAGGATCATTATCCAAGCCATAGTTACTCACATTATCCTCAGGTTTACACAAATCACCCTGAAAAGCATTTCTCCGGCGCGAACATTGTATACATTACTAAATGTGGCAGGCTTGTCTTGGCAGTTACCACTATTTACATGCAAACATCATGACAGGGTTGCTATTAGCGAGAATCTCAAATTAGAGAGATAGCCGACGTATCTTTGGTTTGTCGGGCAAGTGTACGCTAATATGAACAAAGCATACCAGTTAGTGTTTACATGCAATAGCTGTGTTTCTCCATCAACCGTCTTTTACTACTGTTTACAGCTGAGATCTTCACATATATCAGCAGATAGGTAGCTTGTCGTTGGGCAATCATTTATCCAGAACAAAATCAGAATTTTTTATTATAGGCGTTGAGAACAAATTCATTCAAATGGAGAAACACAAACAACAGAAAATCGTGTATTATAAAACATATTTACGTTGATTAAATGATCTTAAAACAAGGAGGTAATGCGAATGAAATACAATAAAATCATTGAGTGGTACTTAGGTAAACAAAGAAACAACATAGATTCTTCTGCTTCTCGGTGAAATGTCCTGAGTTCTTCACGTATGTGTCAGTCTTTCCCATGCAGCTGGACTAGGGAGGCCACTTGTTTTGCCAGGTGATGTGCCAGGAGTACGAACAGTCAGTCGTACTGAAACATTATACTTACGTATCTCTGTTCCAACCGCACTTGGGAAAGACTGACACACACACACACACACACACACACACACACACTCACACACTCACTCTCACACACACACACACACACACACACACACACACACACACACACACACACACGCGCGCGCGCAGAGCATATCATTGAGAAGCTGATCACTTTCGTGGAACCACAACACGTGCTTCTTTCATCGCTATCGGCAACCATCATGGTATTAGTGCCTGAGGAAGGCCAAAGATTTACCGAAACCAGTAACCATCAAAATAAATGTTTTGCGTTCGTGTCTGTTTGTAATCCATTTTAAAATACTTTTAGCCAAGCCGTCGTTTCTCCATGAGAAACGTTCTCAAAAATTGTCAACAGAAATGAATGGCACTTAAAATCAACACAAACAGCATTAAGACCAGCAGTACTTCTTATTGAAAAAAGTGAAAGGTTGAGATCGAGAACCTGGAACAGCGAGAGCAAGGAAACATAAATGCCAAAGAAAAAAGGATTTCATTTTTAAAGTCACTACTGTAGGTAAATAGTAATATCTTTACAAATCTAAAGCCGCACGGCTTAATAATAAATAGAAGGAATTAATAATGTGCCAAACTGACATTTAAGAAATTTATAAACTAGAAAATATTGCGCATGAACTGGCTGCATATGGTACCGTTAACACACAAAAGGCAAAAACGCACTTGAAATTTGGAAATTAAAAAAAGATACACAATACTAATGTAATGGAAACACCTTACAAGAGACTACACGAAATGCATGTAAAAATGTGATCTTAAGAGTTCTGAAGAAATGTTAGTAAAACTCTGACATATTAAGAGAAGGAACCATCAACTTTTGAGAACCATCCAGCAGGCAGCAATTAATGTTAATAAGAAAACACCATCAACTGTGCGTGTATGAGTCATTGCTTAAACGTTATGGCACAGATTTCCAACGCCCTTTATTGCTTTGTCAGAGGAGAATATTTAATGGGAACCTAGTCAGAGGCAGATCGAATTGCTGCGACAGTCAGATCCATTAAAGACGAGAAAGTTACGTAAAAGTTCGTTAACACTCGTCTCGTAATTGGTCATCCACACAAGTTAGTGACTGTTGTACGTAGGCAAATAAAAGCCGGTGTTGCGCAGAGCTTCCCACCAGATTAATTGTTTTTAGCGATCTGCTAGCGGTGCAGTGAATTATGTCGCCAAAAGCTATTTCGTCGGCTGCATCTGGCTTTGGTCTGTAACCAGCACGAGCCTTCAGGCAGCAGTAAGTCTCCACAAATGCCGTACTGCGAGAGAGGTTCCAGAACGACCAAGTATTGACAAATGCAGTGTAAACAGCGTGGTGCACCGTGGCGGCTCTGCGCACTCTGTCCCCGTCAGTCAGCAGCAGCAGCATCAAAACTCCGAGACAGTTAAGCGGTCCACGTTGCGAACTCTAGCGGAGCGCTATATCTCTCGTTCCTAGATACAGAGTCCCAAACATACGATGGAGTGAAAACCTCCGTCGGTACATTCCCTACTCAGAGAAACTAGCAACTAAGTGGTTCATAATTTCCATCTCAGCAAAGCCTGGACACGAGAATGGTAGAATAAAACCCCATTTTCGGCAATCTATAGCAACTTGGTCCGCCCTGTAGAATATGGAGTACACTCAACAGAATCGCAAATAACCATGGATGATGCAGTTACCTATTTTGCAAGTGGGGAAGGGCTACCACTACGAAATGAACATGTAGCTTTCCAAGACAGACATATTTTTGAAGGGTGCCCTCGAAATTTGTATACTGCAAACCCAAGCCCCCAGACATCTCGAACGCTACAGCAGATGTGATCAATTACGTAGTTAATATTTCTGTAAATTTCTAAATTATATACATATTTCATTTGTATTTCTAAAGAGATGTGCAAATCCCATACAATTTATAAATTTGTTTTCATGATATCTACACGAGACGTTCGATGGCGGCAGCGGAATGGTCCCACACACATCTAATACAGGTTCTCTAAATTCATCCAACAGTGTTACGTACAACCTACGTCGTATTTCCTTCAATGGTTCCCATTTAAGTTGCCTAGGTATTTACGTTATACTTCCGTTTGGACTATACTGTCCTCTTACAATCTTAACAATGCCTGTCTCAATCCGGGATCTACGAGGGTTGGAACTTAAATAGTAGCAAATATATATTAAAAACCAATATAAAAGAGTTAAATGTTTGCAGCTGTTACTGTTCTTCAAAGTAGTCACCAGCCTTGTGTAGAATCCGTTGCCAGTGATGTGGAAGGCGTAGTAGACCGTTAGCAGAGCCTGTTCTGTTGATGGTACGAATGGAGCGGTCTACTGCCTGTCGAATATCTGGAACAGTTTTGAAGTGAATGCCACGAAGCCAAAACTGAAACACCAGTCCAACGAACGGCGTCATTACGGGTCGCCGCGAAAGCCGAAAGTGCGTCAGAGGCTCAGAATAGTGAAAGCTATGATGATTCTCGTGTACGACTGTGATGGTGTTAGCTGGCCGGTGTGACCGAGGCGCTTCAGTCCGGAATCGCGCGACCCCTACGCTCGCAGGTTCGAATCCTGCCTCGGGCATGGATGTGTGTTACGTCCTTAGGTTAGTTAGGTTTAAGTAGTTCTAAGTTCTAGGAAACTGATGACCTCAGATGATAAGTCCCATAGCGCTCAGAGCCATATTTGAACCATTCTTTTTGTGATGGTGTTATCCTAACGCACTACGTTCCTCCACGGCAGACCGTCAATGCACAATATTACTGTTCGTTTTTGGAACATCACCTGCGACCATCTTTGCTAAATAAGCGGCGACACTTTCTGCGCACCCCACCCATCATTGTGCATGACAATGGCCGGAAGCATACAACGCAAGCTGTGGCTGCTCAGTTCGGTCGATGGGACTGGGAAGTACTGTACCATCTACTAGACTCCCCGGGCTTAAGTCTTTGTAACTCTGATTTGATTCCGAAGATGAAGGAACTACTTCGTGGCATTCTCTTCAAAATTGTTCCAGAGATTCGACAGGCAGTAGACCGCTCCACTCGTGCCATCAACAGAACAGGCCCTGCTAACGGTATACTACGCCTTCCACATCTACATATATACTCCGCAATCCACCATACGGTGCGTGGCGGAGGGTACCTCGTACCACAACATCGCTGGCAGTGGGTTCTACACAACGCTGGTGACTACTTTGAAGGACAGTAACAGGTGCAAACATGTAACTCTTTTGTATCGGTTGTGAATAAATAGTTGCCATTATTTAAGATACAACCCTCGTATGTATTTACTCATTTAAACATACCAGATTAGGATCTGTACGCCTTCTCTTAAATCGGACCAGGGTTTCACACATTCCGAGAAATGTTGAGACGAACTTTGAGAGGTTGTAAAAGATGCCTTGAAGAACAAATCGATGTCAGTAATCCGTATCCAGCAATTTCATCCAACGACTTTCCTGAGCCTCGGAATTGCAGGCCCCGGCGCCTGCCGCTATGCTACACTTTCGGCAGCCAACATGATTTTACACGCCTGCGGACTATAGACGCAATGTTGTTTGTTTTTCAGTGATCGCGAATGATTGCTACGGTCGCCAGTGGAGAAGATGGAGCTAGCTGCGGCGTAGAAGAGTTCTCTGCTATGAATGCGATGCTGTGTTACCTCGGTGGATGCCGGTTTCGGACACATGTTTGCATCCTCACTTTATTTCTCTCCTGGAACCATCTAACATCACCAGTTTTTTTTGGTATAAACAAGAAAATAAACCGCAGATGGAGACCCGTCACTAAGACCATCATCCAGCAAGGCAATAGTGCATTGCATTCATAGAAGACAAAACTTGTATACGCAGCAGCTAGCTCCATCTTCTCCACTGGCGATCCTAGCAGTCAGTCGTGGTCCTGAATAACAAACGACTTGCGAAACGTTGCGCCTATGGTCCGTCAGCGAACAATGGCTCTGAACACAATGGGACTTAACATCTGAGGTCATCAGTCCTCTAGAACGTAGAACTACTTAAACCTAACTAACCTAAGGACATCACACATATCCGTGCCCGAGGCAGGATTCGAACCTGCGACCGTAGCAGTCACACTGTTCCGGATTGAAGCGCTTAGAACCGCTCACCCACACCGGCTGGCGTGAGCGAACAAGACCCGTTTGCTGCCAATGGGGTGGGCCAGTGGCCGGCGCCGGCGCCTGTAATCTTGACGCTCTGTAGCGTCCTTGAATGAAGTCCAGATTTAAGTACGATTTGACTGTATGTGAGAAATTTCGGTAAACAGTAGAGACTCAGAACTAATAATGGTAAAACATTGCAGTACTACTAAAACTGCGTCTGCTACCTCTAATAACTATAATAATAATAAAAAATAAAAATAATAACAGTTGTAGTAGCAGACACAAAATGGAAATATAGCCATGATTACTCGATAATAACTGGAAAAATACTCTAGAATTGTTTACACAAGCACCTTATATGTGATTTCCTTTACAGTTCCATCTGGCTCACAAGAAACAGTTCCGATAAATGTATGTCTTCCATTTGCCTTTCCTAATAGTGACTTTCCGTGATCGTCCCATTTCATGTTGCTTCTTAACATTACCTCTAAAAGTTGGCCTACTTAGCCGGGTGGTAACGTGCTTGCCTCGCTTGCAGCGGGCCTGAGTTCGATTCCCGGCCGGGTTGGAGGTTTTCTACGCTCGTGGTCATCGGCTGCAAGTCGCCCAATGTGGCGTCGGCTAAAATAAGACACGCACTTGGCAGCCGAAAACGAGTGGGACCTCGCGGTCAACAATGCCATACGATCATTTCACTTCATTACCCCTAAAAACTTATCTGAATTGATGTGCTCATCCGCTACATATTGCTCAGATCAAACGATTCGTTTGTCACTAAAGATGACATACCAGTTCAGTGTTACTTTCATAATTTGTAGATTTCTTGTTTTACCTTTCCAATGCTGAACAGATTCAAAAATCATTTTAGATACTACATGATTGCGTGCATGATAAAGTGGTTCATTTTATATTACATCAATAAGCACTGTATCAGTCTATAATTTGGCTTTCAGCCTAATTAGCACTAACAGGGTAGAGAGTTACATAATTATGATGTATAGCTCAGTTCACACTGGAAAAACTGACTTCATAAGTCATGAAGGCATGACGCTATCGGGAAAGTTATTTAGGTGAAATAAAGTTAAATGTTGGATGCTTTCTCTAGCCACCCGACTCCGCTGTCACCGTCATTGTAATAAAGTCTACGCTTAGTAGCACTGTAATACCCAGATCACGAATTATTAGCTGGAGGTGATTTTAACTTACTGAGCATAGACTGAGATGTCTGTGGATGCAGTACCAACAGTAGTTTTGTAGCTTTGAACACGTTTTCCGAAAGTTATCTTGAGCAGCTAGTTCAAAATCCTACACGCAAAGGAAATTTTTAAAGCTTGTAGTCACAAACAGGTCTGAACTTACTGACGGTCTCAGTATAGAGAAACTGATTAGTGATTACAATGTTACCATTATGATGATGGTTACTAAAGCTAGGAAAACAATCAAGGAGTCTAGGAGTATTTTTTATACAAAAATCAGATAAGCAGTTCCCATCATCCCACTTAGACAGTGACATTATTTAGTTTCAGTACGCTGCACAAAGAGGAATTACGTACGAAATTTAAACGAATCGTGTATCTCCCTCTGGTGAAGTATGTGTCGAGTAAGTGAATTAACTACAGAAAAGACGCACAGTGGTTTAATAACAAGATTCGGAAAATGCTTAGAAAGAAAAGACTTTTGCTCTCTCGGTTCAAATGAGAATATGCAAGTGACGAGAAGACAAAGTTAGAAAAGTTCTTGCGTCCGTAAAAAGACAGATGCGCGAATCTTATAACAATCATCGTCGTATCTTAGCGAAACCGAAGAAAACCTGCCAAAATTGTAGTCTTTCGAAAAATTGGTAGCCGGGTCGCATGCATCTATCCAGTCACTCGTTGACAAAACTGGAGTGATAACAGAACACAGCGAAAGGAAACCTGGAGTTTTAAATTTCGCGTTTAAGGAATCCTTCACGCAGGAAGATCGTAGAAACATACCTCCGTTTGACCATCGTATTGACTCCCGTATGGCGGACTAAGTAACGTACTCCTGGCGTAGGGGGGCAACTGAAAGAGATGAAAAAAACATGTCATCAGGTCCAGATGGAAACAAAAACGCTTTAAAAAGAGCACACTACGGTACTGGCCCGTTATTTAGCTTGCACTTACCGCGAATCTCTCGCCCAGTCCTAACTGACTGGAAAAAATAGCAGGTGGTTTCTGTACATTCGAAGGGTAAAAGAATGGACCCGTAGGAGTATAGACCAATGTGCCTAATGGCAGTTGGCTGCATAATCCTTAAACGTATTTTCAGCTCGAAATAATAAATTTGCTAGAGACCGAGAGGTTTATGTCCATGAATCAGTATGGTTCTAGAACGCATCGGTCGTGCGAAACTCAGCTTGCCCTTCTCATATAACAACTTACGAACCATGGATTAATGGCAAAAAGCAGATTCCAAACTCCTAGACTTCTGAAAAGTGTTTGACACAGTACTTCGCTGCAGACTGTTAACGCAGGCCTGGGAATACGGAATAGCTTCGCAGCTGTGTGAATGGCTCGAAGAATTCTTAAGTAACAGGACCCAGTATGTCGTCTTCAACAGCAAGTGTTCAGAGACCAGGGGTTCGCCTGGACTGCCCCAGAGAAGTGTTACTGGCCCGATATTATTCTTTATGTACATGAATGATGGGACGGACGGAGTGAACAGTCATCTGCGGCTGTTTGCTGACGATCCTGTTGTGTACGGGCAGGTACCATCATTAAGTAACTATACAATGACAATGATGAATAGTAGGGTGTGGGTCATAAGGACACACCGAAATCATAATAGTAATCCGTTGTAGTTACCACACACTTCTTTATTCAGTCAGAAAGCATTACCAAATCACAATCACAATAATAAAGGCGATTGCCTTATAAAGCCAGATCACTTGGCTAAATGACGAACAAAATTCTTTAACTAGAACAAGACCCATAAAGACATGAAACGTGATTATAAGTAGTTGAACTAACTCAGATAAACTTCATTACTTAGATGGAACTAATATCCACACGATTACTATCAGAATTCTAATTACTTCCCATCAACTAAAGAATACATTAAGTGCCAGAACACAGATCATGTAAGATTTGGCTACCCAACTTTCCTAAATAAAACACTAATCCTAAAAGCTTTTTTTTACAATAAAAACCACTTCCACGACTAAGGAGGAGCTTTAATTTGACCAAACAAATTTTCAAGTTTACTTAACTCAGTTGATTAATCAACAATGTTGTTAAAATCGTTACTACTAGAACATTACCATATGACAATAGCCCCTAAAATGAGGCCGCATCAATACTGCGTGTGAATTAGTGATAGACGCGAGCACTCCAAAGGATTTTAATGACTACAAGAGATCCACGACACTGCAAATGAAATAGAAGTGTACTCAACTTTGCGCTGCAATTGAACTTCAGACACCATAACTCCTCACGGGAAGGATGGAATCACAAGACAGTAACAACATAACCCGAGATGTAAA
The DNA here is from genome assembly GCF_021461395.2 of Schistocerca americana. NCBI lineage: Eukaryota > Metazoa > Arthropoda > Insecta > Orthoptera > Acrididae > Schistocerca > Schistocerca americana. The sequence continues at coordinate 335,341,173 of NC_060119.1, read as the reverse complement.
AGGAAGGGGGGGGGGGGGGAGGCAGGGCCTTAAATATCACTCTGCCACTGTGTTACTCTGCTCCCAATTTGCTCGCGTCGAACACGGCCAATCATCTGCAACACAAAAAACATCAGCGGTGAACAATATTCTGAGGCGTGAGATACACAATCTACTTTAGAGAACAGGTGATCATTACTTTCAATGAAATCAGCCTCCGTGAGTTACTTGGCCAGTCACGGCCCTTAAAATTTGATTAACCAACTCGCACAAGGACCACTAAAATAATGTCCTGAAGTTAAAATGACAAGAATTATCTCGACACATTTAAACGCCAAACTACAATAATGATCTACAAGATGGAATGGAAGAAATATCTTGGCATCGCTTGGAACGCCAGACACCGACTTCTGGAAAAAAATTTTCAAACGGCTCTGAGCGCTATGGGACTTAACTCCTGAGGTCATCAGTCCCCTAGAACTTAGAACTACGTAAACCTAACTAACGTAAGGACATCACACACATCCATGCCCGAGCCAGGATTCGAACCTGCGACCGTAGCGGTCGCGCAGTTCCAGACTGTAGCGCGCAATGTTCGAATACAGCGTCATTATGCTGCTTGCACAGACGTGTCGATTAAATATCTAGGCGTAATGTTGCAAAGCGATACGAAAGGGAACGAGCGTATGAGGATTTTAGTACGGAAAGGGAATGGTCGACGTTGGTTTATTGGGAGAATTTTAGGAAGGTGTAGTTCATCTGTAAAGGGGACAGCGTATTGAACACATGTGCGACCCGTTCTTGATCTGTGATCAAGTGTTTGAGATACTCACTAGGTAGGATTAAAGGTAGACATCAAAGCAATTCAGGGGCGTGCTGCTAGATTTGTTACCGGTAGGTTCGATCAACAGGCAAATATTGCGGAGATGCTACGGCGACTCGAATGGGAGTCCCTGCACAAAAGGCAGCCTTCTTTTTCACTGATACAGTTGAGAAAATTTAGAGAACCGGCAGCTCTAGCTGACTGCAGACCGACACTACCGCGACCAATGTACACTCCTGGAAATGGAAAAAAGAACACATTGACACCGGTGTGTCAGACCCACCATACTTGCTCCGGACACTGCGAGAGGGCTGTACAAGCAATGATCACACGCACGGCACAGCGGACACACCAGGAACCGCGGTGTTAGCCGTCGAATGGCGCTAGCTGCGCAGCATTTGTGCACCGCCGCCGTCAGTGTCAGCCAGTTTGCCGTGGCATACGGAGCTCCATCGCAGTCTTTAACACTGGTAGCATGCCGCGACAGCGTGGACGTGAACCGTATGTGCAGTTGACTGACTTCGAGCGAGGGCGTATAGTGGGCATGCGGGAGGCCGGGTGGACGTACCGCCGAATTGCTCACCACGTGGGGCGTGAGGTGTCCACAGTACATCGATGTTGTCGCCAGTGGTCGGCGGAAGGTGCACGTGCCCGTCGACCTGGGACCGGACCGCAGCGACGCACGGATGCACGCCAAGACCGTAGGATCCTACGTAGTGCCGTAGGGGACCGCACCGCCACTTCCCAGCAAATTAGGGACACTGTTGCTCCTGGGGTATCGGCGAGGACCATTCGCAACCGTCTCCATGAAGCTGGGCTACGGTCCCGCACACCGTTAGGCCGTCTTCCGCTCACGCCCCAACATCGTGCAGCCCGCCTCCAGTGGTGTCGCGACAGGCGTGAATGGAGGGACGAATGGAGACGTGTCGTCTTCAGCGATGAGAGTCGCTTCTGCCTTGGTGCCAATGATGGTCGTATGCGCGTTTGGCGCCGTGCAGGTGAGCGCCACAATCAGGACTGCATACGACCGAGGCACACAGGGCCAACACCCGGCATCATGGTGTGGGGAGCGATCTCCTACACTGGCCGTACACCACTGGTGATCGTCGGGGGACACTGAATAGTGCACGGTACATCCAAACCGTCATCGAACCCATCGTTCTACCATTCCTAGACCGGCAAGGGAACTTGCTGTTCCAACAGGACAATGCACGTCCGCATGTATCCCGTACCACCCAATGTGCTCTAGAAGGTGTAAGTCAACTACCCTGGCCAGCAAGATCTCCGGATCTGTCCCCCATTGAGCATGTTTGGGACTGGATGAAGCGTGGTCTCACGCGGTCTGCACGTCCAGCACGAACGCTGGTCCAACTGAGGCGCCAGGTGGAAATGGCATGGCAAGCCGTTCCACAGGACTACATCCAGCATCTCTACGATCGTCTCCGTGGGAGAATAGCAGCCTGCGTTGCTGCGGAAGGTGGATATACACTGTACTAGTGCCGACATTGTGCATGCTCTGTTGCCTGTGTCTATGTGCCTGTGGTTCTGTCAGTGTGATCATGTGATGTATCTGACCCCAGGAATGTGTCAATAAAGTTTCCCCTTCCTGGGACAATGAATTCACGGTGTTCTTATTTCAATTTCCAGGAGTGTATATTTCACGTAAGGACCACGAAGATCAGAGAGGAGAAATTTAGGCTGATATAGTCGTCTTTCTCTCTCTCTCTGTTTGGGAGTGGAACAGAAAAGGAAATGACTAGTAGCAGTACAAGTTGCAGTCCGCCATGCACCGTACGGTGCATGGATGTAGATTTAGACAGCTATAAAACCATCTGCCGTAGGCACAGACAAGGGTTGCTGTTTGATAAGATTGTTTGCTAAACGCGTTACTTGTGTAGTAATATGGCCTTTTAATGGAGATCTTAAGTTATTAACGTTACTATGTGCCTCGTTTGCATGCGAAAGCGTCTGCCTTTCTTTCGTAGTGATCAATAAAAAAATGGTTCAAATGGCTCTGAGCACTATGGGACTTAACATCTATGGTCATCAGTCCCCTAGAACTCAGAACTACTTAAACCTAACTAACCTAAGGACATCACACAACACCCAGCCATCACGAGGCAGAGAAAATCCCTGACCCCGCCGGGAATCGAACCCGGGATCCCGGGCGTGGGAAGCGAGAACGCTACCGCACGACCACGAGATGCGGGCTAGTGATCAATATATATATAACAGTTATGCAGTAATCAAATTTACCTTACTGGCCCGTCACATGAGAAAATAATCGTAAAATCAGAAGACAATCTGATACCCTTGACTTCTAGACGAGATAATGATGCTGAATAGCATCAACTATATTTTCCACCTACGAAGCTCGCGAAATCCTCGATAAACTAATTTGTATTTATGGGGGCTCTGAATTTCGTAGCAGAATGAATACAGATAGATCTGAAACTGCATTAAAATATGTATTTCAATAAAGGTGTACTGACGCTGCATCATACAATCGAAATAAATGCAGTAATCCTACAGAATGAGTGGCCAATACAGATCTGAGAGAACTACATTATATGATGACAAAAGTAAATGGAAAGCTGTACAAAACTGGTACATTTGTTATAACTTTCAAACCTCCAGTTTCGCTGACTATTTTTAAAAGAGACTTCAGTCGGCTGCAAGTCAAATTCTGCACGGTAGTTCAAAAAGCCGAGCTTTAATCTACATTGGCATGAAATATTTGGGATATTGCCATGGAAATCAGGAAAATATTGACTTTCATTAGACATACGTCGCAGGGGAAGCACAAGCTCAAATTCATCACATTGTTGTTCGATGCAGGATGTTGCCCACTGACAACTGCTATGTCAAAATTCTTGTGTTGTGATGTAAATAAACCCAGAAATTCTAAATCTGGATGAATGGTGATGAACTGAAACGCTGCTTTTAGAAATTTATGTAGCGTAATTCTGCTAAATACAGAAGATACAAAGGACGTTCAAGAATTTAGAATCTGAGATTTTCTTCGGAAATACTGACATTCACAGGTAAACGAATGCTATCAACGCTCAAAGCATCGCATTAGCATCATGTTCACCGTAACATTATCGCAGTGCTCACTTAAACAAACATGCAGTACTAAAAAGTAAACTCGCTGAAAGATTTACGAATTTAGACAACCACAGATGTTAAGCCATATCGGCGGACGTTATACGCTCTTAACACTGCGTCAAGTTGCTGAAAAACAAAACTCCTCTAGTTATAAAAGCTTTGTTACGTTCCTGGAATGGTCCAGCATCGGAATAGCAGAAAGAATCTTCATGCATAGTGTCGAGTGGTAACGCTGCTGAAAAGCTAGCCGAATACGTTAGTAAAAGTGTCCTTTAAGGTTACCATAAACAAGTTGATTCTTGATATTTAGCTACCTGAAGTAGCGTCAAGGACTTACACAGTTATTCGTGTAATGGTTGTAAGTTAAACGTACTGTAGTCTGACAATAAATTCCAGTTCAGGTTGGCAGCAGCTAACGCCACGTGCAAGACCGTGACTCAGTAACGGCGCGAAGGCAGGGCGTCCAGTGACACCTCCGGTAAGCGAGGCGGCGGTGAAGACGCTCGCTGCATTAGGCGCTCGACTGATGGCCGCCGTGCCGGAAGACTGCCTCCGGTGACGTCAGTGGCCACGTGATGGATGGAGGCGTCGGCGGGCAATCCGTCAGCGCGGTGTTGCCAACTCCGGGAACTCCACAACTCGCCCAGCCGTTCTGTGCGGTGCTGGTCCGTCTAGTGACCAGGCGTCGCTCGCTATATACAGCACGAACCGTTCGACTTCACGTTACGTCGTTCATCTGTAACTCTTTCTTTGAAGCAGGAGTTTAGGCATTTATAAGGTCATTGACTAAGAGTCGGGTTGTATAACGAAACATTTTAGTGCCTTAGTTGCCTTCGAATTAGGTTGTCCTAAACTGCAAACATCACTAATTTGATGGTAAAGCTGCTTCTCAGCATTAAATTCAAAATTTCTCCACAGTGAACCATAGCATTAGGATACGTGACGCTGTTAATAGTAATCTGTGCCTCAGAGGGGGAGTCAAGCTCGGCAATCACGTTGGTGCTATTCAAGAGGAGCAGGCTGTGTGCCGACACCAGGTTTCACCCTCTACATTCCCTCATCATTACGCAACACAAACATGACACCACATTACACACATCCATGATAGTTAAACTCAGCTGGTATACTTAGGATACAACTGCCATGAAACGTGGAAGATGGGTCCGTAGGGCCAGCAGAAATAAATAAATTTTCGTTACAACGTCCGAAACGACACTCTGTGGGTATTGAAGCCGTTCTTTATAATAACTTCTGAATACGATTTTACAGTTTCTGTTTAACAAGTGGTGGCCGGCTAGCAAATTATATATTAAAGCTCAACTTCCTTCTACATAGCACTGCGTTTGTACAAAGAATGAACAAGTGGCCTATCGGGACCATTCTACCGCCGTGTCATACTCAGCTAAGGATTCAGATAGGAGTACTCCACTTTTCCGGTCGTTATGATGGTTTTCTTTGACCAGAGCCGCTACTATTCGGTCGAGTAGCTTCTCAATTGGCTTCACGAGGTTGAGTGCAGTCCGACAAATGGAAACATTGCTTGGCCCCCCCGGATAGTCACTCATCCAAGTGCCGACCACGGCCGACAGCGTTTAACTTCGGTGATCTGAAGGGAACCGGTGTACCCACTGCGGCAAGGCCACAGCCCGGTGAAATACGGCACGTCCGTGAATAAAGCCAAAGTCCACCATACTGCTATGAGAAATACAGGTAGAGCGTCGGTGAAGAAAAAATACCGCGTAAGTAGCAAAATAAGAATTTTACACTAGAGACAAAAAACTGTCTAAAATGCATAACACACATCACAGCGGCGTTAAATTTGCATCGTAGCACAACAAGAAAATATTGGATCAAATAAAAATGTGAAACAAAAAAATGCGCTTTAGAAAGCTTAATTACCGCACATACGCGGAATTGTCTCGGTATTTATGTCATGATCTGTTACTTACGCAGTATTTGTCAGCCTCCTCGCACATTCACGACGGTATTTGGTGCTGAGAAAGCTAGTGACAATACGTTTTGGAGCATTAATCATTTTTATTGAAATATTTCACAGAAACATTTTAAATAAATATACTGTTGACATAGTTCCGATAATGTCTGCGTATTTCTTCAAGTAAAATCCTAAACGTCACCCAGAGCAGCAACAGAGAATTACACTGCACTGATACTTGTCACACAGTTACCTCCGCGATAATTTTCATTCATGAGGGATGTTGTCATAATAACTATGACAAACTTTAGGAAGAACAGATTTAAGTTGTTGTAAATGATCCCTTTTGGATTTCCTGATTTTCAGTCTTCCCTTGTATAGTTTCGGTAAGTAAACATCTCCAAGAATTTTCCTCGGACGCCTCGGTAGTTCTTGCCACACCTCATTGGAAGAGCACTTGTAGTAAATAACACCATTTGGGCGATACTGTAGCGCCCTCAGATCGGTAACTGTAGGCTCATTCTTTACAGCTCTTCCAGGCCTAATTGAGTCGTACAGCCACAAATTTTTCTCTGCGTAGTTGATGAAAAAGGAATAATCTAGGTAATGGACTTCGTATGGCTGTGGCTTTTTTCTCGCTTCTTTAGATGTCATAGCGTATTGGCTAGGAAGTGTAACTACACGTCCTTTGATCTTGCACTCAATGGAACTGTGAACTTAGTCACATTCCATCTACGGCCTTTCTCCAAAAACTTTTGTGTAATCAGTACTCCAGTATCAATTGCTTATCTTAAAAGAGCATTTGATAAAATCACATTCGTGTTCTGATATGTGCAGCCATCAGAATACAGAATGACTTGAACGGAGCTTTCCTTAATCGTTCTGGATAGGGTGTCCACGATGCATGAGGCAAAATATGATGCAACCAAATCACCTTGCGTTTCATCGAACCAGTAACATAATGCATCACGACTGTCTAAATTATACATTGTAAAGTTACGAACAGCCAACTTTGTTTTATAATAAACTGCACTTGCACTTAAAAATGGAGCTACTTTCACGGCCTGTAAGTCCATGGTGTACACTGAGCAGAGCTTCTGCTGGGCTTCTTCCTTGTCAGCATCTTTTTCCATCCCAGCCTGCTCTTTCCGTAGTGTGTGTTGCTTCCACACGTCTTGACTCAAGCTACCAAGTCTGTAACTAAAACACAAGTCGCACTGGTCTTTCTTGGGGGAAAATTAGTTAATATTACCATCTTCTAAAATCAAGTTAAACTTAGCCCGACTTAATGGTGAAACCTTCTCCGCATGACATCTTCCACATAGTCAATACAGCTGTTGTTTGGATTGTAGAATAGGCTCAAGGTACAACTTCGATGAGGATTTCCTGCAGTAATCCGACGAAGTTTCGGAAGAGAGTCCAGGAATTCTTTCAGGAAGGTTCTATCATCTTCTTCTTCTTCTGTTTGATTCGAGTTGGTGACGATTCTGTATCAGGACTCATCCCATGTATGGAATTACCCAGCCAATATCGGACTGTCCATTTTTTAATCCCAAAAGTATTGAGAAACATCTTTTTGCATACTTTATGTTTCCCCAGCTCATTTTTCAAATGATAAATGAGCGTCCCTTTTCTACTGGACTCGCCTGTGTTGTTCCCTGGACGTTTGGTTGGAATTACGTCCACAAGGTTGATAACGTAAACCCTCCTCTGATCCCATGACGTCGTTTCCCAAAATGTGTTAAATAATGCCTGCCCATCATCAGCAGAAAACTGATAACGCTTCACTTGAACAGATTTCTGACACATTTTCGAAGTACATGTTGGACTTAGTTTTCGTGCCTCTCTTGGAGTATCATGAGTGATTTTACCAATTCGACTTCTTTTGTATCCAATATACATCTGTCCACGCTTCCTCAGAATTTTATTGGCATATTTCTCCCAATCTTCCTTTTCCTGTCACCGCTTACGTCACCATAAAATTCTTGGCCTTCACTGTCAGCATCATTATTGCTCCCGTGAACTTCCGACAATTTGTCCAGAGTGTTTGGCAAACAATGAGCAACATTGCAAAGCAATGAGTGGTAAGTACTGTCATCTCTAGTGGAAACTGTGACTGGTATCATTTTGAGCATTGTTGGATACAGCCACTGAAGTTTCTAGATGGAAAAATATTGATAAATTAATTTAGGCAGACGAAGATGAAGCTCAAATTCATTTATTTATGAGAACGACGGCATCAGTAATGCTATTAACAATAATTCCAAGGAAACTTACCTCTGTCGTTAGATGTTGCAGGAACAGTAACCGAGAACCTCATACACGAAATTAATTCTTATTCGGTAAATGTAATTTCAGCGTTACGACTTTTCTCGCGTGTTGTTTGTTCTGCATTTACGGGAGACCATACAAGAAAGTGGACAGTCTAGAAATCTTTGGCAGAAATGACTAAAGCACAGAACGAGTGAAGTGGGGGCGCTCTGATTTATATCACAATAAGACACTTGCGGTGCTGCTAACATTCGAAGGTGAATAATAAAACAAATTTCTTACCGCTGTTAGTCACTCCCAGGAACGATTCTCCGCTTTCATAAGCTGATTTCAGCTGAGAAGCAAATTCTTCTTCAGTAAATAGATCGTCAACTATATCGCTGTCCATTATCACGATTGGAGCTACAAGCATGGAACCACTTTCGAGCAGTGTTAAATTCGTAAGAAGGCAGTAACAATGTGATGTGGCTGCGCGCGCTTTTGTATGTACGCGGTATTGTTTACAGTATCCATAGATTGTAGATACGCGGTATTTAATTGTCTACAGTTCCGCGATATCGCCATCTATTTATTTGCTGTGTCATATACGCGGTAGTGTTTTAGATAATTTTTTCATGGTAAGTAATTAAAAATTTGGCATTATGGCGTTAAGAGCAGATGCGCGTACGGTCAACGACATCATTTGACTAAAAAAGGAAAAATCGACAATTTGTCAGTTACGCGGTATTGTTTCTTCACGTATGCAGAGTCATTCACTAGAGACAGTCCAGCCTCGCAGCAGAGGTCATCAACAGCAAGAGCACGTAGACTCAACGATGCAGTGGCATGCAGTCACTGTGTAAGTAGCTTGATCTCCCTCCGGAGACCACGGAATAGCGCTATTTAACCAAAAATGGAGGAATGCGTGTCTCTAACCCGTGGTCGCCGTCGGTTGTAGAGGTGGATAAGTAGTCACGCTATCCTGAGTCGGTGGCTACAGCAACATTTTTGTTAAAGAGATGTTAATATTCGAAGAAACGAGGACCATCAGTGGCAATTAAACATACGTTCATTCGCTTGTTCACATACGGTATGTCTGGCCTGGTGGTCTAGCTGTAAAGTGGACACATCAATCGAATCTCGGTTGACCACGAAAATTTTCAGTTTGCCTTTAATCTAAGCATCACTTCTTGGACAGTGTGTGGATTCGCCTGGATCGACACGTGTTTTGGATCCGATGTTGAACTGTGGGACGTCATTCCTCGGTTGGGCCATTGAGGTAGGTGGAGGACACGCAAGTCGCCGACGTAGCGTCCATTCGAAAGATTTGAACTCCCCCAGTGAGCCATAAGCAATTATTGTTCTCTACCTCATCCCAAAATTCTACGAATAACTTTAGCAAGACAATCTTCTGCTCCTTCCATCCTCCCTTTTTATAATACATTGGCTCATCAGTAGGATCCCAGCTTGAAGGACTAAAACCGCATAAAAATGATTTTTAAATACGAAGACGTGTCTCACGTATCAGTCACCAAGTAATTTGTGTGTAAAACTGAGTTTGTGTACAAATAATATTTAAAAATTAACAAATGTAGATACTGCAGAAGCGTAAGTCACTTAGGGAACAATAACATGTAATAAACAATTTTTTTAGTTTTTTATGATGCAACAGTCCCAACCGCGTCAAAATATTTATTTGTTTAGTGGTGACCGCTTTGACTACTATTCTAGTCATCATGAGACTACTTATTCCCTGATGAGAATAACATCATTGTACTTAGAGGAATGTGAACTACAAGAACATAAAGAAACAAAGTACATCAACAAATACGAAGCTGTCTAGGAGCAGGCGCCACTCTAAGAATTATATCACCATTGCTAGATGACGTGCAATTTACGTCACTTAAATACCGGAAACTGTACCGACCGTTACCAGTATTACATCATTGTCAGCCAATGGCGGTAAACCACGTTAAATAAAGTCCAAACACAAAGATTTGTGTGCAATATTAATGTCGAAAACTAGGTGTATAGAAAATACAAATAACCTTTATCAAGTCTTGAAAGTCTTTTCGGGTTTGCTGCCGGATCCTAAAATCAACTTGACTCGATATTTCGGCGATCCAACTGTTCGCCATCTTCAGGAAATGCTGCTTCTGCTGATGAGTCCCGCTGAGAACTGACGCAAGATTGCAATTCGACGTCCTATATAGGCCACCGTTCAGTACACGGCGCCTGCGCCGCCCATCACGGTTTCTGACTTCCAAAACAGGGAGGTGGTGCCGCCCTTAGTGAAACACTGCTGGCAACGATATATCGCAATCAAGGCCGCACCGAAGAACGTTCAGTTTTGATGCGAGATAATACAGGATTCCACGTTTTGCTAAGAGGAAACCCATTGTCCCTGTAGATTAAATTATCAGCCAACCTAATTTCGATCGCCTCTTTATACACACTATTCCAAAAACCGGAAATGTCGGCAATTACAACAGTTTCCTCAAATTTCATTTTGTGTCTCTCATTCAGGCAGTGTTCTGCTACGGCCGATTTTTCCGGCTGTTGTAGCCTCGTGTGACGGCAATGTTCCACACACCTGTCATTCACTGTGCGAATAGAACGGCCAGCGTAAGCTTTCCCACATTGAGGAAACTGTTGTAATTGCCGACATTTCCGGTTTTTGGAATAGTGTGTATAAAGAGGCGATCGAAATTAGGTTGGCTGATAATTTAATCAACAGGGACAATGGGTTTCCTCTTAGCAAAACATGGAATCCTGTATTATCTCGCATCAAAACTGAACGTTCTTCGGTGCGGCCTTGATTGCGATATATCGTTGCCAGCAGTGTTTCACTAAGGGCGGCACCACCTCCCTGTTTTGGAAGTCAGAAACCGTGATGGGCGGCGCATGCGCTGTGTACTGAACGGTGGCCTATATAGGACGTCGAATTGCAATCTTGCGTCAGTTCTCAGCGGGACTCATCAGCAGAAGCAGCATTTCCTGAAGATAGCGAACAGTTGGATCGCCGAAATATCGAGTCAAGTTGATTTTAGGATCCGGCAGCAAACCCGAAAAGACTTTCAAGACTTATTACGCCGGGAAAGCCTACGTAGTCACAACCTTTATCAAATCATAATATTAGACTTAAATTTGAGTTAAAAAAACAAAATAAGCTGTTAACTTGTAAGAATACGCATGCTGCTCTCTAAGGGACCCATTGTGCAATGACCATTAGGCAAAAGTATTTAACAGGGACGCCACCAGTAATAATGATATCTCATGAAGATCGGTATATTAAAATTGCACATCAAAGATGTATTCGCTTACAATCTTTGGCTTGCCAATAATCACGGTACCGACATATAGATAGATATCTTACTACTACCGATCAGGGAACGAAATAATTATTATACGTCGAATATTATTAGTTATATTAAAAAATAATGTGGCCTTTAACCTCTAGCAGGGGTACCAAGCAAACAGTATTAAGATACAATAAATTAGCACTCTTCTCTAGGGATAGGTGCACAGCATATGTCAGGTATAGATGGCGAGAGAAACATTACCAATAATCATGGTACTCGCATGAAGATCGATACATTCCTATTGTTAACATTACGTGCAATGTTAGATAGGAGGCATTAGTTATCCCCAGAACTGACAATTATGTTTATAACATTAAAGAACTACATTGGACTAATACAAAATTAAAATGAAATAGATCTTTGACAATAACATCAAATCTCCATAAAGGAAATTTAAAAACCTGTAAGCTAAAAGTGATAAAATGCTCAGCGGTACTATGGTAACAACGTGGTAACAAGAAAACATAAATATTTTCTCATTGTACAGTAAACTCTGGCATGCTATTACGTCTTGGTTTAAGCAAATGTTACACCATGATTTGTAAAACAAAAATAAATAGTCTTATGACAAATACAAAACGACTGAACTAGTGATTTTTTTTTTTAGAACCATTACTCTTGATTGTACAGTGCCCTCAGCACGACACATCTGCTAACGCTGGTAACCAAAGGTATTTCTAGACTCCAGTCAATACTGAGACAGTAAATAAGCATTGGTTAGTCACTGAAACTTTGATCTGAATAACTATTGTAATTAGCTATAGCATAAAATTCGAACATGTAACAACAAAGTTGGACTGTTACTGAACCCATACTATGTGATCAAAAGTATCCGGATACCCCAAAAAAGATGTTGTTGTTGTTGTTCTTGTTGTGGTCTTCAGTCCTGTGACTGGTTTGATGCAGCTCTCCAAACTACTCTATCCTGTGCAAGCTTCTTCATCTCCCAGTAACTACTGCAACCTACATCCTTCTGAATCTGCTTAGTGTATTCATCTCTTGGTCTCCCTCTACGATTTTTGCCATCCACGCTGCCCTCCAATACTAAATTGGTGATCCCTCCATGTCTCAGAACATATCCTACCAACCGATCCCTTCTTCTAGTCAAGTTGTGCCACAAGCTCCTCTTCTCCGCAATTCTGTTCAATAACTCCTCATTAGTTATGTGATCTACCCATCTAATCTTCAGCATTCTTCTGTAGCACCACATTTTAAAAGTTTCTGTTCTCTTCTTGTCCAAACTAGTTATCGTCCATGTTTCACTTCATAACGTGGCTACACTCCATACAAATACTTTCAGAAACGTCTTCCTGACACTTAAATCTATACTCGATGTTAACAAATTTCTCTTCTTCAGAAACGCTTTCCTTGCCATTGCCTGTCTACATTTTATATCCTCGCTACTTCGACCATCATCAGTCATTTTGCTCCCCAAATAGCAAACCCCTTTACTACTTTAAGTGTCTCATTTCCTAATCTAATTCCCTCAGCATCACCCGACTTAATTAGACTACATGCCATTATCATCGTTTTGCTTTTGTTGTGGTTCATCTTATATCCTCCTTTCAAGACACTATCCATTCCGTTCAACTGCTCTTCCAAGTCTTTTGCTGTCTCTGACAGAATTACAATGTCATCGGCAAACCTCAAAGTTCTTATTTCTTCTCCATGGATTTTAATACCTACTCCGAATTTTTCTATTGTTTCCTTCACTGGAAACTCAATATACAGATTGAATAACATAGGGGAGAGGCTACAACCCTGTCTCACTCCCTTCCCAACCACTGCATCCCTTTCGTGTCCCTCGACTCTTATAACTGCCATCTGGTATCTGTACAAATTGTAAATAGCCTTTCGCTCCCTGTATTTTATCCCTGCCACCTTCAGAATATGAACGAGAGTATTCGAGTCAACATTGTCAAAAGATTTCTCTAACTCTACAAATGCTACAAACGTAGGTTTGCCTTTCCTTAATCTTTCTCCTAAGATAAGTCGTAGGGTCAGTATTGCCTCACGTGTTGCAATATTTCTACGAAATCCAAGCTGATCTTCCTCGAGGTCGGCTTCTACTAGTTTTTCATTCGTCTGTAAAGAATTCGCGTTAGTATTTTGCAGCCGTGACTTATTAAACTGATAGTTCGGTAATTTTCATATCTATCAACACCCGCTTTCTTTGGGATTGGAATTATTATATTCTTCTTGAAGTCTAAGGGTATTTCGCCTGTCTCATACATCTTGCTCACCCCCCCCAGGGGGTCCACAACTCTTTTGTGGAGACGTGCGTAGCGAGCACGGGACCCCGAGCTAATGTGGCCCTCCTTCCTTTCCGGGCTGCATACCTTCCCTTCCCTTTCCGCATCCCTCCCCGTCCCCCATCTTCGCCCCCCCCCCCTCACCTCTGTCTCTTTCCTTCCCTTTCTCCCCCTCTGGGAGTATGGTTTGTGCCTACGTCCGGAGACGCTCGAAACTGTTCCAAATTCCTTGCTTTTACACTTGCAAGTCCTCGTCCTTCCTCTGTCCTTCTCTTTTCCTTCCCTCTTCTCCTTGCCCTTTTCTCCGCTGCGGCGTTTGAGACCCCCTTTTCTTTCCTTTCCCTTTCTCTTTTTTCCTCCCTGTGCGTGTCTGAAGGCCGACCCACGCACTTCCATGCGTAGCCGGTGACGGGGGTAACGCGTAATTCCCCGCCCCGGGTAGACAGGTAGGACACGTACGTACCCCCTGGTAACGGCCAGGCCCAGGGAGGGGTGATTACCTGAGCTGATACCTTCCGAAAGTGCCGATTGGTCCCTCCGTCCGTTTGTCGGGAGGTGTGACCTGAGGTGTGAACAATCACCTAAGGCGGGTGTGCCCTCGGTGAGGGCCCCCACAAGGGAGGAGCGCGCCATCGGAGACGCCGGTAATCATGGGGGATTCTTCCGCAATGGTTTCCTCACCTTCCACTATGTCTGCTCACAAACGTAAGTTCACTGAGTCTCAGCCACAGACGGTTCTTCCATCGTTGCCACAGTTCCTTGTTGTTTCTCGGTCTGACGAAGGTCACGACTTTTCCACGGTCAACCCTTTCATTATTCAGAAAGGTGTCGACGCAATTGCGGGTCCTGTAAAGTCTTGTTCCAGATTACGGAATGGTACCCTGTTGTTAGAAACACACAGTGCCCTCCAGGCTCAAAAATTGCTGCGTACTTCTCTGCTCCACACCTTCCCTGTCCGGGTGGAACCGCACCGTACCTTAAATTCCTCGCGTGGAGTCGTTTATACACGCTCCCTCAATGGATTGTCTGACGAAGAAATTCAGCACTACCTGTCTGACCAGGGCGTCACCGCTGTTCATCGGGTTATGAAAAGGGTTGACTCGAACATCATTCCAACCCGCACTGTCTTCTTGACATTTGACAAAGTTCAACTTCCATCAAAAATCAAAGCAGGCTAGGAGATAATTTCCGTTCGCCCTTATGTCCCAAACCCTACGCGTTGCTATCGATGTCAGCGGTTCAATCACACCAGCCAGTCCTGTTCCAATCCAGCCAAATGTGTTACGTGTGGCAAGGATGCCCATGAGGGTGCTTGTCCACCTCCATCCCCTCACTGCATCAACTGTATGGGTGACCACGCTGCTTCCTCTCGAGATTGCCCCGTTTTTAAGGATGAAAAGCTCATCCAGGAAATAAGAGTGAAGGAAAAGGTGTCGACCTTTGCTGCTCGAAAGTTACTCGCCAGTCGACAGCCCACCGTGCCTCAGAAAGGAAAATACAGCACTGTCCTTGCTTCTCCTCGGCCAACAAAGGAGGCGGCCACGCAGACTTGCGACCTCACATTTAGTACCACGGTCGTCAGATCGGCCAGCGCAAAGATCGCCCGTTCAACCTCACCACTTTCGCCTGCCCACTCTATGGCTCACCCCTCGTCGGGTTCTGCTAAATCTCGAGCCCAAAAGTCAGACGCCAAGTCTTCGAAAAAAGAGCATTCTCGTGAAGAGTTTTTACATACCGCAACTTCACAACCATCGGTTCCTCCTTCACCTAAACATCATACCTCCAAGAAGGCTACGAAGAAACACAGTTCCTCTCCTTCTCCACCAAGGCGTGTCCCAACTACAGCACCACCTGGCGGAAATCGCCCTCGGCCATCTTCTGTGTCGCCGAGGCGCACTGCTGGTGGCCGGTCAACTGGCCGATCGTTGGTGGCAGGAGCTGCTCCTGACCAACCTATGGATCAGGATCTTCTGCCTTCGACTGAATGCCATTCCATGCTGTCGGTCGCAAGCTCTGAGCAGTCGTTGAGTTGACAGCACCCTTGGTCACGTTTCTCCATTTTCTGTTCACCCTATGTCCATTATCCACTGGAATATCCGCGGCATTCGCGCCAATCGGGATGAATTGTCGATCCTCTTACGATCCTACTCGCCGGTCATCTTCTGTCTTCAGGAAACAAAGCTGCGTCCCCATGACCGCTTTGTTCTCCCTCATTTTCAGTCCATCCGATATGACCTCCCCTCTGTTGAAGGCACTCCAGCCCATGGAGGACTCATGATTCTGCTCCATGATACTCTCCATTATCACCCAATCCCCTTAAACAGTTCCTTCCAAGCTGTCGCCGTCCGTCTTTCCCTTTCTGGATACACGTTCTCTCTATGTACGGTATACATTCCATCGTCTACACCAATGGCACGAGCTGATCTCCTTCATCTTCTTGATCAGCTTCCACCCCCCTATTTGCTGGTTGGGGACTTCAATGCCCACCACCCGCTTTGGGGATCTCCACATCCTTGTCCACGTGGCTCACTATTGCTAGACGTCTTCCACCAAGCGGATCTAGTCTGCCTCAACACTGGGGTCCCCACATTTTTGTCTGCCTCCACGGCAAATTTATCTCATTTGGACCTTGCGGTCGGTACTGTTCCGTTAGCTCGGCGCTTCGAATGGTTCGCCCTTGATGATACACACTCGAGTGACCACTTTCCATGTGTTCTTCGACTGCAGCCTCAACTGCCATATATGCGCTCGCGACGCTGGAAGTTTGCCCAAGCCGATTGGACACTTTTTTCGTCTCTAGCGACATTCGATGACCGTCGCTTTCCCAGCGTCGACGATGAGGTCACACATTTTACCGACGTTATTCTCACAGCTGCGGAACGTTCAATACCACGCACCTCCGAATTGCCCCGGCGCCCCCCAGTTCCTTGGTGGAACGAGGCATGCCGGGACGCAATACGTGAGCGGCGACGTGCTCTTCGCATTTTCCGTCACCATCCAACTTTGGCCAACTGTATCCGATATAAGCAGCTCCGTGCGCGATGCCGTCGCGTCATCCGCGATAGCAAGAAGGCAAGCTGGCAATTCTTTATTAGCTCATTTAACACCTTCACTCCCTCCTCGGAAGTTTGGAGTCGGCTTCGACGGTTCTCAGGCGCGCCTAGTTTCTCCCCGGTCTCTGGGCTCACTGTCGCGCATGATACCTTAGTGGACCCCGTCGCAATATCTAACTCATTGGGTCAGCACTTTGCTGAGATTTCGAGCTCTTCAAATTACCCGCCAGCGTTTCTCCCGAAGAAACGTGCAGCGGAAGTGCGACATCTTGCTTTCTTCTCTCAAAATCGCGAAAGCTACAATACTGTTTTCTCCATGCGCGAACTCCAACATGCACTCTCTTCTTCTCGCTCCTCCGCCCCAGGACCGGATGGTATCCATGTCCAAATGTTGCTGCATTTATCAACCCATAGCCTGCGCTACCTCCTTCGCCTTTATAATCGAATTTGGACCGACAGTACCTTTCCCAGGCGATGGCGGGAAGCTATTGTCGTTCCCGTTCCGAAACCTGGAAAGGACAAACATCTCCCCTCTAGCTATCGCCCCATTTCTCTCACGAGTAGTGTCTGTAAGGTTTTGGAGCGTATGGTGAATTACCGTTTAGCTTGGTGGCTGGAATCCCGCAGTCTTTTAA
Organism: Schistocerca americana; assembly: GCF_021461395.2. Lineage (NCBI taxonomy): Eukaryota > Metazoa > Arthropoda > Insecta > Orthoptera > Acrididae > Schistocerca > Schistocerca americana. Next base: position 335,323,778 of record NC_060119.1, on the reverse strand, counting down.
CACCAGCCCAATGCGGATTCCGACAACATCGTTCTGCCGTTGACCATCTTGTTGCTCTCTCCACTTATATCATGAACAATTTCCTCCGGAAACGCCAAACGGTAGCAATATTTTTTGATCTGGAGAGAGCATACGATACCTGTTGGAGGACAGGCATCCTCCGCACACTGTTCTCTTGGGGCTTTCGAGGCCGGCTGCCCCTTTTTCTTCGCGAATTTATGGCAGAGCGCACATTTAGGGTGCGGGTGAACACTACTCTATCCCGTACTTTCTCCCAAGAAAACGGGGTACCCCAGGGCTCCGTGCTGAGTGTTGTACTGTTTGCCATCGCCATTAATCCAATTATGGATTGTCTCCTTCCTGATGTCTCGGACTCCCTCTTTGTGGACGATTTTGCGATCTACTACAGCTCTCAACGGACCAGCCTTCTTGAACGACGTCTTCAAGGATGTCTCGATCGCCTCCACTCGTGGAGCATCGAAACCGGCTTCCGTTTTTCTCCCAGTAAGACCGTTTGTGTTAATTTTTGGCGACGTAAGGAGTTTCTTCCGCCCTCCTTACATCTAGGTCCTGTCAACCTTCCTTTTTCCGACGTCGCTAAATTCTTGGGTCTTATGTTTGACAGAAAACTGTGCTGGTCCTCCCACGTTTCCTATCTTTCGGCTCGCTGTCTGCGTTCCCTTAACACCCTCCGTGTCCTGAATGGCACCTCTTGGGGAGCGGACCGAGTGGTCCTTCTCCGCCTCTATCGCGCCTTAGTGCGCTCGAAATTGGATTATGGAAGCATAGTCTACTCCTCTGCTCGGCCGTCTATTCTTCGGCGTCTCGACTCTATCCACCACCGTGGATTACGTTTAGTGTCTGGAGCTTTTTACACCAGCCCTGTGGAAACCCTTTATGCTGAGACTGCTGAACCTCCGCTATCCAATCGGCGGGCAGTCCTTCTGAGTCGTTATGCTAGCCATCTGTCTTCCATGCCTGCTAATCCAGCCCATGACCTTTTTTTCGACGCCTCCCTTGATGTCGGGTATGCAGGCCGCTCCTCCTCCCTACTACCCCCGGGAGTCCGCTTCCGTCAACTGCTCCATTCTCTTTCCTTCCGCTTTCCTAAAACCTTCTTGACAACTTGGGGTACAGCACCGCCTTGGCTCCGTCCCCGGATCGACTTGCTCAGAGACCTATGTCAATTTCCCAAGGATGGTACCCCTACACTTGTTTACCGTCGGGCATTTGCTGCTCTATGTGCACAAATGACGGAAGCCACATTTATTTACACCGATGGCTCGAAAACATCGTTAGGTGTAGGGAGTGCCTATATTGTTGGCGACACCCCAAATCACTTTCGGCTTCCTGACCAGTGTTCGGTTTATACTGCGGAGCTTTACGCTATTCTCCAGGCTGTCCACTACATCCGCCGCCATCAGCGGATACAGTACGTAATCTGCTCAGATTCTCTCAGCTCTCTCCTAAGTCTCCAAGCTCTTTACCCTGTGCACCCTCTGGTCCACCGGATTCAGGACTGTCTGCGCTTGCTCCACCTGGGGGGCGTCTCGGTGGCGTTCCTCTGGCTCCCAGGACACGCTGGTATCTGTGGAAATGAGGCGGCCGATATAGCGGCCAAGGCTGCAGTCTCTCTTCCTCGGCCAGCTATTCAGTCTCTTCCGTTTACCGATCTACGGAGCGGTTTATGTCGCCAAGTTGCTCATTTATGGCATGCGCATTGGTCAACACTTCCCCATAATAAATTGCGGGAAGTGAAAGCCCTTCCTTGCACATGGACCTCTTCCTCCCGAACGTGTCGTCGGGAGGAGGTAATTTTAGCTAGACTCCGGATAGGGCACTGTCTTTTTAGTCATCGACATCTTTTAAGCGGTGATCCTCCCCCACTCTGTCCCCACTGCTCTCAGCCGTGGACGGTCAGACACCTTTTAATTGAATGCACCTATTTTAATCCGTTACGCTCCCGTCTACAGCTATCGCCTGATCTATCGTCGATTTTAGCAGATGACACGCGCTCAGCTGACCGCGTTCTACAGTTTATTAGTGACAGTGAAATGACGTCAGTCATTTGAAGCCTTTTTTTTGGGGGACAACCAACCCCTTTCTATAGTGGATTTTTAAGCATTCCTTCTGCCTTTAGTTTCTCAAATTTTATGACTTTGTTCCCATTGCTGCTGATTTTAAATTTCGTTTTTTTCCTGTTTTCTACGTCACGGGCTGGGCGCTAATGACCATAGAAGTTTTGCGCCCTAAAACCACAAAAAAAAAAAAAAAATCTTGCTCACCAGATGGTAGGGTTTTATCAGGACTGGCTCTCCCAAAACGGTCAGTAGTTCTAGTAGAATGTTGTCTACTCCCGGGGCCTTGATTCGACTCAGATCTTTCAGTGCTCTGTCCAACTCTTCACGCAGTATCATATCTCCCATTTCATCTTCATCTATATCCTCTTCCATTCCCATAATATTGTCCTCAAGTACATCGCCCGTGTAAAGACCCTCTATATACTCCTTCCACCTTTCTGCTTTCCCTTCTTTGCTTAGAACTGGGTTTCCATCTGAGCTCTTGATATTCATACAAGTCGTTCTTTTATCTCCAAAGGTCTCTTTAATTTTCCCGTAGGCAATATCTATCTTACCCCTAATGAGGTAGGCCTCTACATCCTTACATTGGTCCTCTAGCCATCCCTGCTTAGCCATTTTGCACTTCCTGTCCATATCATTTTTGAGAAGCTTGTATTCCTTTTTGCCTGCTTCATTTACTGCATTTTTATATTTTCTCCTTTCATCAGTTAAGTTCAATATTTCTTCTGTTACCCAAGGCTTTCTACAAGCCCTCGTCTTTTTACCTACTTGATACTCTGCTGCCTTCACTACTTCATCCCTCAAAGCTACCCATTCTTCTTCTACTGTATTTCTTTCCCCCATTCCTGTCAATTGCTCCCTTATGCTCTCCTTGAAACTCTGTACAGCCTCTGGTTCTTTCAGTTTATCCAGGTCCCATCTCATTAAATTCCCACCTTTTTGCAGTTTCTTCAGTTTTAATCTACAGGTCATAACCAATAGATTGTTGTCAGAGTCCACATCTGCCCCTGGAAATGTCTCACAATTTAAAACCTGGTTCCTAAATCTCTGTCTTACCATTATATACCTTTTAGTATCTCCAGGGCTCTTCTATGTAAACAACCTTCTTTTATGATTATTGAACCAAGTGTTAGCTATGATGCTCTGTGCAAAATTCTACCAGGCGGCTTCCTCTTTCATTTCTTCCCCCAATCCATATTCACCCACTACCTTTCCTTCTCTCCCTTTTCCTACTACCGAATTCCAGTCACCCATGACTATTAAATTTTCGTCTCCCTTCACTACCTGAATAATTTCTTCTATTTCATCATACATTTCTTCAATTTCTTCGTCATCTGCAGAGCTAGTTGGCATATAAACTTGTACTTCTGTGGTAGGCGTCGGCTTCGTGTCTATCTTGGCTACAATAATGCGTTCACTATGCTGTTTGTAGCAGCTTACCCGCACTCCTATTTTTTTTTCATTATTAAACCTACTCCTGCATTACCCCTATTTGATTTTGTATTTATAACCTTGTATTCGCCTGACCAAAGGTCTTATTCCTCCTGCCACCGAACTTCACTAATCCCCACTATCCATTTCCCTTTTTAAATTTTCTAACCTACCTGCCTGATTAAGGGATCTGACATTCCACACTCCGATCCGTAGAACGCCAGGTTTCTTTCTCCTGATAACGACGTCCTCCTGAGCCGTCCCCGCCCGGAGATCCGAATGGGGCACTATTTTACCTCCGGAATATTTTACCCAAGAGGACGCTATCATCATTTAACCATACAGTCAAGTTGCATGCCCTCGGTAAAAAATACGGCCGTAGTTTCCCCCTTGCTTTCAGTTGTTCGCAGTACCAGCACAGAAAGGCCGTTTTGGTTACTGTTACAAAGCCAGATCAGTCAATCATCCAGACTGTTGCCCCTGCAACTACTGAAATGGCTGCTGCCCCTCTTCAGGAACCACACGTTTGTCTGGCCTCCCAACAGATACCCCTCTGTTGTGGTTGCACCTACGGTACGGCTATCTGTATCGCTGAGGCACGCAAGCCTCCCCACCAACGGCAAGGTCCATGGTTCATGGGGGGGGGGGTACGTTTTTCAAATTAGGTGCGTTGTATTGCCACCTACTGCCAGGTACTCCATAGCAGCGATCTCAGTAGTCACCATACATCGTCAGGGAACAGAAAGGGGCGCTCCGTGGAACTCACGGACTTTGAACGTGGTCAGGTGGTTGGGTGTCACTTGTGTCATACAACTGTACGCAGGATTTCCACACTCCTAAACATCCCTAGGTCCATTGTTTCTGATGTGATAACAACACAAAAGCGTGCCGACCTCGTCTGTTGACTGACGGAGGCCGTCGACACTTGAGGAGGGTCGTAATGTGTAATAGGCAGAAATCTATCCAGACCATCACAAAGGAATTTCAAACTACATCAGGATCCACTGCAAGTACTATTCAACAGTGGAAAACGTTGCGTGGAGTGACCTATCTCGGTACACAATGTGGCGATCTGATGGCCGGGTGTGGGTATGGCGAATACTCGGTAAACGTCATCTGCCAGCTTGTGTAGTGCCAACAGTAAAAATCGGAGGCGGCGGTGTTTTTCATGGAGGGGGCTTGCACCCGTTGTTGTTTCTCGTGGTACTATCACAGCACAGGCCTACGGTGGTGTTTTGAACACTTACTTGCTTCCCACTGTTGAAGAGCAATTCAGTGATGGCGATTGCATCTTTCAGCACGATCGAGCACCTGTTCATAATGCACCGGCTGTGGCGGAGTGGATACACAGAAACATCCCTGTAATGGACTGGCCTGCACAGAGACCGGACCTGAATCCTACAGAGCACATTTGGGATACTTTGGAACGCCGACTTCATGCCAGGCCTAACCGACCGACATCGATAACTCTCCTTTGTGCAGCACTCTGGGAAGAATGGGCTGCCATTCCCCAAGAAACCTTCCAGCCCCTGATTCAACTTAGGCCTGCAAAAGTGGAAGCTGTCATTAAGGATAAGGGTGGGCCAAAACCATATTGAATTCCAGCATTACCGGTGTAGGGAGTCACGAACATGTAAGTTACTTTCAGCCAGGTGTCCTGATACTTCTAGTCACATAGTGTATTTCTTAACTAAGTTGTTTATTAAAACTATGTCAATCCTGTGGCGCAAGAAAGTGTCAGTAAATAAAGTTAGCACGTTCTGTGATAAAATAACATACATACAAGCGAATAGAAAAGACGAGGAATGAATCCCAGAGTAAATCTTTAGCCACCAAATTAGAATTTTTCTCTGAAATCTAACTTCATTAAGCAAAGGTAGCTGTTTCCTTTTATGATAAACATAAATTCCTAGTTATTTAACCTGTTGAACAAACGGGACATTATGAAGAACTTTAGGTTTCTTGACATAGATTCTTTTGAATGACTATTTTCTCAGATGTGTTGCCCACAGACAGATTTACTACTTGCTCCCTAAAGTATGTTCACAGAATCTAATCTAAAGATTCCGGCCTGTTTGTCCAGCATAAACATTGTGACAATTTTCGCAGATTAGTTTATAGACCCCAGAGTTTGCGTATATATTGTGATGACTATCGATGGAATGTCTAGGTTCATACTGCAAGGTAATTGTTAGTTGCGATAGCTACAGGAAATTCCGTTTTTTTAAGTAATTTATTTATTTTATGAAATACGCTGTCTATGTACATCATTTCAACTCTTGTTATAGCCGCTGATTTTGCAATAGAAACAAGGTAAAATGCTCCAAAAAATTTGAAATCTAGCAGACAGTTCTGTCCAGCAGATTCAAAAGAGTAACAAATGAAGTATTATTTGGTAATAATCTAAGCATCTAATTGAAGTAATGTATGTCAAGATATCTAGTAATTATAGAATCAAATTCCTAAAAAAAAACTTATTTGTTATCGAAGTGCCTGTTGGCTTTTAATACAATGATTAAAACACAGAGAAAATGAACAGTATACACAGCTGATAAGGGAAAAGTATGGACATGCCACATCAATACATCCACATTGCAGCCGTTGAATATTAGAAGCTGAAGCGTTCAGATTATCGGCTTTTTTCCATCACCTATTCGATTCCGTTCTGTTTTTGGGATACCACAGGTTACTGTACAGTATTCTTAGCGAGCTTATCGCAGGCGCTGTCGAGAGGCATATGTACGCTTTGGACCAATCGCTGACTAGTGGTGTGTGCTAAGATTGAGTGCTCATGTATCTCAGTGTCTACTCATCGATTTCTAATAAAAAGTGTGGAATTCAACCTTGGGCGCGCCGTCGACATAATCAGGCGCGACGCGAATGCTACCCACAATTACGTAGGAGCCTCTAATTCCCTATTACAAGGTCTCAGTTCTTCGGCTTATCAAATAATGTATTACCAACCCACTGATGTTCCTTTCTTTCCACTTTAGGTTTCCAAGTGTTCTGCATTTGTCTGCGATTTGGAGTGCTTATCTCCCGTCTCACCCATGAGAGTCTTCTTCTCTAGGGCAAATTGTCTGTTTTCGTTTTGTTCGTGCATTCGTGATAGCAGGAGCTAACCTATGCAGTTTCTTAGAGTTACTGTGTGCTATACAAAAGCAACATTCTCAGTACACAGGAAACGACACTAGTGGACGAAACACCTCAACACATAGACAAAGATAGGAATCATTGAAGATAATTGTTGTCTTTTATGTAGACACTCCGACAGAAGGTACTGCTGAACCTCTAGAGAAAAAAATTTGATCCAACATAGTAAATAACATTGTGACTCTAAATAGCAGAAAATAATGAGCCATGCATGATCAGGTGACCAGAGGTAATAAAATTCTAATGTCTTCGCATGAAATGTCTGTTCTTTAAATGCGTACAGTAGCACCAAAAATAGAAATGCAGCTCAAGCAGACAAAAAAGAAAGCAACTGCAAATCGTTTCATATAGCATAAACGTCTGAATAGTGCAAATCAAGGATATGCGGGGTAAAATATCAACTTATCGTATTTCCTAAAACACAAGATGGAAAAAAATGAAGTAAATTCGTAATGATCATATTCTATGCAGTAAAATTTGAGATGTAGGAGCTCTTAATTTTCAAACGTCGCAGTTCATAGTTCTAGAAGTTTATCCTGGGTGCCCCAAGGAGAATAGTCGCTATTCAGTGATATGACAGGAACAGTTATTTGATACAAAAAGCTCCGTTTGGACATATGCCCCATTCTAAGTGATTTCCGAGGTAGAACACATTTAATGGGCATTGTTATTTATTACCGGTATTGTTCAATACCTTGTCAGGGCTCCACATATAAGCATGTACAACAGTTAATAAGTTAATAGTTTTATAATTTATCATTTGAAAAATACGTATTTTTAACACTTTCATCTCTCATCATTTTCATACACGTCGCGTTACAGCTGTTTTACGGTTAACAATAAGACCTCGTAAATCCCACCGTCCACTTCAGTGCATTTATGCAGTATTGGGAGAAAATGTTGCGCTGCTTATCTGAGCACCTGCACACGTTCCCTTGGGACAGCAACATCCACTATGCGACCAAGCCATTCATCTCCCGTATTGACGTTCAGTTCGTACAACTCACACTTCATCCAACCCATAAACAAAAACTAATGGAGTAATGTCAGTAATCTTGGTGGCCGGTTAACTGTGCTACCACGACAAATCCAGTGATTTGGGTTTATACGGTTGAGAAGTTCCCTCACGCGTCTGGCAAAATATGGAGGCTTCCATCGTGCTGGAAGTACATTGCAGTCAACACGGCCAAAGGAACGTCCTCAACAATGACCAACAAACGAATTTCCCAAAGAATGCAAGTAATTCTGTCCCACCATTCGCTCTTATAAAATGACTGCACCTATCAACATGTTACCGATCACTCCGCATCCAACACTGATTGAGAAACGAATATGAAACTTAGTTTCCACTGTGGCGTGTGGATTTTCCTGCGAGCATCGATTATTATTGTGCGTATTGTTTATTCCGTTCCACGTAAAAAATGGTTCAAATGGCTCTGAGCTCTATGGAACTTAACATCCGAGGTCATCACTCCCCTAGAACTTAGAACTATTTAAACCGAACTAACCTAAGGACATCACACCCATCCATGCCCGCGGCAGGATTCGAACCTGCGACCGTAGCGGTCGCGCGGGTCCAGACTGAAGCGCCTAGAACCGCTCGTCCACACCGGCCGGCGTTCCATGTAAACGTGACTTCTTCAGTGAATAGTATAAAACGACGTAAATGACGATTGTCATTTGACCATAGACAAATTCAAACCGCTTGGCACTGTCATGAAAGGGGAGCTTGTGCAGACGCTGTACGAGTGTGTGAAATGGATACAAGTTTTCCGCATGTAGGACCTTGCTGCACTGTTGCTGCTTACGTTGTCGAACTATAAAAACAGGAAAAAACACCGACCTAACAGGTCATAAAGGCCCACAGGTACCGACCGGCCGCCGTGTCATCTTCAGGCCTTAGGCGTCATGGGATGGGGATATGGAGGGTATGTGGTCAGTAGACCGCTCTCCCCGCCGTTGTCAGTTGTCGTGACCGGTGCCGCTTCTTTTCAGTCAAGTAACTCCTCGACTGGCCTCACAAGGGCTGAGTGCACCTCTCCAGCCGACAGCACTGGGCAGACCTGGACGGCGACCCATTCTAGTGCTAGCCAAGCCCGACAGTGCTAAACTTCTGTGATGGGATCCGGTGTTATCACTGCGACAAGGCCATTGGCCGTTGAAATATACGCTCAGGAGAAAAATGGTAACTTGGAAGAATACCTCTTTCACGCAGTGGGCTGAAAACTGTGGTAAAGATTCTACAATCATGAACTCGACGTGTCGGAGGGCGCCGACATTATTCTTCGACAGCAGTAGGAGCGCTGCCATCGCAGAAGCTGTAGACAAACCACATCCCCATGTTATTCATTAGTATAGTTGTGTGACTATTTAGCCAGCACGTGTCGAAAGACAGTTGACCGATGATTTTTTCTCTGATACGCTCTTAATCCTTCCCACTACTTCACTCGCCACACAACATGGACAAAGGCACGCTCAAGGGCTAGTTTAATGGCGGGAAGACATCCCGAGCAAAGAAGCTGAGGGCAACGAGGTAGGATCGGTCACAATGACACGTCAAAGATGTTGGGTGGGCAAGACAAATAGGTGTGCGGTGCTAGCCCAAAACCGAAAGTACAGTAAATGTGTTCTATCTCGGAAACAGTTCAGAATAGGACGTATGTCTACGTTAAGTACTTCTGCACGAAATGTATATTCCTGCCATATATCTGAATAATGGCCATTCCTCCCGGAACAGCTTGTGTCTGGTGAAGAAAAGGAATATAGACGGCTTAAATATTGGGAAAACACAGCAATTCTGGCCATCCACAAGAACTTTCATGAAGAAAAGTGCTGATATACTGGTTGCTTATAATTAAACTTTCCCTGTTTAATACGTTATACCATGAAAACTAATTACCGTAAGTGTACCAAACTTGGTAGCATTAATATCCAGATTTCCATGCATCACAGCGCCACCATCAAGTCCGAACTGTGGCTATCAGGAGCCGTGATGTCATCGTGATTAATAGTCTTACACACCTGACCAGCTTCACTGCACTTGCTGACGTGTCGACATGAACTTGGACGAAAGGTGAAGTTCTATTATCAAAACAATAGTAATGCTGATGCTGCACTTCGAGAATATCGCCGGCTGAAAGGATTACGGAAGGATACAATTTCTCCACCTGCTGCGCGGAGCACAACGAAGAAGTTATTTACTGGAGAACTGGGCGTCGCTCCCGAAAAGGCCGACGACCGGTTGCACCAGAGGTGATTGATGAAATCGCTGTTGCTGCGCGCAATTCCCGATCGTCTGGCAGTGCGCGTGCCGTCACGGCAGTTGAACGAACCGTGGTCCACTGAACGGAAGGTACTTCGGACGATTCTCAAATGCTATTCATTCAAGATCCATACGTACAGCAGCTTGCACCATAGAACGCACACCGACGTGTTGACTTCGCTCTCCACTTTCTCGCAAGGACTGAAGTTGACGAGGACCATCCTGTGGACAGACGATGCTCATATTTCTCTGCTTGACGGGTGTGACATGCTTCGCCAGCATGTCACACCCACCCTACAGGAGAGAGATATATTGAACTCAACAGTTTTCACGCTAGGTGAGGCCCCACCGCACATCGCTTATGAGGTTCTCTTGTTTCTCCAATACACATTTGGAAACGATCGAATTATCAGCCGCTCGTTTCCAAATGCTTAGTCGGCCCGATCACCTAATCTCCCTGTGATGTCTGGTTGTGAGGCTACTTGAAGGACAGGGTTTACCAGGGCACATTCACACACGTGCTGATCTGAAGCTCAACATATCAAGAGACCTAGCCCACTGAGCTCCTTTTGTAACAGTAATGGTAGCGGTAAGTAATGGCATGAGGTATCGTAGCCGCACATTAAAAGTGTTTCAATTAAACTGATTCTGCATTTTTTCTTTTCCCCATCTCCTTGATATAATTTGTTACGAAATTTCATCCTCGTATGGTAGTTCATTTCTGTGTTATAACGTGTTAAACAGGGAAAGTTTGATTACAACCACCCAGTACGGAACATACTACACTCCTGGAAATGGAAAAAAGAACACATTGACACCGGTGTGTCAGACCCACCATACTTGCTCCGGACACTGCGAGAGGGCTGTACAAACAATGATCACACGCACGGCACAGCGGACACACCAGGAACCGCGGTGTTGGCCGTCGAATGGCGCTAGCTGCGCAGCATTTGTGCACCGCCGCCGTCAGTGTCAGCCAGTTTGCCGTGGCATACGGAGCTCCATCGCAATCTTTAACACTGGTAGCATGCCGCGACAGCGTGGACGTGAACCGTATGTGCAGTTGACGGACTTTGAGCGAGGGCGTATAGTGGGCATGCGGGAGGCTGGGTGGACGTACCGCCGAATTGCTCAACACGTGGGGCGTGAGGTCTCCACAGTACATCGATGTTGTCGCCAGTGGTCGGCGGAAGGTGCACGTGCCCGTCGACCTGGGACCGGATCGCAGCGACGCACGGATGCACGCCAAGACCATAGGATCCTACGCAGTGCCGTAGGGGACCGCACCGCCACTTCCCAGCAAATTAGGGACACTGTTGCTCCTGGGGTATCGGCGAGGACCATTCGCAACCGTCTCCATGAAGCTGGGCTACGGTCCCGCACACCGTTAGGCCGTCTTCCGCTCACGCCCCAACATCGTGCAGCCCGCCTCCAGTGGTGTCGCGACAGGCGTGAATGGAGGGACGAATGGAGACGTGTCGTCTTCAGCGATGAGAGTCGCTTCTGCCTTGGTGCCAATGATGGTCGTATGCGTGTTTGGCGCCGTGCAGGTGAGCGCCACAATCAGGACTGCATACGACCGAGGCACACAGGGCCAACACCCGGCATCATGGTGTGGGGAGCGATCTCCTACACTGGCCGTACACCACTGGTGATCGTCGAGGGGACACTGAATAGTGCACGGTACATCCAAACCGTCATCGAACCCATCGTTCTACCATTCCTAGACCGGCAAGGGAACTTGCTGTTCCAACAGGACAATGCACGTCCGCATGTATCCCGTGCCACCCAACGTGCTCTAGAAGGTGTAAGTCAACTACCCTGGCCAGCAAGATCTCCGGATCTGTCCCCCATTGAGCATGTTTGGGACTGGATGAAGCGTGGTCTCACGCGGTCTGCACGTCCAGCACGAACGCTGGTCCAACTGAGGCGCCAGGTGGAAATGGCATGGCAAGCCGTTCCACAGGACTACATCCAGCATCTCTACGATCGTCTCCATGGGAGAATAGCAGCCTGCATTGCTGCGAAAGGTGGATATACACTGTACTAGTGCCGACATTGTGCATGCTCTGTTGCCTGTGTCTATGTGCCTGTGGTTCTGTCAGTGTGATCATGTGATGTATCTGAACCCAGGAATGTGTCAGTAAAGTTTCCCCTTCCTGGGACAATGAATTCACGGTGTTCTTATTTCAATTTCCATGAGTGTATATATTCATTAAGCCTGTAATGATGCCAGTAACTGTGTTATAATACTTGAAGATGTACTCGAAATCATACAGTACCATGATTAGTATAACAAATTACACTGAAATATAATTTCATGCGTAGTATATCTTTTTATCACTATCGTTGATGAAACCTTTCGAAATAGTCGTCCTCTAATTGTAATCTGTTTTAGCCCATGCATAAACCCAATTTGAAGTTTACATTACTGCTGAAAGTAAATTAGTTTTCATTACATTAGATTTAAACCTAGCGAACCTAAGGCGCTATGAGAACTTTCAAATAAACTATAGGTTGTTTAGCTAAATTTTATACATACGGAATAGGGAGAGCTTCGTGCGATTCTTTGCTCTTCGTATTATCAAATACTTCCGGAGTGAGCAGCCACCGCTCGTAACTTGGCAACGGGAAGCGCAGTGCGCTACGCAGCCGCAAGCCTGCGGTGAGGAGCGTCGGTCCGCAGACTGTGCCGCGAGGAACACAGGGGCGGCGCCAGCTGGCCGCGACGGCTGCGCGGTCTACTGTCCGCTGCCCACCGTCCCCCGCCCACTGCCCAATGGCCGCAAACTCCCAGCTACTAGCCGTCCAGATGGGCTGCAGTCACCAAGGAGCTACTACGGTGACTCCGATGCAGGAGAATTCAGCTGAATAGAACGCTCTATTGTTTCCTTTAATTCCGTGTAGCTATCTGAGCCGAAACTACTTGGTCACAAAAAAAGTGAGTCCACAACTATATTTCTATCCGTTGTCTAGATAACTCCAGACAACTTTTTGTGTTGCACCGTTTTGTTAACCAGTCATGTCAATGCTGCAAACCACGTACCGCATCGAAACAAAAATCTCGGATAGTTTCTTTTTTTTTTGTGTTTATTGAACGCGTCTACCAAAAGTTTCGAACAAATACAACATCAAATATATAGAGAAATCACAGTATAAATATCTGAAACACTGAGTTCCAATTAATTTACAATTTCCACATAGGATCAGTAGTTATTGCTAATGAATCTTGACTTATCAACGACAGACAAAATAGAACATCAAAAGAGAACACAACGCATGTTGTAAAATATATACCTGGAGATCAGAGTGTTTCTGCAACCACAGACAGAATATCAAATTTCATACACAAACCTTACTATGTCGTATATAAAACAAAAAAGATGTATATTTAAGAATCTTCATGACATTATAGTACAGGAAGATTGTCGGAAGGAGCACTTTCAAGTTCTCACCCTTTTTCTGTAAAATCTTTTTTGTTCTTGGAAGAAATGGGAGAAAACCAGCAAGTGCTTTACCTCTCCTTGTTTCTACTGACTGTCGTACAAAGAGCTATCCTTGATGGCTGTCCGATGGGAGTGAGCAGAAATTACACAACGTTAAACAGGTAGTTATCAGCTTCCTCCTTGCCTGAAACTTTAGGAACTAGAGAATATTTACGAAAATGAGAAACTTTGGCAGCAAAGCGGTAGGTGTATGGGGCTTCTAAGTACTGGTCGGATCACAGTATAGTATTGATCTTTATGGCAGACTGGAAAGCGCCGGTCCTACGATCATTCTTCACTTGGCCTGCTTCCAAATATGTAACTTGAAACCGGAAGGTAGCAGACTGACGTTCATTATAGGGTCGAAAACTCCGGCCTCATTCACCAAATGGTCGACTTTGTCACAGTAAACCAATGCTTCTCCCATTATTAAGCAATGAGTCTTGTGTTTTCTCTGGTATTTGGATATTAACTTACAGTTCGATTTTGAGTGTTTAATAAACTGCAGTACACTTCTTGCGCCTTACACTGCCGGATCATTCTAGAGCCTCGCATGACAAACAAATCTGGGAACCTCTGATATCGCTATCACTTCCGCCGTAAAAGGTGAACAATATGAGCCAAACGATAACCCTTTGAATATTTCACCTTGGGTACAACAAATGCACATCTGTAGACAGCAAAGATTGCATCTGAAAGTAACATGAGCTAAAATGAATATTGGTAATCCAATCTAGATCGTCGTACACAACAACAGAAGATCAAACTGAGACCTAAATCAAGGCCACGTCAAGAAATATGCATTGATGGATTTATTTAGAATCTGCGTAGAGAAGGCTTTAGTGATAGGACACTGATGGTCGACTGGTCCGGCAGGCAGCATATGTGCGAGGGTCACTCAATAATTAAAGAGACAAACTGGCAAATTGGTCTGCGGAAAAAAGTGTTAGTAGGGCCACCCCGGCCGGCGAACCGACAAGGAAAGTACTCAATATGGTATTCGAGGAATGCGGCGTAGCCGGCCGGAGTGGCCGTGCGCTTCAAGGCCCTACAGTCGGGAACGGCGCGACCGCTACGGTCGAAGGTTCGAATCCTGCCTCGGGCATGGATGTGTGTGATGTCCATAGGTTGGTTAGGTTTAAATAGTTCTAAGTTCTAGGGGACTAATTACCTCAGAAGTTAAGTCCCATAGTGCTCAGAGCCATTTGAATGCTGCGTAACTACCATATTAACGAAGTCGCCGTCTATTGGGAACTTAGGAATATTATTTCTCGGCCATATCATCATCACGTGAGGAATATCGCCAGATCAGGACAAGATCGAGGCAATAGCAACACTAGAACCTAAGAAACAACTTCATGTCCTTCTCGGTAGCAAGTTTCTACAAGAGATTCATTCACGTGAAGAAACCAGCAATACCGCAATTATACCACCTCACCGGGAAGAAGGTGCCATGGGACTGGGACTATCCGTCGAACAGATCGCGTGCCGCCACTCTGCATATTTCGTGCCCACGATACGGTGATACAGGCTCCGCAGTTCAACGCTCTGCATATGCTTGAATCTCGACCGTCACGTGAGACGGCGGCGCACGTCGAGGAAAAAAGGTATTGTACTGTAATTTCAGATTGCATTATCCATATTTTGAACCAGAGTGAATAGTTCAATCACACAAACGTTAGTCTTGGCGCAGCCGCCACGCAGGTTTGTTAACTGCTCGTAGCATATTCGTGCTGCCATCAAACCATGTGCTCCAGAATGAGATTTTCACTCTGCAGTGGAATGTGCGCTGATATGAAACTTCCTGTCAGTAAAACTGTGTGCCGGCCAGAGACTCAAACTCGGGACCTCTGCCTATCACTGGCATGTGCTCTACCAACTGAACTACCCAAGCACGACTCACTTTCCAGCGAAAGGCAAAGGTCCCGAATTCGAATCTCGTTCCGGCACACAGTTTTAATCTTCCAGGAAGTTTCAAATCATGTGTTGTTTTTGTCACCACACTTTACATGTATTTTTGTCCTATTTTTATTCAGTAAATTTGTGCCATTAGTTTTGAAAAAGATCAATCCGTTCTTGATATATTAATTACTCATCTACAATTGACAAAATAATAACGACAGGGCCACCGTTTCATTAAGACTATTTCAACGATCACGTTCATTTAGCTTCTGATAACTGTTATAACATCTAATGCAGGCTGTCAAAAAAAAATACAGTTAAAGGGAAAAATCAACCTAGCAGACGCATCGAGCAGGTAGTCAAGTGGACGGTTTACTAGAGAAAGTGATAGCTGTCATGGAGATAACTCAGAGTCCCCCATCGTCTTGCAAAACATACCGGAAGTCCAGTGTTGTCTTGCAATGTTTACCGGTAGCACCACGTCCAAAGGGGTATATAAGGGTCGTGAACAGCCTCAGATGTTGAATGTATTGTGATGGACATAGAGAAGCAGAGCACATGTGCGAAAAAACATTATTAACGCCTCACTAAGTCTGAAAGGGGCCCCATTGTAGGTCTCCATTTGACCAGCTGGTTTTGCCTTGCTATAACTAGATCTTTAGGGTATTCGAACATGATAGTGGTCTGATATCGGACCACATGGAAACGTGAGGGCAGGCATACTCGTCGTCACGATTCCGGCCGACCAAGTCTGTCCACCACGTGGGGGAATCGCCGTAATAAGCATCATGAACATCATAACCATTTCCGATCTGCCATCGGGGAAGAAGTAATGAACTCACTTCAAAATTCTGTTATATCCCGTCCCATTGGTTGAAGGTTGGTAGCTTACAGATTAGCGAAATACAGTCCCATTAGTAGGCTGTTGTTAACAGACAACAGAAAGCGCTGCGTTTGGATTGGCGCCGTGACACCTTGGGGCTGAATGAATGGCAACGCATTGTGTTCTGCGATGAATCGTTGTTCCGCTTTACCTCGGATGGCCATCGTCGGCGATTACTGCGCCGACCTGGGCGGAGGTTCCATTCGTCGAATATTTTGGAGGAAATGAAGTGCTAGTCGTGGCGTCATGGTGTGGGATGCCACTACATTTGTCTTCATTTCATCGTTGGCAGCGATCGAGAGAAGTATGTCGGCACAACAGTAAGGCACCGACCTCTCGTACGACAGTATCGTGGTGTCGTTTTCGAGGACAGTACTCGTCCATGTATGACACGTGTCTCTATGAAATATTTGTGTGATTTTGAACTATTCCCGTGTCCAAGTAGATTCCCAGATCTGTTCCCAACCGAACATGTGCGGCACCTGTTCGAATGTCGACTCGATCCCAGTACCAGTGTTCGGTAAATCAAGGACCAGTTACAACAGTCACCTCGGGAGAGGATACATGTAGGCTTAATGGTACACATGCCAACCGAATCACAGCATATGCAGAGCAGAAAGGGTGCAACGTTACAATGATAAAAGGGGTAGTACTGTCAGTTTCTTTGCAATGTTTTTAATCATGTAGCATATTACTTACAGGGGGCTGACTGCCATCCCCCTGTAAAGTGTATGCCGCACTCGTAGAGCTCCGTATTTCGAAGGCGCATTTATGCGCTGTACAACTCGTAATATCGCCGCCGCTCTCCGTGACTCCGCCATATCGCCGGACTGTTGAGCCTTTCCAGCTGAAGAGCTGAGTAAACCCGCACTGCTGCACCGCTCCAGACCACAAACAAACCAGTATTACCTCGAGGCCACAAAACTAACTAGCAGCACCGTAACAGACTTCTTTCGTCTGCTCTTAACCTGTGTGAGAGCAGTAGGGCAGCAGCAAGTGGCAGTATGACCGAAGAATAGTCCTACAACTTATTCGAATGACGGTGTCACGGACGGATGGAGATCGAAAGGAATTTGTCCTGAATCAGAGTTGGCCACGTGATGGCATATTAGATTTTAGATTGTCAACGAACTGCGGTAACGACGTCCCTCAACAGATTGTTAATGTTTTAATTTTGATAATGGACGGCCGGAGGTTCCTCAACATTAAATGCATAAAAGCGGACACCTACACACTTACTACTCATCGTTCGTCGTAGGATGAGCTTTGTCAAAGTGTTCGTAAATACACTACTGGCCATTAAAATTGCTACACCAACAAGAAATGCAGATGATAAACGGGGGGTATTCATTGGACAAATATATTATACTAGAGCTGACATGTAATTACATTTTCACGCAATTTGGGTGCATAGATCCTGAGAATTCAGTACCCAGAACAACCACCTCTGGCCGTAATAACGGGCTTGATACGCCAGGGCATTGAGTCAAACAGAGCTTGGAGGGCGTGTACAGGTATAGCTGCCCATGCAGCTTCAACACGACACCACAGTTCATCAAGAGTAGTGACTGGCGTATTGTGACGAGGCTGTTGCTGGGCCACCATTCGACAGGCTTTTTCAGTTCGTGAGAGATCTGGAGAATGTGCTGGCCAGGGCAGCATTCGAACATTTTTTGTATCCAGAAAGGCTCGTATAGGACTTGCAACATGCGGTCGTGCATTATCCTGCTGAAATGTAGGGTTTCGTAGAGATCGAATGAAGGGTAGAGCCACGGGTCGTAACACATTCGAAATGTAACGTCCATTATTCAAAGTGGCGTCAATGCGAACAAGAGGTGACCGAGACGTGTAACCAATGGCACCCCGTACCATCACGCCGGGTGATACGATAGTATGGCCATGACGAATACACGTTTGCAATTTGCGTTCACGGCGATGTCGCCAAATACGGATGCGACCATCATGATGCTGTAAAAAGAACCTGGATTCATCCGAAAAAATGACGTTTGGCCATTCGTGCAGCCAGGTTCGTCGTTGAGTACACCATCGCAGGCGCTCCTGTCTGTGATGCAGCGTCAAGGGTAACCGCAGCGGTCTCAGAGCTGATAGCCTGTGCTGCTGCAAACGTCGTCGAACTGTTCGTGCAGATGGTTGTTGTCGTGCAAATGTCTCCATCTGTTGACTCAGGGATCGAGACGTGGCTGCGCGATGCGTTACAGCCATGGGGATAAGATGCCTGTCATCTCGACTGCTAGTGATACGAGGCCGTTGGGATCCAGCACGGCGTTCCGTATCACCCTCCTGAACCCACCGATTCCATATTCTGATAACAGTCATTGGATCTCGATCAACGCGAGCAGCAATGATGCGATACGGTAAACCGTTATCGCGATAGGCTACAATCCGACCTTTATCAAAGTCGGAAACGTGATGGTACGCATTTCTCCTCCTTACACGAGGCATCACAACAACGTTTCACCAGGCAACGCCTGTCAACTGCTGTTTGTGTATGAGAAATCGGTTGGAAACTTTCCTCATGTCAGCACTTTGTAAGTGTCGCTACCGGCGCCAACCTTGTGTGAATGCTCTGAAAAGCTAATCATTTGCATATCACAGCATCTTCTTCCTGTCGGTTGAATTTCGCGTCTGTAGCATGTCATCTTCGTGATGTAGCAATTTTAATGGCCGGTAGTGTATCTATACTTGGCTTCATGTACTTGGTGTTACGTTGTTCTTACCAATAAGTCAAACTTAAATTATTGAAGTGACAGGTAACGCGTCTAGATGTGGCAGGAAACAAATACAGTAAAAGGGTGAGCCGGTGCATCGGATGATGAACACTGTCCGACCATAACTATCCTGACACCCATATGTAATGTGGAACTGACCACCTGGAGTGGCCCCTTTGTAAATTGTGGCGGATAGTACTGACTGCGCAGTAGAGAAAGCAGTAATAGCACAGTGGATTGAACGGATGTGCTCAATGAGTTCGTATTTGGGTATCACCTGGGAGACAGACTCATCTGAATCATTTAAATCCTTCTAAGATTGCACAAGCTGACTTTTGGTGACGTGGTAGTCAAATGGAAACGCAGAAAAATAAGTACAGCTAAACCACGAACAGACCGACCTCGTATACTGACGGACAGGAGACATCGAGCATTATGGAGGCTAATGGTACAAAATCGCATGAAATCAGCGGAAGTAATCAATCATAACTTCCAAATTGCTACCAGCAGTCCAGTATTAACTATACGCTGTCGTGTTGGAAGTTAGATCTGAAAGCTGGAGGGATCTGTAGAGATTGAATAAGAGTCTCTAACCGTTCTTTCCACCAATCTGTCGTCTTCTAAAGTTGTGTCCCCAGCTCAGAGGACAACTCGTCGACCATGGGATCTTCTGCGGCGGAGGCTGCTATGCTTTCATATCGAAATTGAACGTGTGTTTGTGCTTTTTTCGTGGGATGTCACTTTCCCACGTTATGCTTTGTATCTACAGAGGGCAAGAATTGTAGTACTGATAATGGTGGTCGGCTACACCTCTCATTAATGTAACCTGTTTGTTTACGTTTTAAAATATCACTCTTTAGACTGTCTTCTACAACACTCGGCGTAATTTTCGTAGTAGTACAGTACTTTTCTGGCAACTTCAGATATGGAGTACGACTTGTCCGTCCGAAACATTTCAGACTCTGAAGAACACCCAAAACAGAGCGACTAAGGCAGCTGAAGTACTTCGTCTCCCCGGCACGCTAAAGCTTCCCGAAGGTGTCCGAAACACTTCGGTTGTAATATCATTACTTTTATGTTTCTCAAAACTAGTGAAATTTAATAAACAAAATTGGTGGACCCGCAGGGCAACCATGAGAGGTTGTCATACTGAAAACTGGGTTAAATACAATGAAAAGTATATAAATACTTAATAAGAGAAATTAGGCGTTTTGGTGCCTAACATCCGAATGTGCCGACCAATCAGAAAAAAGTTCAGTACAATTGGCGGACTCTCGTTCAGGAATGGTACATACTGTGCCATCTGCTGCTTGTACCTCACTCCACTTTTGTACCACATACTACTTCACTTGCATCAAACTGCATCAGGGAGAGCTTCTAGCAAAATAAAATACTGGTGGCCACTGCTAGGAATTTCACACCAGCTAACACTGGACGCCAGTGGTCGGTGAAACGAATGATTTCCAGTAATGAATCACGCTATACCCCGTGGCAATCCAATGTAACTGTTTGGGTCTGGCCGCATGAGCCTGACTTCTTTAGTCGAATGCTGGGACGTCGTCTTGGTAGCTGCAGTTACTTCTGTTTCTGGAGCCTTCTTTCAATCGTTTCTCATAATTCATTTGACCGGGTGTCCACAATTTCTTGATGCAATTTTTCTAGACGACCAGTCTCAATCGTTCTGCATGTGAGGTATTATATAATCTTTTTAATGGTATTCAAGCGTCTGTAGTGGTGAATGGGCAACTTACTCCCAGATTACAAATCCACGGTTTGCAACAGTGGAGTCCCCTTTCCATTTGGCTATTTAGGTGTATCTTGTCCCTAGAACCTCTACTTCGCCGTATTGCTACTCACTTATGTGGCTGAAAGACACTGTGAGAAACCTTCTCGCTCCCAGATGATGTTATCGTATTGATACGACATTTCGATGACATTTTGTCCTTGCTCAGCGACATATTGGGTTCCTTATGTTCTCTCTGGAGCCCGCATTAACGAACGGAGAAGCGCCCTGTCATCACTGCGGGGTTTTCATCAAACTGTCATTCTGTGGGCAATGGTAGTTGCCCGTCACAGATCCTTGGGGGTTACAATGGATCTCTGTCCAATGAAAATGGCTGCATTCAGTTAGGGTGACAGATTGACCTCAAGGAGCTATTCGTGAAGACGAATTCCGTTCCCTTAGCTTTCTTCACAAAGTACAAATCTTGAATTCCTACATTTTCAGCTAAGTGTATCATGTTGCACGAATACTCCCGTTTCCCGCGATGATGACCCGCAAATTGATGCAACTATCCTGTAGTCTCTTACATAAATCGCATAATTTTCGACTCCGGTAAGGAGCAGTAACGAGGCCCGTCTCCTTGGAGGGCTAGGACTTCCCAGTATCAAAGTAAAAGCCTCAATATTGTTTATATTGCGCAACGTATTAACATGTACTCGAGCTACTTGTTTCACTACATCTCGCTTATGTACTTGTGTTCGACCGGCCAGTCTCACTACCCTTGCATATTTTGGCCTGATCAAACGGCAGCACATACGTGAATTTTATTTTGTTATACGTTTCGTGGGGTCCGATATTTTATTAGTGACACACCTTACCAGCAGATCTTTGCTTTCCCATTGCGGCATATAACCATCTCTCTTCCATGTTGAAATTAGCGCACCATTGATGTCCTGCAAAACAGTGTGACTGCACGTTAGTCTCTCCATCTTCCCGATGGAAGTCGCTTCAGCGTGGTATACGGTCATTCAAAATCTGATCCCGACCACAGTACGCCTCCATCGCACAAGTTTTCGTCCGACTGGTCCTTGCGACACATGTCATCAATCTGAGACATTAGCACACCGACTTGTCTCTCGCGGACGAGACTAGACTGTCATCTATCACGTCGCCACTGTAACAACACTTGCTTCCCAGCCCGCTGGATATCGCTACTAGAGAGCAAGTGTTCCTTTAATTAGAAAGCTGATAATCAAATTACTGTTTTTATGAAACCACCACGTTGCCCGTCCTGTAGGGCCTCGACGCCCCTGGGAGTCACGACATCCAGTTTGAACACTACTGCTCTCTGCTGACATGTTATCACTTCTGTCACGTCCTTTGATTTGTGACTGTTCTGACTATGTAGAGAGAAGGGAACTTTCAATATCAATTACATTCTTGTTTGGATCATATTTCAAAGCTCTGTTCATATCTCGTACAACAGTGAACTTCGGCATTTGTAAAATTATTAACAATGTGATAATATGGTTCAGTACTAGAGGAGGCAGGTGTTGATAGGCGTTAGTATTACCGAACCATCAGTTTAATAAGTCATGACTGAAAATGCTAACATGAATGATAATCGTAAGGAATGATCGAGTGCAGAATCCGTCCTGATGGAGATCAATTTTCGTTTTAGAGAGATTTAGGGAAACGCAAGGAAATGCTCACCGTGTGAGTTACTTTAAAATACATTTTAAAGTTATCTACATCTTGTAGAAAGACTAGACCAGAGTCAGGCTAGTAGAAGCACGTGATAGGGAGGCAGTGATTGGGAAGGATGTGAGAATTACTTGGAGCCTATTTCCCACATCACTGAAACTGTACACGGAGCTAGTAGTGAAGGAAACTGATGAAAAATTGGGTAAAGAACATGAAGCGCAAGAGGAAGAAACACGAACTTTGAGGTTTGCCGGTGACATTGTAATTTCTGTCAGCGAAAGAAATCAGTTCAGAAAAATTGATAATGTCTTGGAGGAGGAACATAGTATAGACATCACCAGAAGTAAAATATAAATAAAGATGTATAGGCGAATGAAATCAGGTGATGATGATGGATTATATTCCGAAATGAGACACAAAATGTAGATGACTTGCTACATTGACAGAAGAAATGGACGACAGTCGACGTAAATAAAACTGTAAACTAGCTTCAACAAAGAAAAGCGTTTCTGAGAAAGAGAATTTTTTTTAAAAACGAACTAAATTTGAGAATAACAAAGCTTTTCCCGCAAGAATGTATAGTGTCTAGCCTTACGTGGAACTGAACCTTGTACGATGAATAGTTTAGAGATGAACAGTATACAAACGTTTCAAACGCATTGTTGCACAGAAATGCTGAAGATTAGATGAAGAAGTACTGCACCTAATGGAGGAAAGATTAGCTACGTGGTGAAATTTAATAAAAAGAAGGAAAAGTTGAACTAATATATAGGGACGTAAGTAATAGTCACTTTGGGACTGTGAGTGTTCAGGGTAAATTTCATAGTAGGAGGCCAAGTTTTAAAGACAATCGGCAGACAGGAATAAATGTTGGTTGCTGTTAAACAAAATGAAAGGACTTGCATGGGATAAACTACCATGAAGACTTGCGTCAAACGGTCTTCAGACTGAGGACAACTAAAACGACAACGACAACAGCAACAGCGAGGTCATTCACTAAGTGCACTATAAAACAAAGAAAATTAACCATGCGCCACGAAGGAATTATAGAATGGGACATAATCGGTAGATGTAATTATGCAAACCTACAAATGGTAATAATTTCACAAAATTGCATGATTTAATTAAGACATCCAGCTTCACAATTTGAATAACTTAATAACGTGTTGCTGGCCCTTATAGAAGCAATTATTCGCCGTTGTATTGACTGAGAGAGCAGTTGAAAGTCCTCCTGAGGGATATGGTGCTACGTTTTGTCCAACTGGCATGTTAGGTCGCCAAAGTCAAGAACTGGTTGGAGCACCCTGCCCATAATGCTCCAAACGTTCTCAACTGGGGAGAGTTCCGGCAACCTTATTGGCCAAGGTAGGATTTGGTAAGCACTAATATAAGCAGTAGAAACATTCACCGTATGCAGGCGTGCATTATCTTGCTGAAATGTAAGCGCACGGGCAACAAAACGGGGCGACGTGTCGCTATGCTGTATGTTGCCACGGATGACAACCAACTGTATCCTGCTATGAAAACAAGTGGCACCCCCGACCGTCGCTCCTGGTTGTCAGGGCGTCTGGCGTGCAGCAAAAATATTATAATTTAATTTCTTAGACTTTCCCGGCGATTCGGAGTCGTCTCGTGGAATCGGGTGTACTGCCGATGGTCTGCGTCCACCTACAGTAAACCTGATTCCACGAGATAAAAACCAGATTGGTATCCTTTCACTGTCCGGAGTGTCTCCAAACACGTCTTCAGTGGTCATCAGGACTCCATCCGAAGCGGGTCCTGCCGCCTGGAATATCATTGACCGTAGTATAGTTGACTTCAGTGATAAGTCCCGCTGCGAACTCAGCCCCGATGACCAGCGAGGACTTGTCTGGAGACGCCTCGGAGGATTGTGCGATACCAAGGTGTCTGTCGCCCAACGCACTGCCCGAGAAACAGGAGTGATTGTTTGTGGTGCCATTTCTTTCCGTAGCAGGGCCCCTTAGATTGTTATCCGCTGCACCATCGCAGCACAGTGGTATGCCGACGATATTCTACACTCCGTGTTGCTGCCCTTCACAGCAAACCATATTGGGCTTACATTTCAACAATAAAAGTCCACCTGCACACGGCGAGAGTTTCTACTGCTTGTCTCCGTACTTTCCAAACCCCACCTCGGCCAGCATGTTCGCCGGATCTCTTCCCAACTGACAATGTTTAGAGCATGATAGGCAAGGCTCCAACAACTCTGTCGATCAATGTCAAGCCGAATAACCACTTGCATATGGACCAGAGGTGGACCGACGCGTTTTTGACTTGCTCAATTTGTGAAGCTCTGTCTCTTGAATAAATCATCCGATTTTTCTGAAACTGTAATCATGTGTTTGTCTGTACATTTACATCACGTCCCTTTCGGATGCTTATTTCGTGATAAGTCGACTTGATTTTTTCTTTAGCATATACAACACGTATATTTTTCCAGTATATGACTCCGGTCTAAGTTCCTGGTCCATTTGCTGTCATTCAAACCAAAGTGTGCTTTTCCTTCCTCTCTTTAACTACCGAATGCTTCCGTAGCTGTTTCTCTCTTGCTGCTTGGTGATTGGAGAATGCGCAAACGTCGCAAATGTTGGCATCAATTTGGACGGTAGTTTGGAAGGCTCTGTCACACGAGGAGCGTTCTGAATTCGCCTGCCCTGGGCCGGGGAGCGACTATGGAAGCAGGCCGCGCCTCGCCACGCCACGCCGGCTGCGGGGTAATAACTTTGCTCGTTAGCCGCCTGTGGTTGCGGCTCCGCTGCGCCCGGCCTGGCAGCATTGCCAGTCGAACAGCACGGCGAGAGCGAGAAGTTGGCGCGGTTCGGCTTACCTCCGTCCACATCATCAAACTGCACTCAGCAGGTCACGCCACCGTACGAGTAATCCGCTAACAACAGCCAGTGGCCAGCCTATAAATCCATTCACTGCAAGAGTTAGTAGGTGCATCGATCCTGTCAACTAACCACTTCTAACGAGATATACAAGAAGACCGGACTAAAATTTATTGATTCCCAGGTGACATCTTGTTAATACTTTGTATTATGACATCTAGCCCTGATAATGCCATCAGCTCGACGAGGACGAGAGTGCCCGAATTATACTATATCCTGCAGCAGCCACTCATTGATGTTTAAGTGCAATAGAGTTGCCAGGTTTCGGTGATGCCGACTGCTTCGTTTCACCCACTTTTCTAAATAGTAGCAGGAGAACGTATCCGTGCAGCCCTATGAAAACGGCAAGCTTGTAGTCATCTTGGAAGATGGGAGTTTCCCATCTTGAGAAGTATGCGAAAGGGCAGTCGTCGGTCACCGAGGATCTTAAACACTCTGGTTCATATTCACAGTACCCTGAATGAATGGGCCTGAGTCATGGTAAGGAAATCATCCCCAAAATGTTAAATTTCCGCCGGCCAGGTTGGCCGTGCGGTTCTAGGCACTACAGTCTGGAACCGCGCGACCGCTACGGTTGCAGGTTCGAATCCTGCCTCGGGCATGGATGTGTGTGATGTCCTTAGGTTAGTTAGGTTTAAGTAGATCTAAGCTCTAGGATGATTGACGACCTCAGAAGTTAAGTCCCATAGCGCTCAGAACCATTTTTTTTTTTTTTCGTTAAATTGGCACTTCCTGCCTAAATTACTCATACACTCCAGGAGTACCACCTCGTTGGGCCGTCGATACAGTTGACGCGTTGATGATTCGTAAAGAGGCAAAACTGAGACTTGTCGAACCATACTACGTGCCTACAACCAACACCGCTTAGGTTTCTTTACTTTTCTCCTTTATGGAATATGTGACATTGTTTGCCAGTTCATATGTAAACCTCACCTGCGCCACATCAGTGTCATCACCAGCAGTAATTTCTTTTTGTTTAAAATATTTTGTTTCCTTACCATTAGCTGAAACAAAGAACGAGTACATCGCCTCATATATACTGCATCACTTGATTACTTAATGTTTTTCAAGAGCGTGTTCTCTAAAGCGTCTCACACTTAAAAACTTCCACAAAAGACGTACTGACCTTTTGTGTGTTAACCTTAATACCCCAATACGAGATATATACGGCACACATTTGTTAGTTTTTATTCTCTAGCTGCACCACTGTAATTTTAAACATAAATCATCATGTATTTAGAGGATGACTATCTTGCTATTTACTGGAAGAGGCATACCTTCATAATCTGTCTACGTAATTTGTTGTATGACTGTTGATAACCATGATTTGTTCATTTTGGTTCTGTTAAAGCACAACAGCTAGTGATAGCACTAAGCTACCGATAACATACCGTATTTATTATGGACTCAATATTAATCGAACTGAAAAAATTATTTTGTCATTGCAAATACATTTTCTAATACTTGAAACTGAATAACGGATATTATAGCGTTGCACTGAGCAGTGTCCCACTAGTTTTACATTTCTCATTTTGACACACATGATCTTGGCGATAGATTGACATAATAAGGGTCCCTGTCATCTTCTTATATTTTTAGTATTACAGGTAGTTATTATCTAAATTCCTTCACCTTTTTCATTAAAAACAGCTATTCTTGTACAGCTCGATTCAGCTGCCCCTATCAATGAGTATTATCCAAGATGCAAAGCCTTCAAAAATCACTAAAAGATTTTCATACTCTCTCACTTGCTACTTGCAAACTATTAGTCCTACAGAAAAAAAACCAGGGCCTTTTTATATGAAATTTAATGCAGTTCAGTTTTTTACAGGAACAATTTTTCGCAGGAAGCCACGGTTTTCCAGTTATTGGAGAAAAACAAATTTGAAGGTCAGTTTTGTAAATTTTTCTTGAATAACTCGAAAACTACAGCCTATGGCGAAAAAGTATACCAGCACAAAAATTAATTACATCAATTTTCCTACAAAACGGTCCTCTTCACTGTTTTTCTACAAGACTAATAGCTGGTATATAGTGAGTGAGAGAATATGAAAATTTACCACCTGGAATTTGAAGACATTGTGGGTTGCATAAAACCCTTCGGTAGGGACAGCTTAATCATCCTATATAGCTTAATGTCTTTACAAAGCACAGCAGCTTCAAACATCTGATGTCATATTAGTTACACAGTTTGTGTAGTTTCGTCTGTACAATTTGAGTAATGTGATTCATTACTTAAACATCATAGAATAAGTAATATAGGATTGCACATTAATTGTATTTAAGCATTTGCATGTCACAGACATTCGGTGACCTGGTATAGATGTTGTCTCTAACGCCCTGGTGGCAAAAGGTGTTTACTTTGTAATAAACCATACGGCCAGTTTTGCCTCTGACGCTAAAGAAAGATGTTTACGATTGACTAGATATTGTGTATCAATTAAGGTACGTAACTGAGCCGGCCAGAGTGGCCGAGCGGTTCTAGACGCTACAGTCTGGAACCACGCGACCGCTACGGTCGCAGGTTCGAATCCTGCCTCGGGCATGGATGTGTGTGATGTCCTTAGGTTAGTTAGGTTTAAGTAGATCCAAGTTCTAGGGGACTGATGACCTCAGATGTTAAGTCCCGTAGTGCTCAGAGCCATTTGAACCATTTTTTACGTAACTTGAGTTGCCCCCTCTGTTTATTGATTGGTTAGCCACTGAATTGCTACTTATTTATTTAATGGGATAATAATAATTATTAAAAGGTGGCAATTTTGTTTAAGCATCGTTTTTTACTCTTTCGATTGTTGCGAGTCAGCGATAGTGCCATGCTGCTCGCTTTGGAGAATACACATTTTATAAGAATTATTTGGCCCAGGAAACACTTTTGCGATCACGGTTGCGATTTAGACGGTATTCACGTAATTGTACTGATTAAAAGTTATCGTTTCCGAAAGACGCAGGTTCGATTAAAGCTGTGTGCACTTTTGCGCGTATAATGAAAATATTCATAACACGTCGCGTAACAAAAAGAAACATGCGAGCCACAACCGTGATCAAACGAAGAAAATATATGATAACATAAATGTTCTTCGCTGTTATTCAGGACAGGTTCAGATTAGACCTTGCAAATTTTAGTTATAGGAAATCAAAAGACGTTGCAGTTAGGAGATATTTGTTTTGAATAACCTGTATTTACCTTCTCTCTCTCTCTCTCCTTTTTACAGCCTTTATACCTTCACATATACTAACGAACGTTTCCTTCTCTACCGACCAGTACGAGAAAAAAATTCAGACTCAACAAATTGTCTTACATCGAATTATTACATGCTTAACCCTTAACAATCATATATAGTTTCGTAGTACAAACAATGCTAATTATTCCGTGCACTAGAAAGTCTTTGATACACTGAGCACAAAAATGAAAATAATAAAATTATAATTACATTTTTAATATCATGAATACTTCTTAAAATCTTGAAAATAAGGTTTGATATCGTCGTAATATTAATTTTCATCGTTGTAGCACTACATTGCCCCCTTTGGATGTACAGTCACACTTGTTTGACTGGACATCCAAGCAGGCTTATTTTACTTGTCTGTTCTGTTTAAAGTTCACTGTGTTCTTTCACTTGGAAGCAAGTGCTTTGTTTACTTTTGAATCTCAGGGATTTTGTGTTACGCTCCCCCATTCGGGCAAAGGCTAATGGGAAAAATCCCGGAAAAAAAACCACGGCGGAGCGAGCACATCTTCCATACCCTCCTTTTTTATTTTCTAGATTTGAATAGTCACTTCGTATGATATTTAATAATGGTACAATTTCATGATAGTGCTGCTTGTAACGACGGCTGGCGACTTGGTGTACTACAACACCGATGTCTCGCCCCATCAGGTAAGTCTGCGATGGACTGCGATGACGCGGCAGGGTGCGGCAAGGGATGACGGATGATGTCGCTGCAGTTTACTGCCCTCACCGACACGTGTGCTCAGCATCCCAGCATACAGTCACATGAAATTCAAACAGCAGTATCAGTTCCTTAAATTAACATCTAAATTACAACATATTTCACGCACTCTTTCACTCAACAAGAAGAATGTGTTCTTTTTTTTTGTGAGGTGTTCGACTGTTTGTGAGTTTCTTTATCATGATGCAAATCCATTCGTCCTTCCGACGTAACTGACAATCTGCAATTAAAGGTTCATGTCATTATGTTCCAACATTGATACAGTTCTGCAACGGGTTTAATGATATAGTCAGTAGCAGTTGCCAACACTGTTACGACTCACCACTGTTGCTGACTGATCGATAAAAACACTTGCTCTTGAGTTTTAGTTTGCCTGGAATGTTACGTCTACGCATGTGGTCCCAATAACACTCTGAATATTTGACATTGCTAAACACTTGTAGCACAAAATTTGAAAACGAAATCATGGTAACATAAGGCACTCATTGAGCGTCCACTTTTGTGCTAAATTCCACACTTTTGCCGTGAAATAAAGTTCGTACGCGCAGAGGATAATGTTCAAAGGAAGTCTTTGTTCATAGGTCATCTGTGACATGTTCACTCCACCACGTAGTCACTTGATCACAGTTATCAAGTCTGACAAGGTAAAGCCCTTGTGCTCCCCATAAGAATGTCTTTACACAGTCTAGTTACATAATGATAAATAACTGAATGATTGTACATATCAAATGAAGTACATAATTGTAGTCATTTACAATATAAAAGCAAATCCTAAGTCATATATTTTCTCGAAAAGGTGCTCCTGGACTTACAAAGAATTGTGCAGTGATAAACACAAGTCTGTATATGTTTGTCTGTGTAATGATCTGTTCAGTCATGGACAACACCTTGTTCGACCTGGTTTATAGCTCATGCAAGTCCGAGCACTAACTTATGGTGGAAAATTTGTTAAACCTATACGTAACTCGCATAAACTTTACATGTTGTAAGTGTATCCTGTACACAGTATGAAAGAAAAAAAGAGAACATAACCTGCTCACCCTAGTGAGTTCAAAATAGTTAACAATGAACAAAATGAAACGTGTATTTTCTAAAGTCACTATATCCTACTGTTGTGTGAAATATGCAGTTCTGTTCACTGTTCGTAGTTTCACACGCATAAGTTCCTGAAAGTTTACTAAATCTCAACAAGTTTGTATTATGCTTGATTAAGTGTCTTAAGGTGGAATCATCTTGAAGCACTTCTTCTTCTCCTTGCTGCAGCTCGGCGTCCTCTTCTCCGTCGAACTGGAGCTGAAATTTTCTTACAACTAATTGGTATTCTGAGAGTCTCTTCCTCCAAGCAGTACCGATGCTTCCAATGTTGTATGTTCCTATTCTCCCACACGCCACATCGCAGTGTGTCCATGAAATACTTATAGACTAGTCCATTAATTAATAATTGTCACTTAGCCTACTCGCACAGTACTTGATTCTTTGATGTTTGACTTCACCTCATTACGACACACGTAAAAGGTCATCTACTGTACTTAAGATACATATCTTTTCAAGTCTTTGTGATTGTATAGTCCTTTCTGTCTATTTGAGTTGGGATAGACCAAGAAATAACTATTTTTATGTGGCGTACTTAAGAACACAAATGGTCCTGAATATAACGGAAACCACTTCTTTATTTTTTTCTTTAATAATGACGACTTCGTATAATTCCTTACTAACACCATATCTCCCACGTCAAATTGTTGAGTATTCTGTAGTCTCCGGTTGTGTGATTCTTGCCGTTTCTATGCATTCTCGTATAGTGTGACCAATGCTTGTCTAACTTTGTCCTCCCAGTCTTCCGGTTCGGTATTTAGTTTTGGAAGTGGGTTGACCCAACTATTGTCCTCTTTTGCTTTTAATGTGAGTTCTGCTGGAGTAAAACCTGTCGTTAAATGTGGTATGTAGTTTACAATACTTTCAAACGGCTCTATGAATTCTACCCACTTAGTTTGTTGAGCTGAGCAGTATGTTCTCACAAAGCGATTAAACTCGCGGAACACACGTTCTATGAGATTACCTTGGGGGTGGAACTTCGAAATGAATATTGGTTTTATATTGTGTTTCTCTAAGAATTTCTTCCAGGTAACACTCGTTAAATTTGAGGCGTTGTCAGAGAGTAATGGACCTGGCGTTCAGAAATGAGGTATGTAATCATTTTGCAATCGGTTTATTATCGTTGTCGTGGCTGTTGTTTTTGTAGCAAATAGCTTTACAAACTTAGTAAAGTTATCTAGCACTGCTACGAGGTATTTGACCCCTCCTCTGGCAGTTGGCAGAGGTCCAGCGATGTCAATACTTAAAAGTTGGCGCGAAACAGTTGGAACAATTGACTGCATTAATGTCTGTGATGATAAAGCACACGGCTTTACGCGCTGGCAAATGTCACATGCTCGCGTCATCCGTAGAATCTTTCTATACATGTTATTAAAACGACAATACATTCTTAGTTTCGCCAGGCACTTCCTTGAACAGAAATGTCCCCAAACATTATGTGTATATATTATTAAATTTTGCTCACATTGCTGCGGAATACATACTGGCCAGTTTCGTGAATCCTCATGTCTTCTAAAGAATAACACATCCTCACGTAACCTGTAATATTTATGCAATTTCGAAGTAGGATCCGTCCTCAGTTGATCCTTGATCTCGTGCCAAATATTATCTATATCCTGTTTTTGTGCCATATTTTTACACATGTCTAGAAAATACACTCCTGGAAATGGAAAAAAAGAACACATTGACACCGGTGTGTCAGACCCACCATACTTGCTCCGGACACTGCGAGAGGGCTGTACAAACAATGATCACACGCACGGCACAGCGGACACACCAGGAACCGCGGTGTTGGCCGTCGAATGGCGCTAGCTGCGCAGCATTTGTGCACCGCCGCCGTCAGGGTCAGCCAGTTTGCCGTGGCATACGGAGCTCCATCGCAGTCTTTAACACTGGTAGCATGCCGCGACAGCGTGGACGTGAACCGTATGTGCAGTTGACGGACTTTGAGCGAGGGCGAATACTGGGCAAGCGGGAGGGCGGGTGGACGTACCGCCGAATTGCTCAACACGTGGGGCGTGAGGTCTCCACAGTACATCGATGTTGTCGCCAGTGGGCGGCGGAAGGTGCACGTGCCCGTCGACCTGGGACCGGACCGTAGCGACGCACGGATGCACGCCAAGACCGTAGGATCCCACGCAGTGCCGTAGGGGACCGCACCGCCACTTCCCAGCAAATTAGGGACACTGTTGCTCCTGGGGTATCGGCGAGGACCATTCGCAACCGTCTCCATGAAGCTGGGCTACGGTCCTGCACACCGTTAGGCCGTCTTCCGCTCACGCCCCAACATCGTGCAGCCCGCCTCCAGTGGTGTCGCGACAGGCGTGAATGGAGGGACGAATGGAGACGTGTCGTCTTCAGCGATGAGAGTCGCTTCTGCCTTGGTGCCAATGATGGTAGTATGCGTGTTTGGCGCCGTGCAGGTGAGCGCCACAATCAGGACTGCATACGACCGAGGCACACAGGGCCAACACCCGGCATCATGGTGTGGGGAGCGATCTCCTACACTGGCCGTACACCACTGGTGATCGTCGAGGGGACACTGAATAGTGCACGGTACATCCAAACCGTCATCGAACCCATCGTTCTACCATTCCTAGACCGGCAAGGGAACTTGCTATTCCAACAGGACAATGCACGTCCGCATGTATCCCGTGCCACCCAACGTGCTCTAGAAGGTGTAAGTCAACTACCCTGGCCAGCAAGATCTCCGGATCTGTCCCCCATTGAGCATGTTTGGGACTGGATGAAGCGTCGTCTCTCGCGGTCTGCACGTCCAGCACGAACGCTGGTCCAACTGAGGCGCCAGGTGGAAATGGCATGGCAAGCCGTTCCAGAGGACTACATCCAGCATCTCGACGATCGTCTCCATGGGAGAATAGCAGCCTGCATTGCTGCGAAAGGTGGATATACACTGTACTAGTGCCGACATTGTGCATGCTCTGTTGCCTGTGTCTATGTGCCTGTGGTTCTGTCAGTGTGATCATGTGATGTATCTGACCCCAGGAATGTGTCAATAAAGTTTCCCCTTCCTGGGACAGTGAATTCACGGTGTTCTTATTTCAATTTCCAGGAGTGTATTTACGATTAACATTGTCCGCCATTAGTAACACTTTCAATTCCGATGCTTGCTCTGTGAGTTCACTAAATTGAGGTAAACCTTGGGGTAGCCTAGACAAAGCATCTGCCACAATATTATTACTTCCTTTGATGTAAATAATCTGGAAGTCATACTCCTGCAACGCTAATGTCCATCTTGCCAAACGTGTATAGAAAAGTTTACAGGTCAGCAGGAAACTCAAAGCCTGATGATCACAGTATACCCGAACGTGTCTACCACAAACATAATAATGAAATTTGCGAAACGCCCATACCACTGCCAATGCTTCAAGCTCTGTAGTGGAATATGCGCGTTCGCATTCTGATAATACACGACTTGCGAAAGATATTATTTTTATTTGCTCGTGTCCGTCTACTGTTTCTGTTTGAAATAAACACGCACCTAACCCAGTACATGAAGCATCTGAGGTTATGCAAAAATCCTTACTGAGATCTGGATGGTGCAAGATTTCAGCATTTAACAAGCAATGCTTGATCGTGTCGAAATCATGTGTACACTGGTCAGTTCACACCCACGGTGCATTCTTTTTCAGAAGCCCCAATAGATGTTCGCTGTTAAACCATTGATTAGGCACGAACTTTCGGAAAAAGGAAACAAGACCCATATATGCCTTTAATTGTCTTTTGTTGGCCGGATATGGACAATTTCTGATAGCCTCGAGTTTCGTACTATCCGGGAAGATTCCTTCTGATGATACTATATGTCCTAGAAACTTTATCTCCATCTTTCCAAACTTGGACTTCCTAAGGTTAACCATAACACCTGCAAGTTCAAATTTGTGTAACACCAAGTTAATTAGTTTGATACGCTCGTCTCACGTTGGTGAAGCAATCAATAAATCGTCCACATAGACAGTAACTTGCTCTAACAAATCCGGGCCTAAGACAGTGTCTGGCGCATTAATAAAGACTCCGGCACTGACATTCAATCCGAATGACATTACTCTGAATTGATAGCTTCTTCCTCTATAAATGAATGGTGTATATTTCCTAGATGTTGGCGTTAAGACCACCTGCCAGTATGACGCGCGGAAGTCGAGGCTTGATAGATACTTTATCCCATGGAACTTTTGTAATAGTTCTTCTACATGCCTGACAGGCATAATAATTTGATTAATCCGGCGAGCCTCGAGAACCATCCTTACGCTTCCATCGGATTTCATTACCGGTAAAAGTGGGTTACTGTATGGCGATAACGAGGTCTCAATAATTCCCCATTCCAGCATTCGTTTAAATTTTTTTTTATACTGCTTCCCTTTTCGCGCTAGGTATTGAGTACGTTTGATGACAGTAAATTTCATGGGGAAACACCTGCATGTCGTACACGTAACCTTTAATTAGTCCAGGTTTTTTCAAAAATACTTTATGATAATTAGTAAGTGTGTCTAATAATTGCTTTTGTTGTACACTGTCAAGACCAGAGATTTGTTGTACTTTTTCTACTGTTTCAGACAGGTGTATATTCTCCTGGTCCTTCACATGTTCCATGACCGGGAATGTACTGCAATTGAAACTATCTTGAAGACGCCATAAATGTGCGCGAATCTTTAAAATTTGACAATATTTGCCATGCAATTCTTTGGTCTTTACCA
Source organism: Schistocerca americana (assembly GCF_021461395.2). NCBI lineage: Eukaryota > Metazoa > Arthropoda > Insecta > Orthoptera > Acrididae > Schistocerca > Schistocerca americana. The sequence goes on along the minus strand of NC_060119.1, from coordinate 335,288,761 downwards.
AGTCTAACCTGACTCTCGTGTCACCGAAACACATGCTGCATTCACCCTTTGCGAGATCGCTTATAGTTTCCGTCTCTCGCAAAATATCTAATCCGAGGAGACAGTTCACGGCTAAAATTCTTTACAATAAGGAAGGCGCACTCTTTGGCTCCCATTCCAAAGTTAATACAAATCCGTGTCTGTTCCCGAACTAGTTGGGCTTTCTGACTAAAGGCTCCTGTAACTCGACAATTAGTGACTGGAAAAACCGGAATCTTTCTAATCTTCTTTAAGTGAAGAAAGAACGATTCATTCAGCACAGAAACAGATGCTCCAGTATCTAAAATCACCGTAGTTTGAATGCCATAAATATCACAAACTATAGCTGCTTGTACAACTTCCCGTTCAAACAAATTACACTTCTTCCGAAAATCTTGACATAATTCCTCTCGTATATCGACTCCGTCATTATATCTTAACATCTGCATAGTTGAACTACGTTGCTGAGCAACATCAACAGAATTATTCCTACACACTGCATTTTTCGCGTCGTTCGACCCGATCGCTGCTGATTCTATGCGACACACATTCTCATTGTTACTACAGCTGGTTGTCTGCACGTTTGGTTGCTCGTTATTACTAACATCATTCATGCAAGTGCCCCCTAGACACCCTGCGACTGACACACGGGAGCAGAATGTCGTCGCATCTAGTTTGACTGACTGGTACTGGTTGCTGGTTGCGGTTCACTTACCTCAATGATCTTGATATTTTGATTCGGTGGTTGCCATGGTTGCGCATTCATATGCTGCTGCATGTTATTTGACATATTTGTATTGTACGGGGGTTGTACATATTTGTTGTTGTGATATTGCGGTGGCCTAGGCTGCTGCCATTGCTGTTGTGCATAATTCTGTGTTGACCAGTTATGTGGTGGTTGCATGTTTCACTGATTATTTGAAAAATTACCGTTATTGTAATTGGCTTTAGCTCTAAAATCTCGTTTCCGTCTCTTTGAAAAGTTTCCGTTATTGTTTTGTCTGCTATTGTTCTGTGGATGATAATTGTGATTCGGTGTATTACTATACTGTCCATTTGTGTTCATATTGTGGTTCTGCCATCCTGAATAATTCGGACTACTCCAATGATTTTGACTCCCATAGTAGGTGTTTCTATTACTATTGTTCTTGTGGTTTCGCCCATTGCCATTACCATTACCATTATTCGACGAATTATTCCCAAAATGGTGTCTGTCCTCTTCGATAACCAAATCTAAAGAGTCCAGTACAGATAGAAAATGTTCCACGTTGTCTTCAGGAATATGAAGCAATTTCTCCTTTAGATCATGCGGAAACTTCTCCTTTAATATCTTTACAACATCACACTCAGGAGTCGGTGTGGATAAATATTTCACTTTGTCCAGATACTTTTCGAAATATTTCCGCGAAGTACCGCCTTTTCTATTAAATGGCTCAGGACTATAAACTTCTTTTCTCAATCGTTCTTGTACCCCACGCGACTAATACTTGTTTAGAAAAGCTTGTTCAAATTCATCGAAGGAGCTGCGTTGTTCAGCTTTCTGTGTCGCGAACAACGCTGGCTGACCTTGAATATGGGTAATGGTAAAGACAATTTTCTCCCTTTCGTTCCAACTTTTTGGCATTATTCCGCGGATCCCTTTGATAAACACAATTGGATGGGGTCCGTTCTTATCATTGGTAAACTTCTGAAACTGTGAATTCTTCACTAAAGCATCCTGAGTCACCAATGATTGTGTACGGTCCTGATAAACGGATGTTACTCCACCTGTTGGATTGAAATCATTGCCCGTCTGCCCCTTACTTTCAGTTAAAGGCGTTTCATAATGATCAGGGTGTGTTTCTGTGATACTAACACACTCCGGTGAACTGTTATGAGATGTTTGCATACGTGTTTCATTAAGCACTTTCTGCACGTTTTGTAATTCAGTCTGTAGTTCATGAATCTTTGTGTTGTTTTCATGTATCAGTTGTGTTCCTGCTCGTTGTAACATCACAGGTAGTTCCTTCTGTATAACAGTACTAATTTGTTTGTCTTTGTCATTTAGCCATGTGTTGAATGTGGTCACAACGCGTTCTTCTTGTTCTTTGCATTTTTGTTCTATTACGTTTTGATTATCAACCGTAAGGTTTTCTATACGTGTACTTTCCCCCTGCGGGTCTGGGGTAAGAATAGGGTCGAGGTATTCCTGCCTGTCGTAAGAGGCGACTAAAAGGAGTTTCAACCGTTTCGGCCTTCCATGTGATGGTCCCCCTTGGGGTTTGACCTCCATTTTTCAAAATTCTACAGAAGTACGAGCCTTTTGGGGAAGGACACCTTACATGGTGTACCACTGGTCCTAAGTGCACTAAGACCTTGGCACTCAGCATTGCACCGGCGTTGTAACCATACCCACTATTCCTCAAATTGGGCCTAAACCCCTGATGGGTTGTACAAGTTACGCCCATAGTGCGTCCCCATCTGCACCAGCGATCATGATGGACTCTCCATGGCACCAGAAATCCAGCACGGTAGCCAGCCCGTTGTGGTGGGGTCGTCATGTACCCTCTAGGTTGTAGCTCCCTGACTACACAGGGATCGTACTGCCGATACCTGAGCTGCACCCTCCCCACGTCGGCCAAGGAGTAGATGCCTGTCCCATTGGGGCATCAGGACTCCCGGCAACGGTCATCCTGCCAGGTGGCCCTTGCTGAGGCTGGGTGGCGCCCGTGGGGAGAGCCCCTGGTCGGAGTGGGTGGTATCGGGGCGGACGTTTCGCAGATGAAACGTCAACACGTATCAGGTCGCTCTGCGGCCGAGTCTTTCAAAAGAAAAGGTACCGTTTCTAGTTCTGGTTCTCCTGCCCTTTCCCCCTTGGCCACTCCCTGGGAGGAGGGACAGGCCCGCCGGCTTGGGGCGAAGTACTTCCCCCACTATTTGGTCTGTTCTCGAACCGATGGGGGGACGTTCGCCACCTCCAAGCCCATCTTCTTTGTTCAGCACATTGAGGACATCTTCGGGGAAATCGAGGCTCTCAGCAAGATGCGTTCAGGGTCCGTTCTTATCACGACCACCTCCGCCACACAGTCGGCGGCGCTCCAGGCGTGCGACCACCTAGGGGACATCCCAGTGTCCATTGTCTCGCATCTGGCACTAAATAGGACGCAGGGGGTTATTTTTCATCGTGACCTCCTGCTACAATCTGATGAGGAGCTCAGGGCCAACCTGGAGCGCCGAGGCGTGCATTTCGTCCGGCGAGTCCAGCGCGGCCCCAAAGACCGTCGCATCGACACCGGGGCATTTATCCTCGCCTTTGAGGGGGACGTTCTCCCGGAGAAGGTAAAGGTGATGTGCTACCAGTGCGACGTGCGACCTTACGTCCCGCCTCCTATGCGCTGTTTTCGGTGTTTGCGCTTTGGGCACATGTCGTCACGGTGTGAGGCTGAGCCCCTTTGTGGCGATTGTGGGCGTCCTCTTCATGAGGAACATACATGCACCCCACCACCTCGGTGCATTAATTGTCCTGGAATCCACTTGCCTAGATCCTCAGACTGCCCCGCATATCAGAAGGAGAAGAAGATACAAGAACTCAAAACTTTGGATCGGCTCTCTTACTCTGAGGCCAGGAAGAAGTATGACCGCCTCCATCTCGTGCCGTTGACCACTTCGTTTGCCTCAGTTGTGTCCACTCCTTCCGCAGTATCCTCACACCTATCTCGTCCCCCCTCCGCCTCCTCCGCCCATCAGGGGGCTCTGCCTCCACCTCCCAAATCCCTCCCTTCCAAATCCTCCTCCCCCGTGGCCCCCACCCCCTCTGCCCCAGGGGCCACCCTTCCTCCTCCTCCTCTCCCCCCGGCACCTGAGAAGCGATCCTCTTCTCAGGCGTCCATCAGGGAAACGTTCTGGACCCCAGCTTCCGAGGTCCGGCGTTCCAAAACGGACCCCGTGCGTGAGGACCTTCTTCGGGTCCAGCCCACCATCCCTGTGCCTCCTCGGCCTTCCAAGAAGGCCTCCAAGAAGAAGTCTCTATCCCCCTCTCCACCCCGGCGCGTTTCGTCTGACGCTCCATCTGTGAGTTGCTGCTCCCGGCCGTCCTCAGTTTCGCCGGGACGCTCTGCTGCCAGGCGCTCAGCTGGCCTCTCATCGGCAAATGATGCTGCCCCTCCTACACAACCAGGGACAGCGACCGCAGCTGGCGACGACTCGATGGAACCAGATCCGCCTCCCGCCGGTTGTAGCGTTGTTCCCTCGCAACCTGGCCCTCCGCAGCCGTCGAGGTGACCAGCTCTTCCCCCGTCTCGTTCCCCCAACTTTTTGACTAGCGATGGCCTTGTTACATTGGAACATAAGAGGTATTCGATCTAATCGGGAGGAATTACAACTGCTTCTCCGCCTGCACTGTCCGCTCGCCCTTGGTCTCCAGGAAACCAAGTTGCACCCGACTGACCGTATTGCCTTTACCCACTATACCTTGGAGCGGTATGACCTCACCCCTGTGGACGGTATCCCAGCTCATGGTGAGGTCATGTTGCTCGTTCGGGACGATGTCTATTACCATCCCATCCCATTGACCACCCCACTCCAAGCAATAGCTGTCCATATTACTCTTTCTGTTTTTACTTTTTCAGTTTGTACCATCTACACTCCACCGTCATCTGCTGTTAGTCGGGCCGACATGATGCACCTGATCGTTCAGTTTCCCCCGCCGTTTTTATTGTTTGGCGACTTCAATGCCCATCATCCCCTTTGGGGCTCTCCTGCATCCTGTCAAAGAGGCTCACTCTTGGCGGATGTCTTCAACCATCTCAATCTTGTCTGCCTCAATACCGGCGCCCCGACTTTCCTCTCGGACTCTATTCATACCTACTCCCACTTGGACCTCTCAATCTGTTCTACCACTCTTACCCGTCGGTTCGAGTGGTATGTCCTTTCTGATACCTATTCGGGCGACCACTTCCCCTGTGTCGTTCGTCTCCTGCACAACACCCCATCCCCACGTCCTTTGCGCTGGAACATACCGAAAGCTGACTGGGGACTTTACTCCTCCCTGGCGACCTTTTCGGACCACGATTTTCTCAGTTGTGACAGTCAGGTCGAATACCTCACGGCTGTTATCATCAATGCTGCCGAACCTTCCATTCCTCGTACTACCTCTTCTTCACGTCGCGTTTCCGTCCCCTGGTGGAACGAGACTTGTAGGGACGCTATCCGTGCTCCACGACGTGCTTTACGCACCTTTCGCCATCCTACATTGGCGAATTGTATTGAATACAAACGACTCCGAGCGCAATGCCGTCGAGTCATCAAAGACAGCAAGATAGCTTGTTGGGCCTCTTTCACCAGCTCCTTTAACAGTTTTACTCCCTCTTCCGTCGTTTGGGGTGGCCTGCGCCGGCTTTCGGGCATTAAGGCCCACTCCTCGGTACCTGGCCTGACCTCAGGTACTGAGGTCCTTGTTGATACTTTGGATGTCTCCAACGCCTTTGGCCGCTTTTTCGCGGAGGTTTCAAACTCCGCCCATTACCACCCTGCCTTCCTTCCCAGGAAAGAGGCAGAAGAGGCTCGGCGACCTTCCTTCTGCTCGCTGAATCTGGAAACTTATAATGCCCCCTTTACTATGCGGGAACTCGAACGTGCGCTTGCACTGTCCCGGTCCTCTGCTCCGGGGCCAGATGCCATTCATGTTCAGATGCTGGCACACCTTTCTCCGGTGGGCAAAAGCTTCCTTCTTCGTACCTACAATCGCGTCTGGACCGAAGGTCAGATCCCCAAGCGTTGGCGTGACGCCGTTGTTGTTCCTATACCCAAACCCGGGAAGGATAGACACCTTCCTTCTAGTTACCGCCCCATTTCTCTTACAAGCTGTGTCTGTAAGGTGATGAAGCGCATGGTTAATGATCGGTTAGTCTGGATTCTTGAATCTCGATGGCTACTTACTAATGTCCAATGCGGCTTTCGTCGCCTCCGCTCCGCTGTTGACCACCTTGTGACCTTGTCGACATTCATCATGAACAACTTTTTGCGAAGGCGCCAAACGGTAGCCGTGTTCTTCGACTTGGAGAAGGCTTATGATACCTGTTGGAGAGGAGGTATCCTCTGCACTATCCACAGGTTGGGCCTACGCGGTCGCCTGCCCCTTTTCATTGATTCTCTTTTAACGTATCGAAAGTTTAGGGTACATGTGGGTTCCGTATTGTCCGACGTCTTCCTCCAGGAGACCGGAGTGCCTCAGGGCTCCGTCTTGAGCGTAGCCCTTTTTTGCCATCGCGATCAATCCAATTATGGATTGTATTCCACCTAATGTCTCACGCTCTCTCTTTGTCGATGACTTCGCGATCTACTGCAGTGCCCAGAGATCATGCCTCCTGGAGCGCTGCCTTCAGCGTTGTCTAGACAGCCTCTACTCATGGAGCGTGGCAAATGGCTTCCGGTTCTCTGAAGAGAAGACGGTTTGTATCAACTTTTGGCGATATAAAGCGTTCCTTCCGCCATCCTTACATCTCGGTCCCATTGTTCTCCCATTCGTGGAAACAACTAAGTTTCTAGGTCTCACGTTGGACAGGAAACTGTGTTGGTCTCCACATGTCTCTTATTTGGCGGACCGTTGTACACGTTCCCTTAATGTCCTCAGAGTTCTTAGCGGTTCATCTTGGGGAGCGGATCGCACTGTCCTGCTTCGCTTGTATCGGTCCATAGTCCGATTGAAGCTTGATTATGGGAGCTTCGTCTACTCGTCCGCTCGGCCATCCCTCTTACGCTGGCTCAACTCCATCCACCATCAGGGGATACGTCTTGCGACCGGAGCCTTCTACACTAGTCCTGTCGAGAGTCTTTATGCTGAAGCTGCCGAATTACCATTGATCTACCGGCGCGACATACTGCTGTGTCGGTATGCCTGCTGGCTGTTGTCTATGCCCGACCACCCCTCTTACCAGTCCTTCTTCGCCGATTCTCTCGACCGTCAGTATGGGTTGTATGTGTCTGCCCTGCTGCCCCCCGGAGTCCGCTTCCGTCGCCTGCTTCGACAATTGGATTTTGCCCTCCCTACCACCTTCAGAGAGGGTGAGAGCCCGACACCACCTTGGCTCCAGGCTCCGGTTCATATTTATCTCGACCTCAGCTCACTCCCGAAGGAGGGTATTCCGGCTGCAGTGTATTGCTCACGGTTTGTCGAACTTCGTGCTCGACTTGCCGGTCACACCTTTATTTACACCGATGGCTCCAAAACTGACGATGGTGTTGGCTGTGCCTTTGTCGTCGGGGCCGCCACCTTTAAATACCGGCTCCTCGACCAATGTTCGAGCTTTACGGCCGAGCATTTTGCTCTCCATCAGGCCGTTCAGTATGCCCGCCGCCACCGCCATTCATCGTATGTACTCTGCTCTGACTCACTCAGTGCTCTTCAGAGCCTTGGAGCTCCCTATCCGGTCCATCCCTTGATTCAACGGATACAGCAGTCCCTCCATTCTTTCGCTGATAATGGTTCTCCTGTCAGCTTTCTGTGGGTGCCCGGACATGTAGGAGTGCCTGGGAATGAGGCTGCGGATGCTGCAGCCAAGGCTGCAGTCCTCCTGCCTCGGCCAGCCTCCCATTGTGTCCCGTCATCTGACGTTCGTGGGGATGTATGTAAGAGGCTTGTGTCGTTGTGGTGGGATGCTCGGTCATCCCTCCAAGGAAACAAGCTCCGGGCAGTAAAACCGCTCCCAACTGCTTGGACAACCTCCTCCCGACCATCTCGGCGAGAGGAGGTCCTTCTGACCAGGTTGCGGATTCGGCATTGCCGGCTTAGCCACCGCTACCTGCTCTCCGGTGACCCAGCCCCGCAGTGCCCTTGTGGTCAGGCATTAACAGTGCGCCATGTTTTATTGTCGTGTCCCCATTTTAGTCAATTTCGTGTTGTCCTGTCCCTGCCATCTACTTTACCAGATGTTTTAGCTGATGAAACTCGAGCAGCTGCTCGTATTCTGCGTTTTATAACTTTGACTGGCTAACCTTTTTACTTATTTTATCTGCATCTTTGTCAGGTCCTTCTGGTGTCCCCCCATCCCCTTGAGTTTTACTAGATTCCATGTGCTCTAACAAAAGTGACTGGGCGCTAATGACCTCAGTAGTTGAGCGCCCTTAAACACCACAAAAAAAAAAAAAAAAAAAAATATACGTGTACTTATGTGGCGTATTTCTGCTTCCAAAGAAGTGTGTGTTTGTTGTAATTTGTCCACATCCTGGGTTACTTGCTTTACATTCTGTGGTAAGTCATGGTATGTTTGTTGCATACTTGAAATGTTGTTCTGTATAACAGACAACTGGGCATCTATTTGCTGTCGCAGCTGGCGATCGTGTTCTTTTAACCGGTTTTCAAGGTTTTGATCTATCTCTTTTGAGAACTGTGAAAAGCTTAACTGCGTACGCTCGTCTAATTGACTGATGAGTTCATCCAAGGTCCTAATCCGTTCATCTACTCTGCTAATATTATTATTAATCTCAGTTGCAAGTTGTTTAGCAGTTTCTTGTTCGCTCTGTATCTGTGATTGTTCCTGTATTTTAAACATTTGTTCTATTTTCATCATTAAGAGCGAAAATGGATCCATTACTGTTTGTGTTGTCTCTACCGGTGGTAAATCGACTGTAACTGGTGTTCCTTGTGGTTCTGCTTCAGTATGCACTTGAACTACCGTCTGTATTCTGCCTGAGTGTTCTACAGCAGATGGATCACTGACTTTAATTTTAGTGTCCTGTTCTATATCCTCTGTCTGATCTGAAAAAATATTATCAATTTCTACATCACTAATTATTCCTTCCTTCTCTGAATGTTCTACACTTACTTCCTGCTGTGTAGCTTTTCTTACACGTCTCACTGTTTTCACCATGTTTGCAAATGTTTGGGTGCAAGTCTAATCGGGAAAACGTCACACGCAACACATCAATTATTCCGTCACTCAAAACATAAAATAATTACTACACTGCACCAGATTGGAATCAGTACTATAAATGTTCACTTTCGTTTGATTAAAATTCAGTTCCAATCTCGTTCAGTTAACCTCTACTGAAAACACTTGATGCTGTATTTTACTGGTCCTTCTCGCAGTTATTTAAATATTATCGACTGTTACAGTTTCCTAAGAGGACACACTCTCTAAATGTAATTGTTTTTGTTCGTTTCTTTAGTAAGATACAGCACCAGGTTGAAGAAGATGTTGAACTTACCTCATGCAGTGATTCTTCTGCTGCCGCTGGGATGGAATGGTACAGCAAAAATATCGTGCTTAGGGTCGTCGTAGATTTCCGCTCATTACAGCATGAAACAAATAGAAAAAACTCACATTAGCATACACATATAAGCTAGTCCTGTCACGGTCGCAACTGAATTGCCCCCTCTGTTTATTGATTGGATAGCCACTGAATTGCAATTTATTTATTTAATGGGATAATAATAATTATTAAAAGGCGGCAATTTTGTTTAAGCATCGTTTTTTACTCTTTCGATTGTTGCGAGTCAGCGATAGTGCAATGCTGCTCGCTTTGGAGAATACACATTTTATAAGAATTATTTGGTCCAGGAAACACTTCTGCGATCACGGTTGCGATTTAGACGGTATTCGCGTAATTGTACTGATTAAAAGTTATCGTTTCCGAAAGACGCAGGTTCGATTAAAGCTGTGTGCACTTTTGCGCGTATAATGAAAATATTCATAACACGTCGCGTAACAAAAAGAAACATGCGAGTCACAACCGTGATCAAACGAAGAAAATATATGATAACATAAATGTTCTTCGCTGTTATTCAGGACAGGCTCAGATTAGACCTTGCAATTTTTAGTTATAGGAAATCACAAGACGTTACACTTTAGAGATATTTGTTTTGAATAACTTGTATTTGCCTTCTCTCTCTCTCCTTTTTACAGCCTTTATACCTTCACATCGATTAAGGAACTTTTCCTTCTCTACCGACCAGTACGAGAACAAAATTCAGACTCAACAAAATGTCTTACATCGAATTATTACATGCTTAACCCTTAACAATCATATACAGTTTCGTAGTACAAACAATGCTAATTATTCCGTGCACTAGAAAGTCTTCGATACACTGAGCACAAAAATGAAAATAATAAAATTATAATTACATTTTTAATATCATGACTACTTCTTTAAATCATGAAAATAAGGTTTGACATCGTCATAATATTAGTTTTCATCGTTGTAGCACTACAAACTGAAGTCAGTGCGTCATGTACAGTCAACAGTTCTCCATCCAATTTTATGATACATCATGTGTAACGCGTCATTGTATTGAAAATTATTTCCCGATTTTTCTCATGTAGTATGTAGTACCACAGATCTGATGATGCTGACACCCAAACCTCCAAACGTCAGACTCTCAGATTGACACCAAATGTGATCTGTCGATAGAGCAGCAACATTAATTAAAAGTGACACCAGAACTACGAAGCACAGGTAAAATGTATCAGTGTGTTACTCGTTTGAAGATCGCTCGTGGGTGAGTTGGTAGAGCGCGATGTCATCATACCAAAGGTGCTGCGTTCAAATCCAAGTGATTGCAATGTTTTTTTAACTGTTTACACGTGAAACTGTTATGCGGGAGAACATTTTCCTGACATGTAAAAGGACTCTTCAGGGTTTGTAGCAATGATATTTTGGCACTTGCTTTCACTTCGTCACTTGAAGCAGCAAACCTATAGAATACATTTGTGTAGATGGGCGTGGTATTCTGTCGGACATGTGCGGCAGAGCATTATATCGCTCTATACAAGTGTACTCTATATGTACCCTACTTTCAAATAAAGAGGCAACAGCAGACTGCTAATATAGCATTGCTACAAACATCGAAGAGTCCTTTTATATGCCCCCCATGGAATAGTTTCACGAATAAACAATTAAAAAGGAACATTACGATTAGTCGGACGCAGGACCTTTGGCACGACGACCTCAAGCTCTACCAACTCACGTACGCGAGATAACAGTAACTCACATATATATTTTTTCTGTGCTCAATAGTTCTGGTGTGAGTTTTAATTACCGTTTATGCATGTTGTTCCGGATGAAAGCACATAGCACGAACTAAATTGGTATTTTAGTTGATACTCTATCGATATACTGTATAGTGTTTGGTACCGATCTGAGTGTCTGACATCTGGAGGTGTGGACGTGAGAGCCGAAAGCGCCATAAGGAGTAAGAAATAAAAGGAATGTTGGCGATGAAGACAGGAGTAATTTATTAGGTCCAGTTTCTGTTTGGCCCACTGAAGGTGTATAGCTCTTTGTGCCACTGTAAGCGATGGTCTCTTAGAAGTACCTGATTCAAAATGCCCATTGCATGCAGTTCCGTTCGTAATGTTTGATCGGAAATTGGTTCAGATGGGCATACATTCACTGATGGCAGCAATTTATGACGAGTTTGAAACCGATTGTAATTTACAAGATGTGACATTCGTCTCTGGTCTCTATCAATACTAACATTCTTACGATGACTGTTATCAGGCTGCAGGTGGTACGCTGTTCATCGTAGATGCATTGGACAGTCAGTGTTGATGCGGCAGAAAATCGAGGAACTTCTTTCGCATGTGGTCAAGTCCAAAACCGATAGATCGTTTCTTCCATCAAATCACTTTCACCTCTTGACGAATCTTACTGCAATGCTACAAGCAACTAGGGCATATACTGTATATTATTTCAGTACTATGCCTTTCACCAGCCGTGCAACGTCACATAGTCGCCTGGTAGGAGTTCCGACCCGTCAGCCACGCTCCTGGGCGGCTTGTGTACTCTTTTGAGGAAGCGACTAATGTTTTGTTCGATAAGTTTAGCTTCAGCGGTACCGCATGTAACTCGTTGCTGCAGTTGCAAATTTCCCGTCACGACATTAGTAACACCACTGTCGACCTCTCTCCAGCCGACCGTAAATTCTGAACCAAATAACAATAACTGCGCTTGAAGATGGAATTCAAGGTAAAATTCGCAAGCATAGCGCAAAAGCAATTGCAGGTTTAGGCTCGTGATTGTTAGTCCGAGTTTGTAATAATCCCGTGTCTTGCTTCTAAATTAAGGAATAATAATTATTATTCTCCACATCTGCTTAATAAACATGCTGTGGTAATTAAATGTTAATGTAACTTTGAAATTGAAATAATTTGTCAATCTGGCGCTCAGCCATTATTGATACCTATGTCATTGTCATTGTCTTATTGGTCATGATGATTTTTGAATTTTTAAATAGACTTAATTTATGAAATTCCTTCTCACAAGTCATTTAGTAATTAATAAGACCCAAGCAAGCTCCTTTTCATTAAATTCATTCTTAGTAACAACAAGCTTTAGCCGCTGCTGCTGTATGCTGCTGCGAATTGCTGTAAACCGCATTGAAAAAGGCAGTCATCGTAGGAGGTGAGTGCAAAACTTACGGCCAAAACCGAGACACTGACACACCACAGTAAGACTCAGTTTTTACAGTTTCTAACACACAATTCATCAAAACCTGACGTTTTAATTTCACAGAATGGGCATATGATTAGTGAAGCTGAACAGTTCAAATCTCTAGGTGTTCATATATGTAGTAAACTTTCGTGGGAAGCCCACGTTCAGGATCTTGTTCAAAGACCTAATGCTGCCATTTTTACTATTCGAACGGTATCTGAAGTGAGTGATCGATCAACACCAAAATTAGTCTACTTTGCCTATTTTCATCCGTGTATGTCGTATGGTATTATATTATGGGGTAACTCATCCCATTCCGAAAGGATATTTTTGGCTCATAAATGGCTGTTTGGGCAATAAGTGCTAAGTTCACGAACCTCTTGTCGATCCCTGTTCACATGTCTAGGTATTTTGACACAGACCTCTCTCTCTCTCTCTCTCTCTCTCTCTCTCTCTATATATATATATATATATATATATATATATATATATATATATATTCCTTACTGTCATTTCTTGTTAACAATACTAGCTTATTCCCAAGAATAAGCGGCTTCCACTCACTTAATATTTGGCATAAATCAAACCTCATTTGGATCGGACTTCCTTCACTCTTGTGCAGAAAGGCGTGCAGTATAATGCTGCAACCATTTTCAATAAGCTACAACTAGAATTAAAAAATCTTAGCAGTAATCCACGCGCTTTCAAATCGAAACTGAAGAGTTTCCTCGTGGGTCACTCTTTCTATTCTGTCGAGGAGTTCCTTGAAAAATTAAGCTGATTCTTGTTCATTGTGTTTATCTAAACTTATGGCTTGACTTTTTCGGGTACATAAACATTTTACTTTTATCTGTTATCACTTTTATGTTGTAATTTCAAGTACTGACCTTCCATTTGCTCCTCAGTTTGATCCTACGGAACTTTCACGTGTAAATAAATAAAAATAAAACCACAACATGCCATGTACCCTAATCCAGTAAATTCCGTTGCGCAAATCAGATTCTGCGTTACTCGTAATTTCTTGTTCAAAAACGCAGTTAGGTAGCCTAGGTGTTCATTGTTAGAGATTCATTTGTTGCTGTAGTTTCTTATATTCAAATACGCATTCAAGTAACTTATCCAAACGTTAGTTTTAAGTTTTTCATGTAAAGATCTGTTGAGGGCTTAAAGGACAGTGACACCAACATTCATATAACACGCACACAGTGTTATGCAGGTTACATTCAGTTTACTGATAATTCAGGTTGTTTACCGAGTCCATTTTCACAGACGAACACAGGCATATCAGTTGTAGTTACGTTACATATTAGTTGCTTATACGTTACAGTTGTGACCCGTAATCTTTCCTACACTTCTTTCTCAGTTCAGTAATTTGAGGGTTTATCTGTACTCCTCCGTGTAAGTCCGAATTTCTCCAGATTACAGCCATGGGCATTAAAAGAGATGTAGGTTCGTAGGAGTAATATGTTCGTTGAACTACACTGTGCGAACACAAAGTGTCCCGCTTTCTATACCGAATAATTGTCTCCTACTGCGACGCAAAAGTTTCAGTTTTGGCTCAAAGTTGCCTACGACTTTCCTCTCTGTAATGGTGCAAAAGCGTAGAGCCCACCCCCCACGCGACGTCATCCCTGAGCTCTGCGACGCTTCATATATCAAACACACGAAATAAAAAGGCCACAGCTCAGAAAGTCGTTTCGGGTGTAATGTGGGTTAATGATGTCACAATGGCATCAAATTTCAGTACAGTTCTGCCCATTGTCACCGCTGACGTGACACGCAATGGGAACATAGTCACACTCGTTCTTCCAAACATTTCACCACTTCTCTGGACGACTCTGCTGTGGAGCTCAGTACCGCAATATCCAGCCTTGAAATTACGCTGCCTTCTTATAGTTGGTCGAGGAGACATTTCAGTCACAACGCCTCTATTTGCCTACTCAAAAAGGTCTCAGCGGACGGCATCAAGGGTCTCAACGGCACCATCCCTTCATTGGAACATTGGTTTTTACACGTTCCTCGACCTAAACCTTAGTTCACTGTGCGATAAGCAACAGGCCAACGTCCTTGACAGTCTTCGTGACTGCTGTCGTCCAACGGACGATTCAGTTCGTCACTGAGGACAAAGTGGGCGCGAAACCGCCCTGAACGTGACCAGCCACTTTGTAGTACAGCGCGACCCCAATTTTTATTGTGATATAAAGGGCGGAACAACGTTGGGGCATTTAAAACGATTAGGCGAAATCTGAGCATGGTCCGATGCATAAGAAGCCCTCCTGCTTCACGCCTTCCGATGTCATGATCACGGGGCTTACGACTTTGCCACATGCGTGAATAAAACGGCAAAAGGCATTTCTAAGCCATTACCCCCTTCCCTGTTCGGTAGCACCCTCGTACCAAGTTTTTTAAGAACTTGTAAAGTGTACCTGTACAGAGACAACATGTGCCAGACAACTACTCCAACACTTCTGAGCTGAGTGGTGCTATTTCGCTGAACTAAATCCCGCTGGCTGCATGCCAAATCTTTGGGGTGTCGAAAGGGATGTATTTGTTGCACAATGTATGATGTAGCGTGAGTCTGAATGGATTTTACCTTGGTGTTGCGATTTGATTCTTCGTGGTGCCAACTGAGGAGCTACTTCAAAGAGCAGTAGCTGCTCCATGACTCTGAAAGCTGGCAACGACGGGGAGAGTGGTGTACTGACCCCATGCTCCTCCATACAACACCTAGATGACGCCGTATACAAAAGAAGACATGATGTCGCGCATCAGCGCATGGTTCTCAATACCTGCTTGCAAATTATTATAAATAATCGACTGCGGGCTCTGCAAATTTTGATAATGAGAATCTCTGTGGTGCACAACATCTTTCCTTTAACGTGTGCCGCAAGAACTAATGGAGCATTTCAATGGACCCTCGTTCAGGCTCAAGAAGCCGCGAAAGTCGTGTGGTTCTTCTGTGTAATTTCTTTATCAACTTCGTTAACCCACAGTAGTCCTAGAATAATCAGCGACACTGAATAATTCGTAAAACCAGGGAATTATACTTTTATGTCAGCTCAAAGAGGAAACAAAAGTCACGTATTTTTCGTCTATTCTCTGATTATGTTGGACTGAAATTTTAGTACGTAATCAATGTTTGTATTGTGTTCGTTACTGCCCATTCATTCACACTATTGCAATTTTATGCCATGCTGCGCAATTCCGAAAATTGTAGTTCGTGGTATTTTTTAAGTCCCTATGAGAGTTGATATTCGCTGTGTAGATAGTTGTAGCAAGACCTAGTCAGCTGATTCACAGGACGCACAAGCAGCTGTAAAGTTTTTCGCACTAAAGTAATAGTTCCTCATTACGAAATGATTGTCATAGTTATTAATAAATTGCTCTGAGTTCTGGAATTAAGTGCAAACTAAATATCGGTTGCATACTTCTCTGCTGGCAGAATATCTGTAATGTTGTAACAAATGGGTGTAACCAATTATGATGTGTAAATTTTGATGCATAATGACAATAGAATTGTTTTATAGAATGCAATTCGCTCACTAAGTTATTAGTGTTTGGACGTCTTGAAATCTGTAATTCATTTTCATATTCGCCGATTGAGCCAGAGAACCCAATTATTTCATTCCTTTCCCTAAGTACTGCGACAATTTTATTTATAATTCTTGTAACTTCGTAAGATTGGCCATTCAGGATACATTACTTTTTTTCTAAAATACCACGCTGTATATCTTTTGTGAGATGTGATTTTCTTCGTATGCATAGGCAGCTAAATAAGGGGATGTTGCCGCGTTTAAGGAAAGAAAATGATTGAAACTCAACAACCTCGTAACGACTCTTCTGAACTCACTTTGGGTGCGACATTTGGTCATCCTTTACACTCTATTGCGGAAGAACGGGAACTTGATTTATATCTTGTTTTCCGAGCCTGTTGTAGAATGAAGGAAGAGCAAAACTCTCACTTTAGTTATTTTGCCTCGTTTTGTACAATCCCAACTTTCTACCTAGTTTTGTATAAGGCAACGCACCAAACTATGGCTTATTCTGAGGGCCTGTAGAACATTCTTCCCTAAGTGTATCACTGTAGGGCTCACTTCTCACTGTGGTAGTTATTTGTATGTCACGGTTAGGCATTTTGTTCATCACGTTGACAGGTAGATGGACCGCCAGAAGACAGACTGCAGCCAAAACGAACGAACCAAGCATCGGCCGTCTGTTCCAATTCCATTACTCCCGACTCACGGACTCCCTTACCGAGCTTATAACTTGGTCCTTAACTCGTCCCGGAATGGCCAATAAATGAATACTTCATGAAGTCACCTTTTTGTATTAATGAATGGCAAATATATAAAGTGACTCGCACAAAATGCAACACTGCTGTGGTTCCGCAAACTGATAACGATATCGCAACGAGGCTTTCGTCAAAAGACAGCAGAAGAGGGCCGCGTAATTTTCTTCTGTTTCTAATAATCTTATGTCTTGTATCAAATGAGATACTGAAGTAAGTATTTTTTTAATACAGCGATATACTTTTTAATGCCATTCGAAAACATTTGAAAACCGCAGTACAAGGATGTAGCACTTGTCAATCTCGATGCTGAGATTTTCGCTGAAGTATTCGAGAAATGTGCTATAACTGAAAGGCAACGTGGCCTGAACTGGATAGTGAGACGTTAACACCGCAACATACGGCCCCCATACGTGGTTCAGTCATTGCATGCTGTTGGAATATAGAGGATGATAATTAGTGAACTACATGAAATAAAATAGGCATAACATCTGAACGGTTTTGCTTTAGGACGTTCAAAGCGCACGGTTGGCCGCGGGGCTGGATGGGAATTAGTATTATCGGTTTAGCGACGAAGCCAACATTCATTTGGCTGGCTTCGTCAACAAGAAAAATTGGCACATTTTGGGGAATGAGGATCCGCATTTCGCGATCGAGAAGTCTCTTCACCGTCAACAGGAGACGGAGGGACTTGCAATGTCCAGTCACGAAATATCAGTGCGATACTCCTTGATAGCAAGGTGAGTACCGAACGGTACGTGAAGATTTCGGAAGATGATTTCATTCCCATTACCCAAAGTGACCCTAATTTCGACGAGATGTGGTTCATGCAACACGGAGCTTGACCCCATCAAAGCGGAAGAGTGTTTAATGTCGTGGAGGAGCACTTTGGGGACCGCATTCTGACTCTGCTGACGCTACTGGCATGAGCCTCGATTGGCCGCCATACTTTCCGGATCTGAACACATGCGACTCCCTTTTGTGGGGCTATATTAACGACAAGATGTACAGCAACAATCCCAAAACCATTGCTGAGCTGAAAACAGACACTGAGAACGTCATCGACCGCATCGATGTTCCGACACTTCAGCGGGTCATACAGAATTTCACTATTGGACTGCGCCACATCACCGCCAATGATGGCAAGCATATCGGACAATCGAACATGTCATAAGCCAAATTCTAATATCTCTAGTGACGTTCACATGCTGAATAAAGTGTGTGCACACCGTAGTTTGTAACTAATTTACTTTTATTCATGTAGTTTAATAACTGTCACTCTTTCGTTGCTACGCTCCTAAAATAAAACTTATTTTCTCTAGGTGTTAATTTACACGAAATGGCTACACTTCAAGCAACGATTGCTGTATATGAAACTGTATGTTTACTTCTAGACTGTCACAAGGTAGGCATTCATGTGTAAGTAGACGAGTTTTGTAGAAACGAATGGATAGTAGAAACTCTTGATGGGAAAAAGCGCTTCAAACAACGATAGCATAAGGAATGAATGCCCTACAAGGTGGTAATTCAATCGCGATAGCCAGTTCTTGCTACGTAGGCCATCATTTTTGTACGTTTCTCGTATACTATTACGAAACGTTGCTTCACTTCACAACATCACATTGAGCCGTGCGTGGCTCGTCTTCCCGCCATCATGTATTTTACACCCTGTTTTTAACGACTTCCACCTCAATACGTTAATTTAGATTACTACTGTCACTGAGTTGCTGCTTTGCCTGACCGTGGCCGGCGCTAGCAGCGCGTATCGATACATCCCCGCTCGTAGTATCTTTGCTCGACTGCTATTACTTCCCGGTCGTTATCTGTCGTAGGAGTTTGGGTCTCGAGTTCGGGCTGCCAGTCAGTTGGAACGCGTCTGGAGCGCAGTCGGGACCTGCCAGTCGGGGAGCCGCAATGCGGCACTACTGAAGCCGGGTTGGAGCAGTGAGGTCTGTGTCGACATGGCTCCCCCGACCATTGTCGCCACGCATCAGTTGAGCCGGGCCACGGTCTTGGTGGATCGTCGATCGGTCGTCCTGCCGGACGACGCGTTTTGGCTCGCTGGTCGTTCATGAGTCGGCTGTGTGTGGGTGTGTGTGTGTGTGTACATCGACTCCCGATTTGTCTTCGTGTGCTTAGTTACTGTTGGGTATCGTTCAGGTCTTCATGCAAGTGTTTGTCAGGTTGTGTGTGTAGTTGGCGTTATTTCCACTGACGACTATTTTAGATGTTGTCGGCATTCTGCGGGCGGTCAGTCGGTCGGTTGCTGCGGACCAGGGAAGTTATCCCCGCGCGGTGCAGTCAGCTGGGTCCGCTGGCGGTCCCTGCGCAGTATCGTAGCGTGTGGTCCAATCTTCGTGGTTCACCGACCCAGGACGTCAAAGTTGAGCAATGGTTTCAACCATCCAAGGCATGTCCATTCATGTTGTGTGGTTCGTTTCGGTGGTTCGCTGTTGGGGAGGTTTTCCTGTGAGCAACGCCGAGTGTTCCTATTGCTGAAACTTAGCCGCCATGTGGTGCAATTAACTATATTGGTTGACTATACTTAGAGTGCACCAGCGGAATTTTCTGCCTTGTGGCCGTCAGTGTTCTGGTTACCTTCCCTGGCCACTAACGTAATTTCAGGCAGCGTCCTTTCGTCAACTGTTGTCGCTGTCCTACATGGTGTGTGGTTTTGACAGCTAATACATACTTCATTGTGGATAATCACGTTCGTAACCTTTTGTGTTAAAGTTCTCATGTACTGATTGGTGGCAAGCAAGTCGTTGCGTCGGTCGGTCCGTGGCTGTCCCCTGGTTGGATTCCGATGGATTAAGTGTAGATGGGTTCACCACCTGTCTCACTGAAGTGAGCGACGGCAGACCGACCTCCCAGGAGGCTTCTGAGTGTCGTTTTCTTTATTGTCCTTCTCACCGGTATTTAGTTGTCAGCTTATAATCTATCATAGCCAATGATTTAAAAATTCTTGTTTTTACTGCACTTTATGTATTTTTTGAATTTTGGAAAATCAATTGTAGGCCTTAAGCCGCTTAAAACCCTATTCTTGAAATTACGCTTTAACCAAAACCATTGCGGCCTTCTGCCGTAAAAGTTTACGGTAATATATCTTAAAAATTTCAAATTTAATTCTGGTCCTCAGCCGGTTGTATTGCATCTACTACTTTTGCCTTGAGGCTCTCCAGCCTAACTGTGATACCTCATATATTTTAATTATTTGATTTGCTATTTTAACTGCATTTTTGATTCTGTTGAGTTTTAAAATTTATTGTTTGGTGGCCCTCAGCCTTGAAATAATTGCCTTTTTGAAACACATAGTTCTAAATGTTCGGCTATGTGCCGTTTTGGTTTAAAGGTGTTATTGAATTATAATAAATTAAAGTTTTGAGTGAACCTGACAGACACCTCATTTGGCCCTTTCCACAATCCTAATCACCTGTTCTACCCTCTGGGTACAGCATGCGTCTCACACTTTACTGTACTTGGCTATTATATAGGGTTCTAATGTAGTTTAAAAAATTGCGATCAATTTGGAACGCTGGAATGAGCAGTAGCAATATAAGCTGTAGAGTTGTACTAGACAACGAGGTAAACTAATATACGGAACTGGCTTATAAACAGGAAAAGAGGTATTAAGCAATAGGAATAAATTGAAATATACTTAAAGGCTTATACAAAACATAGGCTATAAGGACACAATAATAATTTAAGAAAGAGGTTTGTACAAGGGCTTGATTTCATAACAGGAAATCTTTTAAAAGATCTGAGCAACGTGTTCAGTAATTTCATCAGAAAATCTGCACTACGCTACAAACGCACAGCAGTGAAGTAGATAATATTCCACATCCACTACCATGTGCCACTTTCAGATAATGCAACTGAATAAAGCAGGCGAATGTTTCACTTGGGGACTCCAGTACAGGGCACGCAGTGCAAGGCACAGGACGTCCGAGCGTTCCAACAGAACTCTGCAGGCGCCGGGAACCGGCCCGCTTCCGTCGCACAGCTCCTTGCAGCCGGCGCCGCTGCCGCTGTGTTGAGCTCCCAGCAGAACGGCCTCCGTGCTGCCCCGCTGTTCGCCCGTCCCGCCATAACCTGCCACCCGCCAAGCGCCTTCCTCTTGTTGCTGCCTAGATGAGGTGCTAGTTCCTCTGCTTCCTGCCAGATCACACACTGTTGCTCCGACCACTAGATTCTCGATAACGGTGGCGCTAAGTACGGCGTCCTTTACTAATTCCAGAGCCATCTCGCCCACAGCCAGTAATTCAGCTGATAGAAGAGTATGAAACAAACAGGCAAATCAGTGTTCCTCAACTTGCTATCATATGCCAATAGCCTCGCTTCGTGAACATTAATCGTTTACGAAATAAAATAATTGCTTAACTTTATGCGATTCACATTGTACATCCAGTTAAATACGGTGAGGTCATGGCACGCCTCCTAATTCGTGTGTTACTTCCGTTTGCCTGGCATAGTGCAGCAACTCGACATGGGGTGGAAGTCCAATGCAGAAATACTAAACCATGTTGCCTCTACAGCAGTGCATAATTGCGAAAGTGTTGCCGCTGCAAGATTTTGTGTAGGAACTGACCTCTCGATTGTTTCCCATAAATTTTCGATGGGATTCAAGTCGGACGATCTGGGTGGCGAAATCATTGGCTAGAATTGTCCAGAATTTATTTCGGACCAGTCGCGAACAACTGTGGCCCAGTGACACGGTCGGCCGGGGTGGGCGAGCGGTTCTAGGCGCTACAGTCTGGAACCGTGCGACCGCTACGGTCGCAGGTTCGAGTCCTGCTTCGGGCATGGATGTGCGTGATGTCCTTAGGTTAGTTAGGTTTAAGTAGTTCTAAGTTCTAGGGGACTGATGACCTCAGAAGTTAAGTCCCATAGTGCTCAGAACCATTTGAACCATTTTTTGAACCAGTGACGCGGCTCATTGTCATCGATTGAAACGCCGTCGTTGTTTTGGAACATGAAGTCTCTTAAATGGCTGAAAACGGTCTCTATGTACCCGAAAATAACCATTACCAGTCAATGATCGGTTCACCTGGACAAGAGGACCCAGTCCATTCCATGTTAACAGCTCACACCATTATGGAGCCACAACCAGCTTGCACAGTTTCTTGCTGCCAACATATTTCCATGATTCCGTGGAGTCTGTACAACACTTGAACCCTGCCATCAGCTCTTACCAACTGAAATGGCGACTCTTCTGAGCAGTCCACAGATTTACAGTCGTCCAGGGCCCAATCGATAAGGTCACGAGACCAGAAGAGGTGCTACAGGCGATGGCGTGCCGTAAGCAAAGGCACTCGCGTCGATCGTCTGCTGCCGTGAGCATTAAATCCAAGTTTAGAGTCACTGTCCAAGCGGATAAGTTCGTCCTACACTGATCTGTGCGGTTATTTCACGCAGTGTTGCAGGTCTCTTAGCACTGACAGCTCTACGCAAACGCTGCTGGTTTTGGTCGTTCTGTGAAGGACGTCGGCCATTACAGTGACCGTGGTGAGGCGAAGTGCTTGAAATTTGGTATTCTTCACACACTCTTGACACTGTTTACCTCGGAATATTGAAATCCCTAACAATTTTCTGAATGTTACGTCCCATGCCTTTAGCTCCAACAACCATTCCGCATTTAGAGTCTGTTGATTCCCGTCGTACGGCCATAATCACATCGGAAACCTTTTCACATGACTCACCTGAGTACAAGTCAAAACTCCCCCAATGCATTGCCCATTTTCATCTTGCATGCTCGATACTACAGCCATCTATTGTGTATTTGCTATCCCATGACTTTCCTCACCTCGTTGTACAACTAGCTACACGAATTGTTGTTTGCTTCGCACAAACCACTCACCCACCCTTCTATGCACCACTGCAACTATTACAGCAAGCTGTCTTCCACTCCTAACATTGTTGCAGAACTAATACCATCGCTGGACGACTTTCTGAGGACGGTACTGACCAGGCACTTGCAAGTAACGTCCAGAATCCCAAATTCTCTCGTCGGAAAATGACATAGTTGATGGTAGTGATAAGTAATAGAAGTCATTAATAGCAGTTTCGAAAGTCTGGTTCGAAAATCTATGTTCACAAACAGTGAAGAACTGGTATTTTGAATGTATGTCCGCTGTGATTAGCAGATGACAGAGCCTTCCGTCTTTTCAAACAACTACGAAAGATTTTATATATATATATATATATATATATATATATATATATATATATATATATATATATATATATATATAATTTTTGGGTAAGGTGCACGATTATAAACCCTCAAACATAAACTGTACTGACCCACCCTTGATCTGTACTCCTGTTAATTAATGCTGACAGCCAGTTAGCAGTTCAAAAATCAGAAAGTAAGAAGCAAAAGATACCCTTGTTTTGCAAATATATCCATAAGCGCAACTATTGAGAAATTTGTCAACAGGTCGTGAATGATCTGCAAGGTAAGGTATAACAAATATCTGATACCACAGATATTTAAGTAAGAAAGAGTTAACAATGTGGAATTAATTGTGAGAAAACTCTGGGCAACATTGATGCCTCGGTTTTTCAGTGCGAACTAACACATTTTCCAGAAACACTGGACTACTTCAGATGTTTATAAAATAGTTGATGTTTCATTTCCTCAGTATCATTTACCGGTCGTATAGCAGATCATTAACTGAAGACATTCACTGCATTCCATAGAAAAGACAGAATGAATATGGTAGCAACAAGATGAAATATCTAGTGGGAGTCTTCGTGATAAATGAAATGGAGCAGAATCGGGATCTACCCTACTGAAAATGAGTGCGGAAGACAGTCGCGGATAAGGTCAACCCAAACTCGAGTGAATCATTTTAGACAAATGGATCCGATTATTCGAGGTTGTCGCCACTGAAAGAATTCGACCATGATGCTATTGTAGGAACATGGTCACCAATGTTACAAAGCTCGTAAAGTGAGGTATGGGAATATTCATCAGCTGATAGAGAGTTACTTAAAAGGAGAAATGAGGACATTTAGTACAGATGTAGCAAGTGGAGAGTAATGTTTAAAGTAACATGGGATATCAAAGACCTGTCTTGAGTTAATGGTACGACTCGCAGATATTAGCGAACACAGAGACTGTATTTCTGATCAGCTAAGAACCAGATGAGTCTAGGTAAATACTGTGCTATCGATCATATCACTCGATATAGTTGAGTGCTAAATTTGTTCTTAGTCGCGGATAAAATGTAATGTGAATTCAAGATCTACTGGTTGAAGAGATTCGCCTGAAACCCTTACTTTCAGTGTGAAAACTGTGCACTTTAAAGATCGTCTGGACGGCAGAAAAATGCTCTCTTGGTGCCATTAATGACTTCACCATTAGGAGCAGTCCTTTGACTTAAGAAAATTCGTGACGCTGGAGGTTGTCGATGCACCTACCTTTTTCTTATCGAGGTTGATGAGGTACTTGATGCGGCCGAATCTACAACTTTAATTGCATCCCAGAAGTCGATCGATCTCACCGTGACGTCGTACTCCGGTGTCGTCTCCCCATTACTTGTTCTCTACAGATATATTTCCGTGTTTTCTCTTTCCTGCTTAGTCTAATACCAAAATATACAAACTGAATGAATTTCTGTTACACTAAACCAATTTATTACAATTTTTTTCGCGGTCCAAGTTGGAAAATTATGTGACTCTGATAAATTAGATCAGTTATGTAGCAAAAGGTCCACATATGAAAAGGATACATAGCTCAATACGCAGGATTGTTGAATAAAGAATACGGCTGTAAAATTACACTCTAAGTAAGTAAATAAATAAATATGAAAAGAGAAGACACTACGAAGGAATTACCCGAATTGGATAATGTAGATCGACAGACAAACAAACGATTACAATTTCAGACAAATTGCGTAAGTTATTCAAGAGAAGTAGTCATTCGGCTTGACGTTGATTGATAAAACTGTTGCCTGTGCCAAATTCTATCGAATTGATGCGTCATATCGTCAAGCGCCATAGCTGGCTGGAGGACCCTGCCCATAGTGCTCCAAATATTCTCACTTGGGGAGGGATCCGGAGACATTGGTGGCCAAAGTATGACTTCGCAAGCACAAAGACAAGCAACAGAAACCCTCGCCGTGTGCTGGCTGGCATCATATTACTGAAATATGAGCCCCGGATGACTTGCCATGAAGGACAACAGAAAGGTGCATAGAATATTGTTGGCGTACCGCCGTGCAGTTAGGATGCCGCGGATGACAACCGAAGAGATCTTTCTATGAAAACAAATAGCTTTCTAGATCCACACTACTGGCTGAAACTTCCTGGCAGATTAAAACTGTGTGCCGGACTGAGATTCGAACTCGGGATCTTTGCCTTTCGTGGGCAAGTGCTCTACCAACTAATCTACCCAAGCACGACTCACGACCCCTCCCCACAGCTTTATTTCCACCAGTACCTCGTCTCCTACCTTCCAAACCTCACGAAGCTCTCCTGCGAACGTTGCAGAACTAGCACGCCTGGAAGAACGGATACTGCGGAGACGTGACTTAGACACAGCCTGGGGAATGTTTCCAGAATGAGATTTTTCACTCTACACCGGAGTGTGGCTCTGATATGAAACTTCCTGGCAGATTAAATCTGTGTGCCGAACCGAGACTCGAACTCGGGACCTTTGCAGGGACCTGCGAACCTATTGGCAGAAGAGCTTGTGTGAGGTTTGGAAGTAGGAGACGAGGTACTGGCGGAATTTAAGCTATGAGGAGGGGTCGTGAATCGTGCTTGGGTAGCTCAGTTTGTAGAGCACTTGCCAGCGAAAGGCAAAGGTCACAAGTTCGACTCTCGGTCCAGCACATAGTTTTAATCTGCCAGGAAGTTTCATATCAGCACAAACTCCACTGCAGAGTGAAAATCTCATTCTGGAAACACTACTGACTGTAGCGCCACATTGGAGGTGACAATCAGGTTGCTATGCCACAGCTGTCCGGTGCGTCTCAAAAACTCTTCTGTGACCTGGAATTTCATTGTTTGTGGTAGAATTGTTCTCAGTGATGAGTTCCGCTTCGAACTAAGCTCCGATGACCAGCGAAGACGTGCGTGAAGAAGTCCAGGACAGTGGTAGAATACTAGCCTGACCGGCGCCAGCCTTAAGGCCCGGCAGTCTGCGTTGACGTTTTGGGGTGCCATTTCTTTTCACAACAGGACCCCTTTGGTTGTCATCAATGACATTCTTACAGAACAGCGGTATGTCGACGCTGTTCTTCCCGTATGGTTGCTCTTCATGGCAAGACATCCAGGACTTACATGTCAGCAAGATAATGTCCGGCCGCAGACGGTGAGGGTTTCTACTGCCTGCGTTCATGGTTTCCAAACCCTGCCTTAGTCAGCAAGGAAGCTACATATCTCCAGTATTGAAACGTCTGGAGCATTATGGGCAGGGCCCTCCGATCAGCTCCGGACATGAAGATCTGATGCGCCAGTTGGACAGAATTTATCATCTTTTAGGAGGATGTCCAACAATTCTTTCTATCACCGCAAAGCCGAATATATCCTTGCATGATGCCGGAAGTGAACTGAAGCATTATTGACTTGCTCGATTTGTAATCTCTTAATTCAGATATTTTAAAATTGTAGTCATTTGTCTGTCCGTATAACTACCCAAGTCTACCGATTTCAGTCCCATTCGTATAATTCCTTCGTGGATCGTGTTTGCTTTTTTTTTTTTTCGTCTTAGTGCGTGTTTGTATAATATAGAGGTAAATATCGCCTGTTACGTTCTTCTAGTGCAAGGTCACTAGAATTCCCAACATGGACTGACTTATCGCAATCCCCGCAATTGATATTTTATTGTGGAGAGTGTACTCATTCCGCATGTGTCGTTAGGTAAATAAGAGAATTACAATATTAGCTTGACAAACGCCTATTACAGGGTGTAAATTCTAAGGTGACAAACCAGAATATCTCGAAAAATAAACTTCAAATGAGAAAATGTGTAGAATCCAAAGTGATTATTTTCGAGGGGGATATCTGCTGGGACTAAAATTAGCCCGCCACCCCAATCCGTGAGGGTGGGGCTGGAGGCAACTTTA
This sequence comes from Schistocerca americana, assembly GCF_021461395.2. Classification (NCBI taxonomy): domain Eukaryota; kingdom Metazoa; phylum Arthropoda; class Insecta; order Orthoptera; family Acrididae; genus Schistocerca; species Schistocerca americana. The sequence goes on along the minus strand of NC_060119.1, from coordinate 335,261,971 downwards.
AGATTTCAAATGCGAACCCCCATTTTTCATTGCAGAATCAGATTCTACATAAAAAACTACGTACATTTTGTCTTAAACATTTGTTTTGATTCTTGGTAGTTGGCGCTGTAATTCAAGAAAATCCATGTTTCCATTTCTGCGTGGAAAATGGTTACGGATAAATAAAAAATACTTAATTTTGATTCGCTAAAACTAAAACTTTCCCTCTCTCCACATAGGGAGATGACAAATTGAGAAAAGTTCTTGATTCTACTATCAGTTCTATTCCGGATGGACTTCAGTCAAAAATAAAGACGATAAGATACAGTAAAAGGAAAATCTGAAGGAATGAAATGCATGGTTGAGGAGGAAAATATTTTCAATAAGAAAGTTTTCTCACACCAGACGTAAGCTTCTAGTTACTTAACAAGCATCGAAGCAACAAATTTAATCGTTGAAACAAGGATTAACGTTAAGAAACAACAACCGTGGAAAGACCGGCAATAGCTATGAAATCTGTAAGCAAAACAAGATAGGATACGTAACAGAAGAGGAAGGAATATATGTTGTTAGCATATTCTGCGACTGATGCAACAAATCGAACGGACACTGGACGTAAATAAACAAAAACAAACCCCTAGTATTACAACAAATGATTTTTATGTATATATGTGTTTAATTACGATGTTATTTGAATTTGTATTTTATTATTTCGTATCTACCTCCGTATTTAATGTGATGCAATGTGCCAGTTAGGCACATCAAAAACATCTGTAAGATTTTGCGTAGCCGAGCTGTCGGACGGGGAAATGATACGGCGCTCGCTAATTTCGTAAACTTTTATCTCAAAATGCGGGAATTTGAAGTCGAGACTACATAAAAAGACATGGAAGAGAACAACTGGGAAGTGTTTCGCTTAACGGAGTATATTTTGAGATTGTTTGAAGGTGTACAGTGTAATCCATCGCTATGCATATGACATCCTTCCGCTTTTAAAGGAGACCAACACAGGTAGTGTAGACTTCGGATCTGGACTGAGTGAGAGGAAGAAAATCAACTCGTAGAAGGACTAGTGAAAAGCAGCGTTAAACTGTGTTGGACAGTAAACTGTGGCCTTGAGATCTAAGGTATAGGAGAGAGGAAAAATAAGGATTAAAGATAACGTGCACGGTGGCAGCAGTCTGACATTACAAACTGAACTGCACCCCGTTTGTTTGTGACGAAAGATTCTAGATAAATAAATTGGAAGCCGGCGTTTACGCATTGTGTATAGATGAGTTACGTAGTTTTCTACTTGAGTTTGGGCTTAAACTGCTATTCCGATATTTTCTATCGTTACAGAGATCAGAGGCGTGACCGGAAGAATGAAAATAAAGTCCTTACAATGTGAAAACTCCAAACCTAAATTACATACGTAGTTAATCACAATACAGCAACACGAAATTTGTCATTATGGTCGACTACAACCTTATATGGTCCAGTACAAGACTCAGCATTCATTGTAGCATCAGAGAGCGGATTCCCAGCGCAGTTCGGACATTTCTCTGTAAGTCAGCAGTGTCAACAAAACATCTCGGCTCACGGCCTAGAGAATTTTATGAAGTTTATTACATTTAGACCGATACTTTAACAGCTAGTGAAGGTCTTTTGGCTGAAGAATTAATTAAAATACTTTCATTCAAGTAAAAGACCCTAAACTTTTGTGTAGTCGAGGATGACATAAATTTTGGTACAGAAGGCTGAGATTCATGGTAATATGACACATATGTTATTCATTAGGCATACTGCACACACTTCTTAATAACAAAAAATTTCTTCCCATCCTGATAAAAATTAAACACATTATAATAAAAAATATAAAAATAAAAAGTACAGTGAACGACGAATGGGTTTGCTTTGAGAGATGAAAAACGAAAGAAATCAGGGCATCACACAGGAAAAAAGAAAAATCCTAGAATAAATCTCTGGATAACTGAAAAGATGATGAATTTAACTTACAAAAGGAGAAAAAATAAAAATTCAGCAAATGAAGCTGGTGAAAGGGAATAAAGATATCTGAAAATGAGCTTAATACAAAGTGCAAAATGGCTAAAAAGCAAAGGCCAGAAAACAAATGCAAATCTGTAGAAGCATGCATAACTAGGAGAAAGATAGATGCTGCGAATATAAAAATTTAAGAGATCTTTGTACAGAAGCTGTAAATGTATGGAAATAAAGCACTCAGATGTTAGGCCAGTGCTACGCAGAGAAGGGAAAGCTGAAAGCTGGGAGGAATATATAGAGAGTCTATTTAACAGAAACAAACTTGATGACAATATTACAGAAAACAAAGAGGAAGTTCGTGTATGTGAGATCGGAGAGGTGATACTGCGAGAAGAACTGTACAGTGCACTGAAAGCCGTAAGTGGAAACATTGTCCCTGGAGTAGAGGACACTTCCTCAGAAATGGCGGCAATTTGCATAAAACTGCTTTGAGGCGACGAGACCATCTGAATTCATTTTTAATAACTTTACTTATGTCTTGACCACACTTTTATTTTTCATCAACTTTACGCTTTTCGACTTAATTTTCAAAGGCAGTGCTAAGTCAGTCATGTGAAAGCATTAGACACATTGTTTGACGTCAACATTCTCGACCACGAGACAAGTCGAAATGTGTAAGGTTGATGAAAAATAAAAGTGTTGCCAAGACATAAGTAAAGCTATTGAAAGTAACTCAGAATTATTGAGGTCCTTGGGAAAGCCATCCGCTATGTAGGAGACAGACGAAACACACTCAGACCTCAAGAGAGATGCAGCACTTCCTATTCCAAATAAGATACACTGATGGGTGTGAATACTACCAAACCATCAGTTCAATAAGTCATGGTTCCACAATTTTGCACGCATTATTAACAGAGGCGTGGAAAAACTAGTATAGGTCGATCTTTGGGGAGATCAGTTCTTTCCATTTCGCCGCACAAGCAAGATGCCCGTTGTCCATGTTTGGAGGTCTCCTGTGGCTTCATGAAGCGTTATTTTGTCAGCTCTCTAAGCTGGGTGAAGGTAAAGGGAAGGTAGATCACAGTTCACCGTCCTGTCAACAGCGCGTTTATGAGAGAAGGAGCACAAGCTTGGATTACGAAAGGATGGGGAAGGAAATCGGAGATGTCCTTTTCAAAGGCACCATCCTGGCATTTGCCCAGAATGATTTAGAGAAAACATGTAAAGCCTAAATGTTGACGTTCGGACAGGGATTCGAACCATCATCCTCCCGAATTTGAGTTCTATGCGCGTGCAGATCAATGACCACCTCGTTCGACTCGAGTGAATGAACTCGAATGTCGACAAAAAGAAAAATAAACATAACTCTTGTGCGTTGTTGTTGTTGTTGTGGTCTTCAGTCCTGAGACTGGTTTGATGCAGCTCTCCATGCTACTCTATCCTGTGCAAGCTTTTTCATCTCCCAGTACCTACTGCAACCTACATCCTTCTGAATCTGCTTAGTGTATTCATCTCTTGGTCTCCCTCTACGATTTTTACCCTCCACGCTGCCCTCCAATACTAAATTGGTGATCCCTTAATGCCTCAGAACATGTCCTACCAACCGATCCCTTCTTCTGGTCAAGTTGTGCCACAAACTTCTCTTCTCCCCAATCCTATTCAATACTTCCTCATTAGTTATGTGATCTACCCATCTAATCTTCAGCATTCTTCTGTAGCACCACATTTCGAAAGCTTCTATTCTCTTCTTGTCCCAACTATTTATCGTCCATGTTTCACTTCCATACATGGCTACACTCCATACAAATACTTTCAGACACGACTTCCTGACACTTAAATCTATACTCGATGTTAACAAATTTCTCTTCTTCAGAAACGCTTTCCTTGCCATTGCCAGTCTATATTTTATATCCTCTCTACTTCGGCCAACATCAGTTATTTAGCTCCCCAACTAGCAAAACTCCTTTACTACTTTGTCTCATTTCCTAATCTAAATCCCTCAGCATCACCCGACTTAATTAGACTACATTCTATTATCCTTGTTTTGCTTTTGTTGATGTTCATCTTATATCCTCCTTTCAAGACACTGTCCATTCCATTCAAGTGCTCTTCCAAGTCCTTTGCTGTCTCTGACAGAATTACAATGTCATCGGCGAACCTCAAAGTTTTTATTTCTTCTTAATGAATTTTAATACCTACTCCGAATTTTTCTTTTGTTTCCTTTACTGCTTGCTCAATATACAGATTGAACAACATCGGGGAGAGGCTAAAACCCCTTTCTTACCCCCTTCCCAACCACTGCTTCTCTTTCATGTCCCTCGACTCTTATAACTGCCATCTGGTTTCTGTACAAATTGTAAATAGCCATTCGCTCCCTGTATTTTACCCCTGCCACCTTTAGAATTTGAAAGAGAGTATTCCAGTCAACATTGTCAAAAGCTTTCTCTAAGTCTACAAATGCTAGAAACGTAGGTTTGCCTTTCCTTAATCTTTCTTCTAAGATAAGTCGTAAGGTCAGTACTGCCTCACGTGTCCCGTGTTTCTACGGAATCCAAACTGATCTTCCCCGAGGTTGGCTTCTACTAGTTTTTCCATTCGTCTGTAAAGAATTCGTGTTAGTATTTTGCAGCTGTGACTTATTAAATTGATAGTTCGGTACTTTTCACATCTGTCAACACCTGCTTTCTTTATGATTGGAATTATTATATTCTTCTTGAAGTCTGAGGGTATTTCGCCTGTTTCATACATCTTGCTCACCAGATGGTAGAGTTTTGTCAGGACTGGCACTGCCAAGGCCGTCAGTAGTTCCAATGGAATGTTGTCTACTCCGGGGGCCTTGTTTCGACTCAGGTGTTTCAGTGCTCTGTCAAACTCTTCACGCAGTATCATATCTCCCATTTCATCTTCATCTACATCCTCTTCCATTTCCATAATGTTGTCCTCATGTACATCGCCCTTGTACAGACCCTCTATATACTCCTTCCACCTTTCTGCCTTCCCTTCTTTGCTTAGAACTGGGTTTCCATCTGAGCTCTTGATATTCATACAAGTCGTTCTCTTATCTCCAAAGGTCTCTTTAATTTTCCCGTAGGCAGTATCTATCTTACCCCTAATGAGATAGGCCTCTACATCCTTACATTTGTCCTCTAGCCATCCCTGCTTAGCCATTTTGCACTTCCTGTCGATCTCATTTTTGAGAAGTTTGTATTCCTTTTTGCCTGCTTCATTTACTGCATTTTTATATTTTCTGCTTTCATCAATTAAATTCAATATTTCTTCTGTTACCCAAGGATTTCTACTAGCCCTCGTCTTTTTACCTACTTGATCCTCTGCTGCCTTCGCTACTTCATCCCTCAAAGCTACCCATTCTTCTTCTACTGTATTTCTTTCCCCCATTTCTGTCAATTGTTCCCTTATGCTCTCCCTGAAACTCTGTAGAACCTCTGGTTCTTTCAGTTTACCCAGGTCCCATCTCCTTAAATTCCCACCTTTTTGCAGTTTCTTCAGTTTTAATCTACAGGTCATAGCCAATAGATTGTGGTCAGAGTCCACATCTGCCCCTGGAAATGTCTTACAATTTAAAACCTGGTTCCTAAATCTCTGTCGTACCATTATATAATCTGATACCTTTTAGTATCTCAATGGTTCTTCCATGTATACAACCTTCTTTCATGATTCTTAAACCAAGTGTTAGCTATGATTATGTTGTGCTCTGTGCAAAATTCTACCAGGCGGCTTCCTCTTTCATTTCTTAGCCCCAATCCATATTCACCTACTAAGTTTCCTTCTCTCCCTTTTCCTACACTCGAACTCCAGCCACCCATGACTATTATATTTTCGTCTCCCTTCACAATCTGAATAATTTCTTTTATTTCATCATACATTTCTTCAATTTCTTCGTCATCTGCAGAGCTAGTTGGCATATAAACTTGTACTACTGTAGTAGGTGTGGGCTTCGTATCTATCTTGGCCACAATAATGCGTTCACTATGCTGTTTGTAGTAGCATTCCTATTTTCCTATTCATTATTAAACCCACTCCTGCATTACCCCTGTTGGACTTTGTGTTTATAACCCTGTAGTTACCTGACCAGAAGTCTTGTTCCTCCTGCCACAGAACTTCACTAATTCCCACTATATCTAACATCAACCTATCCATTTCCCTTTTTAAATTTTCTAACCTACCTGCCCGATTAAGGGATCTGACATTCCACGCTCCGATCCGTAGGACGCCAGTTTTCTTTCTCCTGATAACGACATCCTCTTGAGTAGTCCCCGCCCGGAGATCCGAATGGGGGACTATTTTACCTCCGGAATACTTTACCCAAGAGGACGCCATCATCATTTAATCATACAGTAAAGCTGCATGCCCTCGGGAAAAATTACGGCTGTAGTTTCCCCTTGCTTTCAGCCGTTCGCAGTACCAGCACAGCAAGGCCGTTTTGGTTATTGTTACAAGGCCAGATCAGTCAATTATCCAGACCGTTGCCCTTGCAACTACTGAAAAGGCTGCTGCCCCTCTTCAGGAACCGCACGTTTGTCTGGCCTCTCAACAGATACCCCTCCGTTGTGGTTGCACCTACGGTACGGCTACCTGTATCGCTGAGGCACGCAAGCCTCCCCACCAACGGCAAGGTCCATGGTTCATGGGGGGGCATGTGTAATTGCACACTCAATCTGTTGTAGCCTACCCTTAACTCCCAAAACGCAAATTGATTTTAACTTGCATAAATATACTTCACACGCACTATCTTAAAATGAATTCACATCTGCAGCGAGTATGTAGAGCTTCTGGAACGTTTTCGTATGTTACAATAGAAAGCTTCCACGCTCATTGTGTGTTGTTATCTCTCACTATCCACACTAGCGTCATCCTGTTTTGCACCTCACCTGACAATGCACAATATTAAATTGTGTATTTACTAAAAAATTGAAGTAAATTGCACTAGACTAGGGTGATATGCAACGTAGTCCCGCTTAACGGAAGTCTTAGAATCGCTAATCCACACGGGTCCTTTCAGCCCCGCGCAACATAGCACATTTTCACTCGACAGAAATGCGCACACACTCGTGTGCTTGACATTTAATTTCTCCAAATACATAAATTCACGACCACAATCTTTCATACTAATAACTACCTAATCGCAATAAATACACAGTAATCACCTTCACATGCCATATGAACAAAAATACTCAGTGGTTTCATCTTCTACGAGTCATCACCAGCACCAAATTAGGATAATCGTGCTCTCGCCCGCCAAATTGAAGCATGGAAAAGGTCGCTGTCCTCTCGCTGTCCTCCTATAATCGTTCAACTTTGACTATTCCTTCTTCTACGGGCAGAGAAACATTGATTCCAACTACTGTGATGATGATGATGATGTTTGGTTTGTGGGGCTGTCAACTGCGCCGTTATAAGCGCCCGTACAAATTCCCAATATTTGCTCAGTCCAGTCTCGCCAGTTCCAGGAATGATGATGAAGTGATGAGGACAACACAAACACTCAGTCATCTCGAGGCAGGGGAAAATCCCTACCCCGCCGGGAATCGAACACGGGATCCCGTGGTCGGGAAGCGAGATCGCGACCGCGGACTCCAACTACTGTGGGTATAGCCTATAATCTCATGCCTCACCTCACCTCTGCACCACACTGCGATATCTGCAATATTCTTCGCTCAACATAAACCCCTCTAAAATCGTGAGGGGCTTCAATTGCGCAGTGTAGAGTCATCGTGGAGGGCTTATCGGGGGTTTCGTCAGCTCATGGTTCGATTGTAACTTCATTCCGCGTGCTAGTATTTTCTTCTCGGCATGTGACTATTTATTAGACTGAGGCGACAAAATTCGTGGGATACCTCTTAATATTACGTCGGACCTCCTTTTGCCAAGTGTCGTGAAGGAGTTCGAGGTGTCATGGACTCAACAAATCGTTGGAAGTCCACTGCAGAAATAATGAGCAATCCCGTCCATAATTTCGATATTGTTGCCAATGCAGGGTTTTGTGCACGAAATGACCTCTCGATTATGTCCCCTAAACGCTCGATGGGGTTCCATTCGGGCAACCCGGGTGCCCAAATCTTTCACTCGAATCGTCCGCAACGTTCTTCAAACCAGCCGTGAACAGCTGTGGCCTGAAAACATGGCACATGGTCTTTCATATAAATTTCACCATTGTTTTGGAACATGAAGCCCATGAATGGCCGTAAATGGTCTCCAAGTAGGCAAGCATAACCATTTTCAGTCAATGATCGGTTCAGTTGCGCTAGATTACCCAGTCCATTCCACGTGAGCACAGCCCACACTATTATGAAGCACCATTAGCTTGCACAGTGTCTTGCTGAGATCGTGGGTCCAAGCCTTTATGGAGTCTGCGCCACACTCGAACCTACCAGATTTTCTCGTGCCTCAAGATGACTGGGTGTTTGTGTTGACCTCGTCATTTCATTATCATTCCTGAAAGTGGCTATATTGGACTGAGCAAAGGTTGGGAATTTGTACCGGCGCTGATAACCCCGCAGTCGAGTGCCCCACAAACCAAACTTCATCATCATCATCGGACCTACCATCAGCTCTTACCAACTGAAATCTGGTCTCATATGACTTGGCCACAGTTTTCCAGTCGTCTAGGGTCCAACCGATATGATCACGAATACGGGTGAGACACTGTAGGCGATGGTGTGCTATTAGCAAAAGCACTCGCGTCGGTCGTCGCTGTCATAGCTCATTAACGCCAAAATTTCCGGCACTGCCCTAAAAGATACGTTCGTCATACGTCCCACATTGATTTCTGTGATTATTTCATGCAGCGGTGCTTGTCTGTTAGTACTCACAATTTTACGCATACGCAGCTGCTCTCGGTCGTTACGTGAAGGCCATCGGTCACTGCGTTGTCTCTGGTGAGAGGTAATGCCTGTACTTTGGTATTCTCGGCGCACTCTTAACACTATGCATTTCGGAATATTGAGTTCCCTAACGATATCCGAAAAGGATTGCCCCATGCGTCTTGCTGCGACTACCATTCCACGTACAGAGGCTGTTAATTCCCCTCGGACGGCCATAATACTCTCGGAAACATTTTCACATGAATCACCTGAGTACATATGACTATTGCTCTTTAATAGTTTATGTAAGCGGTATTATGACCTTCCGTATATGTGCGTATCATTATCCCCTGCGTTTGTCACCCTAGTGTAGCATGGACAGCAAGTCTTGTCGCGGTAGCATACTTACGAACGGCCACTGGGCCTCTAAAACCAGTAATAACATGTGTGAGGATCTTTAACATGCGAGCAAGAACAACGTGTCTGCCGGCCGTGGTGGCCGAGCGGTTCTAAGCGCTTCAGTCCAGAACCGCGCGACTGCTACGGCCGCAGGTTCGAATCCTGCCTCGGGCATGGGTGTGTGATGTCCTTAGGTTAGTTAGGTTTATGTAGTTCTAAGTTCTAGGGGATTGATGACCTCAGATGTTAAGTCCCATAGTGGTCAGAGCCATTTGAACCATTTGAACCAACGCGTCTCGTAGGTTGTTCCCCTTCATCGGCTGGATGAGGATAACGATCATGACGATCCATGGACAGTAAAACTCGTCTGGAACTCCTGTCACATCTACTAAACTATATTTGAGCTCTTGTGTTCGACACACATTACTAAAGTGAATGAGCCCGTAGTGCCGTCTGGGTGTCTCCTAAGTAAATCGTTCCTCATTAAAAGATCGGTGGAAACCCAAGATAATTGTGTTGACCCGAGAGTCACTTCTTCCGTCGGTTGGTGACACAAAGATCTGGCCGGCCGGGGTGGCCGAGCGGTTCTAGGCGCTACAGTCTGGAACGGCGTGACCGCTGCCTCGGGCTTGGATGTGTGTGATGTCCTTAGGTTAGTTAGGTTTAAGTAGTTCTAAGTTCTAGGAGACTGATGACCTCAGAAGTTAAGTCCCATAGTGTTCAGAGCCATTTGAACAAAAATCTGTTTCGTTTTCTCTTCTCTTTCGTCCTAAAAGCGGGAAACGGTGAATTACCCTTAATGAAATATCGCAGTTAATTTACTTCTCGACCCGTTTAAGGTGAAAGTACATTCAGATTACCGCCACATCCGAAACGGAATCCAGGTATGACTCCTTTACAGATTATCTCTATGAGGACATTAAGAGGCATTATGTTCAATGTAGTCTTGCTCTCACATCAGCCACTATCATATACTGCGTATGTAATGTTCCTTTTGTAATGAGTCATTTCATGGAAAATATCACTGACTTCGTCACGTTTCCCCTCGATTTCGGATGCCTCTGCTTTAGGTAATTCCAGTGGTGGCGTAGACACGTCGCCTTTTCATTTTCTCCCATAATGCGAGACTCGAACCTAATTTACACGACATCCGTCCCCCGATGCTTCGTTCTGGCAGAGCTCATACTGGTGTGGACCACGCTACCTGCCAAGTTTCTCCTTCTCCTTTAATCTTCTCCCAGCCCCTTTGTGCTATTTTGACCTGTCGTTCGCCCCTATTTTGCGTTCTGTGCGCGGTATCGTGCAATGTCCTCTCGTCTGTATCTTCTTCAAGATCATCAATATCGAGGGACTGTTCACGCAATAGTGCATCAACGAATTCACGGTGTGTAAGAAAAGAGAATGTGCGCAGCGACATACATCATTCATAATATGTTATTTTCGTAAATGTCATTTTGCCAGAATGACAAAATGAGCAGCGTATGTTGCCATAGACTGGTGCGACTGCGGAACATACTGTCCAGGACATATGTTCATTTTGCAATTGCATGCCTGGCCAGTTTCTAATACGTCGCGAGAAACTTTGTACACACTGCTTGTATTTTTTTTTACGGCGAACCCTGCAGCTTCCTCCGTATCAAGCGCTCGGCGAGCAACGAGCAATACATTATATTCTACCACTTCCTTCGTACACCCATAAGAGTCTAAATTCCCTAAGTACGCCTTCAGGAGGACTCCATGAGTTACACAAATTCTTGGCAGCGCGTTGTGTCCATTCCCTGCATTGGTAACATAGCATGTGAAGTCACTGACGTGACCTGCGTCGCAGCCGTACTCCCTTGTCGTGTTGTAGATGGGTCCTCCTCGGGAGCAGACGTTCTTGTCTTTGTATAGCTTACTTGACGACTAGGCGGTTCCTGCTGCCGTACATTGACGATTCCTTTTCATTAACCACGCTCGTAGCAGCGTTCGCCATTTAGGGGCTTTCTTCTGTTTCCACGCTGCAAACTCTCTCGTCACATCCGTTTTCACTGCACGTGTTTAGTCAGTGACATCACTCCGTATCATTCCAGCCTGTGTCCCAAGATCACGCTTAACACCTGTGACCCGATAATCAGTCATTTGACTGCCGAGTTTTAGCTCAGCTTCTACCCTTACGAATTGCATCTGTTTCTTCCGACTCACCTGAGCGATTTATTCCGTTATCATTGCACTCCCCTGTTTGTCTCGGCCAATTATTAAATGGAGTTCGTGTATGAGATCCAGCAGACTGACTCTGGGCACCTTTCACGTAAGTGCTTCCCCACAAATTTTCCAAATTTACGCAACTGTCCCAACAGCTTTCACGTTTATCAGCTTCCCTCATTAATGTTAAGCAGTTGACGTTCGTGGATCCACGACATCTGTTCCGTTCACCGCCATGGCATAAATGATCTGAAGATGCTCACGTTCTAGCCGAAACCGCTTATCATTGCAAATAAATATTTTATTGCGGTCAAGGCTGCTTTTAATCCATTTTTAAAGTATTTTAGCTAGACCACTGATCATACCCATGAGAAACGTCCTCAACAATTACATCTTCGAATCTGTTATAGACGCAGAGAAACTTGTTCGTTATATGTGCTGCGCTCAACCACCGTCAGTCATTCATTCAACTTGACATGTCAAGCTTTCGTATATTCTTCATTCCTATCCCATGACTTCTAAAGGAGTGCCTTAGCAAATTTATCATATGGATGTGGGCAGTGTAAATGTAAGAAGCTAATGTTCTTTTATAATTTAATTGAAGGAGTAATGTTATTGGCTCGTATTGGTGGATCAAGTATTGTTTTTGTGACATATTACTGATCCCACAATATTCTGTGGTGGTTAGGACGATTCAGTTTGTGACATGCATGGAAGGGCTTACGGCGGTGTCTGACAGAGGTCTTCTGTTCTTATGATGAGGCTGCTGGCCAAACGATAGAAATTTGTACCGATCACACCGCGGTCCACGTTCGTGAATGGCTCGAGTATCTGATCAGCCTCTCGATTGTTTTCAAAACATGCTAGCTAGCTAGCTCATCGAATGATGTAGTAGTGGTAGTAGTAGTAGTAGTAGTAGTAGTAGAAGCAGAAGAATAAGAATTAAGAAGAAAGAGAAGGAGAAGAACAGGAATAAGATAATGGCCTCAGTTTGATAAGTTACAGAGTCCACAAGTTTCATCTTGCATGTAGTATACCGCAGAAGTGGCGTTGATAATTAAATCCCATGTGCCTATCAAATGGCGGGAATGTGCACTGCTATGCTTCGCTCTCTGTTCTAAATAGCTGCAGTCATCTTGAATTACATGGTGCGGAGCAGAGACGCTACAGAGCAGCTGAATGCACGCCGAACCAGGAACGTATTCGTCCAGCCCTGTGAACACCACTGTTACCTTGAAAACGGAAGTGTTCACAGCCTACGCTTCAAGAAAATGCAGAAACGAATGGGCAACATTCGGCTCATCGAAAATGTTACAATTAAGATCCTGGTTCATAAGGAATTTTCACTCTGCAGCGGAGCGTCCGCTGATCTGAAACTTCTTGGCCGATTACAACTGTGTATCAGACCGGGACTCGAATCTGGTACTTTTGCCTTTCATTGCGGTTCCCGTTCAACGCACTCTCAAGGATTGGGCCGAATTCATAGTATGCGAAACGCCCGCAAACATGCATAACCACCTCCGGCATGAATTACACTGTCTACACAATGAAGTTTTAGCACCTAATTGACCCATCTGTATACCCAATGACAAGCATCATTTGAAAATAGGCCATATCGTGACTGTTGAACCACACTACACTTCTACAGACAACTCTTGTCCATTTTCGGGGTACTTTGACCCAATGAAGCTGTACAGCTCACTTTGGTACTGTGAAGAATGGGCTTTTGAGAGGTAACCGACTCCAAATGTTCATTGTAGAGTACTTGAGATGGGAATGAATCCACTGGTATCAGCAATTCCTTTCGGTTTTAAAAGCAGTTGTCGTTGTCAAGGCGTGACACTCGACTTTGGATCCTGTGGGATAGGACTGTTTTGCGATAATTGTTCGCATGTCGATTTAGATGGCGACGATTGCTCCATCGTTCCTTGTAGACACATTGAAAACGTCCTCGTTGATATACCATCAAATCGGGCAACTGCATACACGGTGTGGCGTTATCTCTGACATTCTGTCACGTGGACACACTACGCTGATTCCATACAACACATTCGCACATACTCGCTGAATGTTTACGCTGTTTTTTAGGATTTTTATCCGTATATCTGCTTTATGGTACAAGGTTGCCTTAAAAGTTATTGTTTTTGCTTACTTTTGTATATTGCAAGGCTGTTGGCAAGTCATCAAACAACAAACTTACTACATAAAGGGAAATCGACACGGTTCCGACTGGGCGATAAACAGACTTATAACAAAACAAAACAAGTGAGAACAATGCTGGTTACCTTCACTGAGTAATGGCCATTGTGCACAACGATAACACCGTCGCAGTGAGAACAGGTAATATTCATTATTAGTGGGCCACCTAACCATGAAAAAGTTGTGGAACAGAATAGAGGATCTCGTAGTTTAAATCAAGACCAAGCACAATAGATTTTTTTTTTATTTCCTCTAATTAATGGACTTAATGCACAGGTCGCTAACAGAGAGAAATTTTTCTATAAATATGTGCTGAATTCATACCAATTATATAGAAGACTACGAGGGAAAAGGTAACAAGTTGTCGTTATTGGGTAGCTGGCGAATTCAACGATAACGAGACGAGATCACAAATGACACTTACGTGGGCAACTCGCGTTGTGTACCACAACAAGTAAGTAGCGAATTGCTGAAAATGTGGACGGCGTTACCACGAATTGCGAAACTTACATTTCCCGAAAATCAGCAAAGCGTGTGCCTATGGACAACAGACGGCAGACTGCGGGTAGAACACAAGTGCGGCGAAATTTAGCTTTCCATCGTCAACTCTTTGCTTTCGAAAGGCGACTCAATGCTGTTGCTAAAGTGATGCACGTGAATATCACTTATGTGAATAGAAAACAAGCGCATTAACAAATATGACGTCGGAACGCCACTGGCCTAGAGTTGGATGGATTCAATGCATGAACAAAATTTTAGCGGCAAAATCAACCGCCTTTCCTGCGCTGGCTAGGTGGCATCGCAGCGTCTTTTATTTGATGTCCATGCGGAAAAGATACAAATGTCATACCTAGTTGTTCTCTGGGGACGCCAGTGGCAGCGTGGCTTCAATGAAAACAGCCCATCTACTTGGGGAGGCTCACCTCTCATTAGATTCACTGACTGCCTTCTTTTGACAACAGGACTCCGAGACGACACCGGCCGAGCAACTTTGCAGCACCGCTTCGTTACAAACCCACATCTACAGCACTCTCTATAACATAAACAATAAATAGTCTAGAAAAAGTAAAAATATAGCTTAGCAATATGTGACAGTAATTTCACAACACTACTAAAGATTTTTCTAATGAGATTCTAGGCGACATGATTTTTAATGTTCTCTCACTGAGAATTTACTGTGATGACCTGATCGCATGTGATGCTTTCCTCTTTCTGTCGTATTATGGCTCTTTGATGTAAACTATTTCACCTTCATAACTGACCTCTTAAACTCACGAGAAAGCAGTACATTGCACTAGATGGCCGGCCGGAGTGGTCGTGCGGTTCTAGGCGCTACGGTCGCAGGTTCGAATCCTGCGTCGGGCATGGATGTGTGTGATGTCCTTAGGTTAGTTAGGTTTAATTAGTTCTAAGTTCTAGGCGACTGACGACCTCAGAAGTTCAGTCGCATAGTGCTGAGAGCCTTTTGAACCATTTTGCACTAGATGGGAACAGCAGGCCTCTAATTTTCTTGTTGCTCTGATAGATCGGTTCAATATCCATTTGATATAAAACTACTGCCACATGGTCCGCGAGTGCATATGGTAGAAGAGGAGCGCATGATTGCTCCACTTCGTTTCCGTCACTTATGTCCTTAACAGACATGTTGATTATTCTAGTGGACTTACAAACCGTTAAGGTCAGGTCTGATGTTCTTACAACACTAAGTAGAATTTATAGTTTAGAATATAGAGGCACGATATGGCATCCATAACAAAACTGATCCAATAATGTTTTCGTGTTAAAGGTTTCCTCAATATTTTGCAAAACACCAACACAGCATTTCCGTTAACATTGGTCCTACTATGGAAAAAAGTTTCCAACATTCCTTCACCCCCCGTTTTTCTATACGCACATGCACATTTTTAAAAGCTGGACCACTTGCCGCGAAAACGCGCCCATAATTAAGTGCCACACGCATTTCACTGAAAGTAATTTAGCCCACTCCCGAACGTGTATTTGGAGCATGTTCTTCGGCGAAAATAATTGGAATGGAATTCGGAGCTTTGTTGTTCACTGTAAGCAATTATCTGGCGCACCTGGGCGTTTTGCGGCGGCGCCGGGCTTTATAGACCGTTCAAGAGCAATTAGTGAGCAGTCAAACTACCGCGCCGCGCAGTGCGGGCT
The DNA here is from genome assembly GCF_021461395.2 of Schistocerca americana. Taxonomy (NCBI): domain Eukaryota; kingdom Metazoa; phylum Arthropoda; class Insecta; order Orthoptera; family Acrididae; genus Schistocerca; species Schistocerca americana. The sequence continues at coordinate 335,246,240 of NC_060119.1, read as the reverse complement.
ATTTTTATTGCGGCCGGCGCCACTCGAGAGCCAGATCCGGCTGAATGGCGCCACCGGTCCCGGACCCGAAACGCGGCGCGACGAAAATTCGCGAATGGCGCACTTCCATTCAGGCGTGTCGCTGGGCGGCGCTGCGCGCTCAGTAATTTGTGTTCACCCGGGACTCGAAACTGCGCCGACCGGCAGCTGCATCCGATGCTGTGATCCTGTTTGCCTCTGTGTGTGTGTGTGTGTGTGTTCACGAGAGGGGGTGGGACCGAGGGCGTAGGTGCGTGTTTCCTGGCAAGCGCGCCGTTTTGTCGTGTTCGGGGTATAAAAGCTTTATTCATACCGCACCGCCGTACACGGCTATGTGCCAGTTTCCAGGCTGTATCGCTGTATCCGTCATTCTGCCGATTCAGCTCCGCCCTGTGTTACTGCGTGTGTACGCGAGTTCGGACAGCGACGAGTGCGAACAGTGATGACCGCTCAAAACGGCTCTCATGGCCGGTGTAATAGTCCGGCATTATCCACTCCAGCAGCTGCAGTACGATCTGGCACTGTTTTCTGGAGCCACTGGCGTAACTAACTACTTCCCCAGATGTGTATTACCTTCACATTTATGTATTTGGGAAGGCACATAAATTTTCTAACAAGTTAGCTGTGTATATTCAATTGCGGAGCCTTCATTTCGAGTGTGATGCTCTTCTCTGTTTCGACAGTAAGTCCAGCATTAGAGCAGTGCAACGAAGATAAATAACAATAGCCCTTCAGGAAATGGTAACCGTGAGTACGTAAGAAGAATGGACCTTATAAGACTCTGAATTTTTTTTCCTTATTGCATTTCGATTCCCCCTCCCCCTAATCGGAGGGGTGCGGGGGGGGGGGGGGGGGGTGCTGGCAGCAGCGTAATATGCTGTTCTACAGCCTATAGAAAAGTTAAAATACATAATGAGAATACAAACGAACAAGAGAAAAGGCGATAAAACGGTGACATTTTAAAAAACTGTAAAATGGCGGAAAGTTGTGGAATTTAAAATATAAAAACACTGCAGTGACTATGCAGATGAGGACACAATAAGTACACAGACACAATTTAAAACAAAAAAAAAACAAGATGACAGTCTGGTTTCTGTTCGTACGAGATAAAAAACACAACTAGTGGCAGTATGGTGGCTGCTCGCAACACTGACAGGGGAACCACGACACTGAACACTCACATAAAACAGCGCTATACAGGCGACACGGTGGCAGATGGGGGAGGGGAGGGGGGGGTAGACTCTGAAGTGTTTTGCAGATTTAAGTGCCGCGCGGGATTAGCCGAGCGCCGGCACGGTAGCTCAACGTGTTCGGTCAGAGGGCTAGCTGCCCTCTGTAATAATGGATCAACAACGAACTGAAACGGATGTCATTCGATGACCGTCCAGAGCAGATACAACGAACGAAAACGAACAAAACGAGATTTAAAAAAAGAAAAAGCATGCTCGGTCAGAGGGTTACGTGCCCTCTGTAATAAAAAAACTGAGTTAATCGATCAACAACGAACTTCAATGGATGTCTTACGACGTCCGCCCCGAGCAGATGCAACGAATAAAAGCGAACAAAATGAAATAAAAAAATAAAGAAGCGGTCTAAGGCGGCTGGTCCTGGCGGAAGTTCGAGTCCTCTCTCGGGCATGGGTGTGTGTGTTTGTCCTTAGGATAATTCAGGTTAAGTAGTGTATAAGCTTAGGGACTGATGACCTATGCAGTTAAGTCCCATAAGATTTCATACACAATTTTTTTTCGGATTTAAGATCAATGATTGGACACCAATCTGGTCAAGTGCATAGTCCCAGTTTTCAGTTATAACGTGGACGCAAACAAATTATTTGTTGTTTTACAGGGTGTCCATAAATGATGTTCCACTTACAAATTTTAATATTATCAACTGCAAGCATTGTTGAGTGTTTATTCGAGGTCGCATTTAAAAAGTGATTCCAAGCATTGTAAGTAAGCTCATGTGCGAGAACTACTTTATTGTATTCCCGCGTGCAGCGCCACGTATGCCACATAGGCAAAATGGCGAGGGTGGAGTTTAAGCGCTTTATGTTCTGCAGGTCGCTAAGTGTGAGTCTGCAAATTTTTGTTCTACGTGCGTTTCGTATGAAGTTCATGACACTCCACGTGGCAAAAACGTACACAAGTGTAATCTAGAACTTCCAAACCTTTTTCGTTGCAGGGCCTCTTTTTCAGGCGAAAGTTCGCGAAACAAGAGTCTTTGGTTTAAAGGAATCGAAAACGACTGAGACTAATGACGTTCCCATTTGTCTGAATTCCATCTGTATTCAGATACTTATTGGATCACTCCCACTGTTGAACACGCTATACAGACCATTTTTCTAACCGAGTAGAGGGGACTATATTACAAAGAAAAGCAACATTCGTTGGATCCTGTTTTAATTTTCGGAACAATACTAATTATATTACTAATTAATACCAACAGAATTCAATTAAATATTAAGAAACTGATGGAAAGCACAAACAAAATACCCAAAAAAGCTAAAGTCTGGGAACGTTCACTGCTCCTAGACGAAGCAAAATGTATACTTCTGTACTACAGGAAAGTCTGAAGGAATATTAATGGAATCTTAATGTTTAGGCTGAGGTTGCTTCTGGTGACACACTTTTGAAAAGTCGGGATCAATACTTGACAACTGGAGACGGGTGTCTGGATCAGAACCCAGACAGCTTCGGTACTTGCTTTTGTATCCGCACATGTACGTTGTGGCAAATGGAGGTAGAATAGATTTTCCTTTCTCAATAAGGGGTAGAAATTTTAGTTTCCCAACTGTATCCAAAGGTGTGAGTAGCATCACCGTCGAAAGTAGGTTTCAAGGTTGAGTTTGTGGCAATTACTATCAACAACTCATAATCATTCGACGATAGGATGTTTCGGTTTTTAGATGTAGTGAAAGGGTTGACCACCTATTTGTATCCCTACACCTTCTTATTTGAGCTGTTGGGAAATAAAGCTCCAACGATGACTTCATTTTTCGGAGGTGTTCGAGGATTTCATGAAACAAAGTGTTCCCAAGTTCCATGTCTTTTCTTTCATAGAATCATTGGGAACAGGAAAACACTCGACCCCCCTCCTCGACACTCTCTGCCAAAAATTGATTTTCCTCTAGAACGCTCGAACTGTGACTCAACATAGGATTATAAAGCGAACCAGTTGCAAATAACTGTTAGGTACATTGACCAACGTTCGACAACTACTAAGGCTTTCTTCATCAGAAGGAAATGTCGATAAATCCTATAAAATAATACCGGTACATAGAAAAATAAATACGACAAAAAACACGTTAACCAAGATGATAAATTTGAAGACATACAAGATTTACTTACAAAATATTACATTGTTAAAAATCAGTTGTCAGAATTAAGAGCAGCTATGCTCAAGTCAAAAGTGAAATAAAACACTCCAGACCTTACCACGTGTGCCTAGCTGGGAACATCAGACTGATCGGCCCAGTGGCTTACACTGCTGCCACGAAAGCAATAGAAGTCGCGCGTATCAGGCGCGGACGGTGACATGTGCCCGTTTGAAATATTATGACAGAAATAATTGAAAAAAATTGACATTTAATTTGTCTTCTTGAAAATACACAGTAGTCTAGCAGATTAAGTATAACTAAAACACATATGTTAGGCTACACAGAGATTACTATTACGTAAAGGACAGAATGATAAGGAAAAATTTTACATACTCGGTACAAACAAAAATCTATTTTCATGAGGTAACTTCACTAGCACATATCTAAGGAAATGAGGTTTCCGAACCAGAAGCAAGAAAAGGTAATATAAGAGGAATCAAAATTCTGCGAGCAGTGGATCGAAATCATTGATTTTTTAATTCTTTACCGAATTGTAACAATTCATTGAGAAAGAGGAAATCGTTCTTAGAAATATGCTCGAAAATTTCCAGCTCTTCGAGTACATCGAGCCCATGACCGTCCTTTTTTTCTACGATAGTTGGATATTTTTTCAATGCATTGCTGTTTGTGTCCTGAAATAGCATTTAATCAGCAAAAGTTGAAGTGAGTATATCACTGTTTCTTTTTCTCAAAAAATGTTCCTTGTACCTGATACTAAAAGACCTTCCGCTTTGTCCTATATAATACACGGGACACGTATCACAAGTGATTTTATACCCTCTTGAATTATGTATAGGACAAACTGTGGACTTGAGACAGTGAATTGAGATTTTTTTTGCAAGTTATTGTTTGTGCAAAAGGTAACTTTGAATCCGTATTTTTTGATCATAAGATGACGAATTTTACAGGAAATATGGCCTAAAAATGGAATGGAGAAAACATTTTTGTACCCGATACTGTCAAAAATAACACAGTTGCCTGAAGTGGTCACTTTAGCGTCAGTTTTAACTTTGAAGATCTTGGCAACTAACGTCGGATCATAGCCGTTATTAACTGCAAACAGTTTTTATTATAGTCATCTCTTCTCTTGTCCAGTGACCAAAGTACATAAACCGCACGGTGAATAGCTGAATGGAAAAATGCTTTCGTATGGGAATGAGGACGGACTGAACTAGCGGTCACAATGTGATATATATTAGTGTCTTTTCGAAAAATACTGAAAGAAAGCCTGTCGTTGTCAGTACCAATACTGAGATCCAAGTAATTAAGGAGACGGTCGTTATTTTATAATTCCCAAGTAAAGCTGATGAAGACCATCAAAAATTTCAAACAAACGCTTAATTCCTCCCGGGAATCACTATATATGATCAAAATGTCGTCTACGTACCGAGCATAACCAAAAATACCAATATTAGCAGTTCATAAATTATTGAAAATTTCTCTTCAGTGAACTAATGAAAATATTTTACAAGATGCGTGCCAGTGGGTTACGAATTGCCAGGCCGTGAGACTGTTGGTATAAGTTGACACTGACAACGAAATAGTTATATTTTGCTACTATCTTTAGCAAACAAATTACGTCAGTGATTTGCTCATCGGATATACCGTTTTTAAGAGTAAGTAGGATTGTTTCAATGATGTCAATGATTGCTTCCAAAGGTACATCAGTATAAAGGTTCGTGATATTTAACGAAAACAATTTAATATTTTGGTCACACTGCAGATGTTTGATATCACTGAATAGGTTTTGACTATTGACGACAGAACAGTTACTTAGAAAAACAAAGAACTTTATTTTTTCGTGAAGAAACCTTTCTAAATCATGATAAGCACTGTTCAAAGTGTTCACAGCCGGACGTATCGGATGATTATTTTTATTTATTTCAAACTGAGAATGCAATTTTGTGGCCTGTGGATTCATATTACTGAGCTTTTTTTATGAAACGGTAAGAGCAAATGCACAGCGCTGTTTACGAAAAAAATAATTTTTATCATGGGGGTTGGTTCGTCATCTAGCTCCGAAACATTATTCTATTCTATAATTATAATGTTTTAGACACATATTCGTTCTTAGTGGCAATGGTTTTCAAATAAAAACTGACACTAAAGTGACCACTTTAAACAGCGCCGTTGTTTCTGACAGTAACGAGTACAAAAATGTTATCTCGTTTCCATTTTTATGCCCTATTTCGTATACAATTTGGCGTTATGATTAAAAAATATCGATTCAAAGTTAACTTTTCACGAACAATAACTTGTAAAAAAAATCTCATTCACTATCTTAAGTCCACAGGTTCTCCTATGTACAATTCAGGAATGAATAAATTAAATTGTGATACGTGCCCCGTTTATTGTACAGGACGGAGTGGAAGGTCTCTTAGTGTATGGTACGAGGAACATTTGTTGAGAAAAGAGGAACTAACGTACACAATTCCACTTTTGCTGATCATCTTCTAATTTCCGGACACAAACCGAAAGGGGATGAAGAAATTTCCATTTTACATAGAGAGAAGAAACGTCATAGACTCGATGTACTCGAAGAACATCCTCAGTGAACAGCTACAACTATGCGCAAAAAAAAAAAAAAAAAAAAAAATCTGTCTTTTCAATTCACAGCTCGCAGAATTTTCATTCCTCTATTTTTACTAGGTTTTCCTGCTTCTGGTTCCGAAACATCGTTTCCTTCGAATATCATACATATGGGCTACTAAGGTTTCGTCCAAGCAAACGCTTTCTGGAATACACAGTTCTTTGTAAAACATTTCTATATCATTCTAATATTTACGTAATAGTAATTTCTGTAAAGCCTTAAAGGATGGGTCTTAGTTATACTTAATCTACTTGACTACTGTGTATTTTCCAAAAGACATTAAACTGTCTTGCTTTATATTTTTTGTATTAAATGTTGGTTTTTTTCAATTATTTCTCTTATAATGTTTCAAATGGCCACATGTCACTGTCCGTGCCTGACAGGCGGCGCAATTTATATCGCTTTCGTGGCAGCAGTGTGAGCCACGGGGCTGACCTGTCTGATGATGTTGCCAGCTAAGCATACATGGCAAACACTGCAACGATTTACTTCACTTCTGACTTGAGCAGACCTGCACTACATTCTAACCGTTGATTTCTAGCAGCGTAATTTTACTAAGTATCCTTTAGTCGTCTTGAAAACTGTCATCTTTGTTAATGTGTTTTATGTCATACTCAACTTTCTATGTATTATTTTACAGGACTTATCTTCATTCTGATGAAGACACCCTAACTAGGTATCGAACCCTAGGTCAATGTACCGAACAGTTATTTGCAAATGGTTAACTGTATAACCCTGTGTCGAAATTAGTATGCTGTTGCTGAGTAACAGCCATTTTTAAAACTGTAAGATTTCTACCGGGTCATTGTCTAAAGCTGTGATCAAGTACAAAGAAGAAGTTGTTAAAAACAGGTATCAGTATTTATTTCAATAAACATTGTGAAGAAAACGGACTTTTGCCAAATTGTCTTGTATCCCATTTTAACATCAGACAGCGCATTAACGATCCAAAACTTTTCTGGGGCTAGTCCAAAAACCTAGTTCCGACAAAATTAGTGGTTTATACATGAAAAAGGACTAAGTAAATGAAGAGGCCTACGATTTACATTTTGAGCTAACTAAAATTTTTCGCTTTCATTTTAATTTTAAAAATGATTCAATTCGTGATTTTATTCATGACGGGTTGGATAACTATAAGAATTGTACTCCTAAAAGACACGAGGAGAAACTGGGTAACCTTAAGAGTTTTTTACCTTTAAAAAGAATGTTGTTAGTAGCTCTCAAAGGTCTGAGCATAAATTTTTAACATAATTCTGAATAATATTGGTACAGATTACACACCAGATGAAACTGCCTGGTTGGGAAAAGGACACAAATAGAATGTGACGCCTAACCGTCAGATAAAATTGTTGTAGAAAATATGATTGTGAATCTTGAAATAAGTCTTGATAGCTTCAAAGTAGACGCTTTTCCACAGACGAGTTAGCTTATGACGTATGTAGTATTTATGAGAAACGTGTAGTTAAAATCTCCTGTCAATAAGATTGAGGTAAGAAACTGATAAATGTCAAGCTAAAAGAAAGCTATGCCCTTATAACGAGGTCGGACGAAGTGAATATTTTAATCCTTGGACTCAGACGAACAGTCGTCTAAAATATTACAATTTTTGAGGAGAAAAATATTTTGGAACTAGATAAGTATGTGAATCCCATACAAGAAAGGGAAATTTGGCTCACTATTAACAGCACTACGCATTTGCTCAAACCGTTTCATAAAAAAAACAGCTATGAATCCACAGGGTCCCACATTGCGCTCCCAGCGTAAAGTATATAGAAATCACCATCCGATTCTTCCGATTGGGAATAATATGAACAGTGCCATAAATTAGCAAGGTTTCTTCACGAGAAAATAAGTCATTTTTTTCTTAGTAATTATTCTGTCATCAGGAGTTAAAATCTACTTAGTATAATCAAAGATCTGCAATGTGACCAAGGTATTAAATTGTTTTCATTAGATATTGCGAAACTATATACTAACGTACCTGTTCAAGAAACCATTGACAATGTTGAAAAACGTCTACGTTCTTTAAAAAAAATATTTCTGATGAGGAAATCACTGACTTAATTCGTTTGCTAGGAATAGTAGTAAAATACAAGTATTTCATTGTCAGTGTCAAGTTATACCATCAGGCTTACCGGCTGGAAATTCGTAATCGACAGACAGGTATACTGGTCGACGTTTTCATAAAGTTTTATTAATTTTCTGGAAGAGAGATTATCAATAATTTTTCAACTGCTGATCTTGGTATTTTGTATTATGCTCGGTACGTAGGCGACATTTTGTTCATATAGAGTGGTTCCCGGAAAGGAATGTAGAGTCTGTTTGAAATTTTCAGTAGTCTTCATAAGAAAATCAGCTTCACTTGTGGATTAGAATATAACGAACGTCAACTTAATTTCTTGAACCTCAGAATTGCTATTCACATCGATAGATTTCTTTTCGATATTTTACGAAAAACCGCTAATAAAGGTCATATTGTGCCTGCTAGTTCAGTGCATCCTCATACCTTCAAGAAAGCATTTTTCCATCAGTCAATCAGCGTGCTGTTTCTGTACCTTCGTCACCCTACAAGCTTAATGAATAGATGAATATAAGAAAATCTTTTGCAGTTAATAACGGCTATGATCCCACGTTAGTTGATAAGATTTTCAAAGTTGAAACTAATGCTAAAGTGACCACTTTAGGCAGTAGTATTGTTTGGTTTAGTAACGAGTTCGAAAATGTTTTCTCGATTCCATTTTTAGGCCCTACTTCGTATAAAATTCGTCATCTGATGATCAAAAAATACGAATACAAAGTTACCTTTTGCACGAACAATAACTTTAAAAAAATCTCTATTCAATGTCTCAAGTGTACAGTTGCTCTTATTCACAATTCAGGAGTGTATAAAATCACTTGTGAAACGTGTCCATTTTATTAAATAGGACAAAGTGGAAGGTCTTCTACTGTCAGGTACGAGGAACATTTGTTGGGAAAAGAGGCACTAGTGTACAGAAATCCACTTTTGCTGATCATTTGTTAATTTCCGGGTATAAGCTGAGATGTATGGAAGAAATTAACAGTTTCCAAAGAGAAAAGGTAATAGTCTCGATGCACTCGAAGAGCTGGAGACGTTTAACCATATAAAAAGAGAAAATCCCCCCTCCCCGCACCCGCGCCACCGCCGCCCCGCTCCCCCCCCCCCCCCCCCCCCCCGCCCTCCCACGCCTCACGATTTAGTGAGGAGGAGGCGCAGTGGACAGCCCATCAAAACCTAAACGCTGATCAAGCATTAAAACAGGAAGAAGGTGTACTGAACTATGAAAAAACAAGCAAAATAGAGATAGTGAGAAGGATAGGAAGTCCAATATAGAGCAGCCATGACATGTAACAGCGTCGTGGTTAAGTGATCATGGTGTCTCAATGTCAAGCGAGCGAACCGTGTTAAATCAACGCTTGTGCAAACTGCTTCTTTAATTTTTTTTAATCATTGTTCTCTGTGTTCAGGTTTGTGTTCTGTCGTGGTGCAACTTCCGTTTCAAACAGCGAGGTGTAAGGAAGGGACCTCTAATGAGAGTTGATCCTGGACAACTTCTCTGTTATCAGCCGAAAGGAAGTAGCTTTCGAATGGGAACCGCAAATGTTTGATGACAAGCTGGTGAGTCAACCGAATCCTCCAACGGAACACACGTGCGGTGTGTGACATACGGCATTAGTCATAATAAGTGTGTTATACTATAGGACTCTCTTACCGAAGACCGTAATTTGTACGCCTGGCGAGTGAGACATGCATTCTTGTCCAGTTTAAGCTTCGTATGAATGTGAATGTGATCACTGACAAGGAAATGATGAAAACATAATAGTTTGTCACAAAAGCTGCAACAAATCAGAGCACCCGTTACACAATCACAGTTTCTCTGTGGTCTGTCAAAAGGTACGTTTTTAACGATTTTGAAGTTGCGTTCCGTTTTGGAAGTTTTGAATTATTTTGTTGTAACGTAGTTAACACTCGTTTGTTGTTTTCATTTCTCTGAGACGTCTACAAGTTATTTCGCTTGCTCTCACTACACATCAGGTTTAATTGCGATGGTAACATATTTTTACCACATGACTCAAATTTTACCAGTGTATAGTATGACAATTGCGAAGACTACAGATAGAGAACAAACATTTCAATGACCGGACGAACAGTTCGTAATGCTGCAAAGAAAAATTTATACTAGAGAGATTTGAATACGGCACAACCACATCACCGTCTAACACTGTGACCGCTTACCCGCGACATTTCAATTGTTCGTAGCCTCTAAATATTGCACTTGTTGAGCTTGGACCATTCACTGTTTGTATTTTGCCTTTTTTCACAGTTCAGTACACCTTCCTCCTGTTTTCATACGTAGTCTGTGTTCAGTTTCTGACGGGCTACTCACTCGGCCTTATTACCACTAAATCTGAGAGGGGTGCGTAGAGAAGTTTCCCTAGTAAGAACGATGGCCTCATACTCAATTAACAGTTGCAACTGCGTAAAAAAAAATTGTTTCAGTGGTTTCAATCCACTGCTCGCAGAATTTTCTTTCGTTCATTTTTACTAGATTTTCCTGCTTCTGGTTCCGAAACTCCATTTTCTTCTAATCTCATAGATATGAGCTACTGAAGATAACTTTAGCAAACATTTTTTTCCATTGTACAGCTGTTTGTAAAATTTTTCTATGTCATTCTGTCCTTTACGTAATAGTAATTTCTGTAAAGCCTAACAGATGGCTCTTAGTTATAGTCAGTCTACTTGACTACTGTGTATTTCCAAAAAGACATTAAACTCTCTTCCTTTATATTATGTTTTTTAAAATTGTATGTCGGGCTTTTTCAATTTTTTCTGTTATACTGTTTCAAACGGCCACATGTCACTGTCTGCGTCTGATAGACGGCGCACCTTGTATTGCTTTCGTGGCAGCAGTGTAAACCACTGGACCAGTCAGTCTGACGTTCCTAGGTAGGCACACGTGGCAAAGACTGGAACATTTTACGTCACTTTTAACTTGAGCATAGCTGCTTACCCCCCTCCCCCACCTCCATGAACCGTGGACCTTGCCGTTGGTGCGGAGGTTAGCGTGCCTCAACGATACAGATAGCCGGACCGTAGGTGCACCACAACGGAGGGGTATCTGTTGAGAGGCCAGATACACGTGTGGTTCCTGAAGAGGGGCAGCAGCCTTTTCACTAGTTGCAGGGGCAACAGTCTGGATGATTGACTGATCTGGCCTTGTAACACTAACCAAAATGGCCTTGCTGTGCTGGTACTGCGAACGCCTGAAAGCAAGGGGAAACTACAGCCGTAATTTTCCCGAGGGCATGCAGCTTTACTGTATGATTAAATGATGATGGCGTCCTCTTGGGTAAAATATTCCGGAGGTAAAATAGTCCCCCGTTCGGATCTCCGAGCGGGGACTACTCAAGAGGATGTCGTTATCAGGAGAAAGAGAACTGGCGTTCTACGGATCGGAGCGTGGAATGTCAGATCCCTTAATCGGGCAGGTAGGTTAGAAAATTTAAAAAGGGAAATGGATAGGTTGAAGTTAGATATAGTGGGAATTAGTGAAGTTCGGTGGCAGGAGGAACAAGACTTCTGGTCAGGTGACTACAGGGTTATAAACACAAAATCAAATAGGGGTAATGCAGGAGTAGGTTTAATAATGAATAAAAATTAGGACTACGGGTAAGCTACTACAAACAGCATAGTGAACGCATTATTGTGGCCAAAATAGACACGAAGCCCACGCCTACTACAGTGGTACAAGTTTATATGCCAACTAGCTCTGCAGATGATGAAGAAATTGAAGAAATGTACGATGAGATAAAGAAATTATTTAGGTAGTGAAGGGAGACGAAAATTTAATAGACATGAGTGACTGGAATTCGACAGTTGGAAAAGGAAGAGAAGGAAACGTAGTAGGTGAATATGGATTGGGGCTAAGAAATGGAAGAGGAAGCCGCCTGGTAGAATTTATCACAGAGCATAACTTAACCATAGCTAACACTTGGTTCAAGAATCATGAAAGAAGGTTGTATAGATGGAAGAACCCTAGAGATACTAAAAGGTTTCATATAGATTGTATAATGGTAAGGCAGAGATTTAGGAACCAGGTTTTAAATTGTAAGACATTTCCTGGCGCGGATGTGGACTCTGACCACAATCTATTGGTTATGAACTGTAGATTTAAACTGAAGAAACTGCAAAATGGTGGGAGTTTAAGGAAATGCGACGTAGATAATCTGAAAGAACCAGAAGCTGTACTAAGTTTCAGGGAGAGCATAAGGGATCAGTTGACAGGAAAGGGAGAAATAAATATAGTAGAAGGAGAATGGGTAGCTATGAGGGATGAAATAGTGAAGGCAGCAGAGGATCAAATAGGTAAAAAGACGAGGGCTAGTAGGAACCCATGGGTAACGGAAGAAATATTGAATTTAATTGATAAAAGGAGAAAATATAAAAATGCACTAAAGGAACCTGGCAAAAAGGAACACAAACGTCTCAAAAATGAGATCGACAGGAAGTGCAAAATGACTAAGCAGGGATAGCTAGAGGACAAATGTAAGGATATAGAGGCTTATCTCACTAGGGGTACGATAGATACTGCCTACGGGAAAATTAAAGAGACCTTTGGAGAAATGAGAACCACTTGTATGAGTATCAAGAGCTCAGATGGAAGCCCAGTTCTAAGCAAAGAAGAGAAAGCAGAAAGGTGGAAGGTGTATATAGAGGGTGTATACAAGAGCGATGTACTTGAGGACAACATTATGGAAATGGAAGTGGATGTAGATGAAGATGAAATGGTAGATACGATATTGCGTGAAGTGTTTGACAGAGCAATGAAAGACCTAAGTCGAAACAAGACCCACGGAGTAGACAACATTTCATTAGAACTACTGACAGCCTTGGGAGAGCCAGTACTGACAAAACTCTACCATCTGGTGAGCAAGATGTATGAGGCACGAGAAATGCCCTCAGACTTCAAGAAGAATATAATAATCCCAATCCCAAAGAAAGCAGGTGTTTACAGATGTAAAAATTACCGAACTATCAGTTTAATAAGTCACAGCTGCAAAATACTAACGCGAATTCTTTACAGACGAATGGAAAAACTGGTAGAAGCCGACCTCGGGGAAGATCAGTTTGGATTCCGTAGAAATGTTGGAACACTTGAGGTAATACTGACCCTACGACTTATCTTAGAAGAAAGATTAAGGAAAAGCAAACCTACGTTTCTAGCATTTGTAGACTTAGAGAAAGCTTTTGACAAATGTTGATTGGAATAATCTATTTCAAATTCTGAAGGTGGCAGGGGTAAAATACAGAGAGTGAAAGGCTATTTACAATTTGTACAGAAACCAGATGGCAGTTATTGGAGTCGGGGGGTATAAAAGGGAAGCAGTGGTTGGGAAGGGAGTGAGACAGTGTTGTAGCCTATCCCCGATGTTATTCAACCTGTATATTGAGCAAGCAATAAAGGAAACAAAAGAAAAGTTCGGAGTAGGAATAAAAATCCATGGAGAAGAAATAAAAACTTTGAGGTTCGCCGATGACACTGTAATTCTGTCAGAGACAGCAAAGGACTTGGAAGAGTAGTTGAACGGAATGGACAGTGTCCTGAAAGGAGGATATAAGATGAACATCAACAAAAGCAAAACGAGGATAATGTAATGTGGTCGAATTAAGTCGGGTGATGCTGAGGGAATTAGATTAGGAAATGAGACACTTAAAGTGATAAAGGTGTTTTGCTAGTTGGGGAGCAAAATAACTGATGATGGTCGAAGTAGAGAGGATATAAAATATAGACTGGTAATGGCAAGCGTTTCTGAAGAAGAGAAATTTGTAAATTCGAGTATAGATTTAAGTGTCAGGTAGTCGTTTCTGAAAGTATTTGTATGAACTGTAGCCATGTATGGAAGTGACACGTGGACGATAAATAGCTTAGACAAGAAGAGAATAGAAGCTTTCGAAATATGCTACAGAAGTATGCTGAAGATTAGATGGGTAGATCACATAACTCATGAGGAGGTATTGAATAGAATTGGGGTGAAGAGGAGCTTGTGGCACAACTTGACTACAAGAAGGGACCGGTTGGTAGGATATGTTCTGAGACATCGAGGTATCACCAATTTAGTATTGGAGGGCAGCGTGGAGGGTAAAAATCGTAGAGGGAGACCAAGAGATGAATACACTAAGCAGATTCAGAAGGATGTAGGCTGCAGTAGGTACTGGGAGATGAAGAAGCTTGCACAGGATAGAGTAGCATGGAGAGCTGCATGAAACCAGTCGCAGGACTGAAGACCACAACAACAACAACAACATAGCTGCTCTAAATTCTGCCCATTGCATTTTGGCAATGTAATTTTACATAAGAAACCTTTGTTCACCTTGAAAGTTGTCATCTTTGTTAATGTGATTTTTGTCGTACTTAATTTTCTGTGTATTATTTCATAGGACTTACCAAAATTTATTTCTGATGAAGAGACCCTGAGCAGCTGTCGAAATCTAAGTCAATGTTCCTAACAGTTATTTGCAACTGCTTGGCTGTATAATCCTATGTTGAAACTAGTATACGGTTGCTGAAAAAATTGGAAATTTGTGGTAAGGTCTTCTGTTACCAAACTGCTGACGGCATCGGTCCCTAAGATTAAGCACTACTTACTGTTTCTGAAACTAACTTACGCTAGGGGCAACAAACACACCGATGCCCGAGGAAGGACTCGAACCCCTGACGAGGGAGCCGCCTGGACCGTGACAAGACTCCCCAGACCGCGCAGTTGCTGAGTTTAAATCTGTCTCGAACTATAACGTTGGCAATGTCCGTTGTTATACTTTTCCCTTGGAGTGAAATATTCATTTCGTTCATCTTGGAGAAAACATCTGATAAATAAACAAGCATACAAGTCCATTCTTCGTCAATATCAAGGTCTGCTTATTTGGTATATCTGATTTAAACTAAAACTAGAATTTATGAACGTAATGCATGCAATCGAGAGAGTGTATTCTCACGTGAGAGACACTGTACTTCTCTATGGAGAACCAGGGCGAGATGAAGGCTCCCAACATCTCCACATAGTAGTGTGAACAGTTTTTATTCAATGGTTGTGATTTAATGTAATTAATAATGTCGATGGATTCATCTAAAACTTTCTTTTGAGGAGCAGGAATTTGTTTCGCAGCTAAAGCATACCTGTGGAGAGCGCAATGACTACCACCTCAATCCTTCGAGGTATCTTTTATTTTAGGTATCGCTCCGACCGTTGGACATGTCATAGCTTTCCCAACATCTGTGCACCCATCGATGCAATTAGGTATGAAATCCCGTTGGACTTTTTTTAAAGTACAACGAACGAAATATTTCAGGACCTGTTGTATTAGCAGGTAGTGGTTTCGCAGTAACAGATCCTCCTCGAAAACTTCCTTGTATTCTCGACGGACAAAAGCCAATAATCCCGCAACGTCAGTAGATTTATCTGTCTGGAGAGATAATAATTTGCACTGGATGCTAGAAACCAGAGATTCTTTCACGTCATTTGATATATCAACTACCCGATTCTTGGCAGTATTGTTTGTTAGTGGCACCGAATATTCAAGTTTTAGTGTCTTCTAGTCTAGCGTATGAGAACAATATCGCTAACACACGGCTTTACGAGGGTATCCACAATGATATGAGATTTGCCTACCTTACCACTCGATAACTTACCAAGAAAGAAGCTTTTAATAAGTTTTCATTAATTGTTTTTGCATGATTTTTCAGCAGTGTTGAAGAGCAGCTAAAATCAATCTCTTGAGAAAATCAGTCTCTTTAGTCTGGAAGTCTGGGTCGTACCCTCAATATAATGGCGCAATTAAACCGAATTCGCCGAACTGTTTCGAAGAACTCGCGCGCAAATTATGCACTGAGCTTCTCCTCTGTCTCAATAAAGCCCATTTCTAAATTTCTTTCTTTCCACTTATGCCCTGTTCCACAGGGTATTGCAGTTAATGGAACACTTGCAGAGTTATCACGTAATAAATCCGGCTGTGGCACTTCATTTGATAGTAATCCATTTAGTCTTCCTCCCTCCTTGTTAATATAAACCGCAAGCTCTCCTTGTTGTTAAGGCTATGGAGAAACAGCTCGCTTCTTCAATGATCCCGAGGTTGGTCGCTTAGGAATTCACACACACATTTTGAATGAACCCGACTTTATGCACCGATCTGTGTTGGAAATAATAAACCGGTAAAAAAAGCGAACGATAAAACGGCTAGTTCACTCACCAAGGAAGTTAACATTGAATGATGTCTCTGACTACATATGTGCCAGCGAGCGCTCTGATTGGTCGACTGAGCTCGCAGCTTTTCAGAATATCATGCGCAGAAGGTTTCTGAGCATCGAGCGCCGTGAGCTGGCGCACACGCGACCCCCCCAGTGTTGCAGAAACAGTCAAGTAAGGAGGCTACATCCACAGGCCTAACCTACGTGCGGGTCCCCACTTGGGGGAACTGCAGCCGCTGCTTGGGAACGAGACCTGACGTAAACTTACACGTATTTTTCGAACAAAGAAAGATAATTTTCATGAACTTGTTTTTTACATTTTTTAATAAGTTTCCTCGTTTTGGTCAAAGGTGGCCATGAGCACCAAATAAAGAGCCGGCGGACCCTTAAAGGGGTTTGCACATGCGAGTTACATTTTGTACACGCTTTAAACGCAGATAACTCTGGTATACATTATAACTTTCCAAAATAAGTGTGTTGCAGGGAACATGACTGTGACAGTGTGGTATTCACTGATGATGCACATTTTTACCTAAGTCAGGAGGTAAATACCAACAATCTTCCTATCTGAGTGTCAGAACATCCTCATGAACTTGCACAATATCAAAAATATTTCCAAAAATTAAATTTGTTCTGCTCTGTGACCCTTGGTCAAACGTATATATATATATATATATATATATATATATATATATATATATATATATATGCTGAAGCTACAGTAAGAGGGATAGCTATGCTGCATGAATGTCTCTTTCACTAATTAGAAGGTAAATCTGAAAATTTTATGCGACAACAAGATGGAGCCCCTCTTTATTCGCATCTGTCTGCCAGAGAGTGAACATCGAAATCCCTGATTGTTGGACTGGTCGTAATGGTCAGTACGCCAGACCTTTTTTCCGCTGGCCTCCACGTTCATCTGACCTCTCCCCAACCGATTTTTTTCGTTTGAGACTTTATGAAAGATAGCGTCTAAGTTCCGCCACTACAAATGTTTTGCCAGAGTTGGGACATAGAATTTAAGAGGTGACTGCTTCCCACCAAAGTATGGGAAGAATTGCATTTTACGTTGGAAGTTTGCCGTATAACTGAAGGTGCACATATTGAACATTTATACGAAAAACTACGGTACTTCACCTTCAATTTGATGTATGATTTTGTGTAAATACTATAAATCTGTTACATTATTCTTTTGAAAATGGGTCTTTCTTTTCGAGAGAATCTGTACTTTAGTTCCTTCTTAAGATCTTACTTCCCATACACAGGCTGAGCCTTGGCGTGCCAGTCCGATATAACCTCTTTACGTCGCATATCGATAATGATCAACACTTTGGTTGCGATTAGAGGTAGGATGGAGGGGGTCGGTTGCTCGATTGGTCCCTCTTGGTGAGTGGCTACCAAACAAACGAGGTGAGATTGTTTTCGTTGAGACGGTGTGAACTGCAGTGCGCTCCTAGTGGTAAATGTGCACTCGGAACGGACTTGAGTGGCGAACAGATGGAGCACGCCTCTATCGCCGTGGTGTTTTGAAACGCGTCGCATCGAGGGGGTTCGCTAGCGTGGGGCATAACGAACGGAAACTTCTACTGGACGTCTTGGGAGGAGACATGGCACTTGGGATAAGACATGGTGACTTTTCACCTGGATCGTGAACATCTTGTGGATCCGGCTTGATCTGTCCGCTTTTTGCGGAAGTTTACTTTGATTATTGGTGACCTCTGATTAGTTTCCTTGCAAAATTGTTATTGTTATGGGGAAACCTACCAGCCCTATCGGATTCAAATAGTGTGTCACCGTGACGTTTGATTTACAAAAGGGCGGAGTCCAGGAACGAGTTGATTAGTTATCCGTGCTGTGATAAAACATGTCCTGGTACTCGTGAAACAAATTATGCGAGAGGGAGAAAGTTTGATGACAAATTGACACAGTGAAATGATTAGCTAATTGTGTAAGACGCTGATCAGAGCCTCTGATACATTAAAATGGTTATTTGAGTCCGTTCCATAATCAGCATGGTAGTTGCTAAAGTCCAAAGACGAGGGTTGGAACTTAAATAGTGGCAACTATTTATTTACACCCGATACAAAAGAGTTACACGATTTGCACCTGTTACTGTCCTTCAAAGTAGTCACCAGCGTTGTGTAGAACGTGTTGCCAGCGTTGTGTAAGACGCAGTATACCGTTATCAGAAACCGTTCAGTTGATGGTGCGAATGGAGTGGTCTAAAGTTATGGCGATTCTCGTGTACGACTGTGATAGTGTTATCCTAACGCATTACGTTCCTCCACGGCAGACCGTCAGTGCACAGTATTACTGTTCGTTTTAGGGGTATCACCTGCGACCAGCTTTGCGGAAGAAGCGGCGACACTTTCTTCTCAACCCATCCATCATTTTGCACGACAATGCACGGGCGCATACAGCGCAAGCTGTGGCTGCTCTGTTCGGTCGATGGGACTGGGAAGTACTGTACCATCCACCACACTCAGAGGACTTAAATCCTTCTGACTTTAATTTGATTCCGAAGATGAAGCAACCACTTCGTGGCATTCGCTTGAGAACTGTTCCAGAGATTCGACAAACAGTAGACCGCTCCATTCGCACCATCATAGAACAAGCTCTGCTAACGATATATTACGTCTTCCACGGGTTCTACACATCGCTGGTGACTACTTTGAAGGACAGTAACAGGCGCAAACATGTAACTCTTTTGTATCGATTGTGAATAAATAGTTGGCACTATTTAAGTTCCAACCCCATAGTTTGGAAATCTGATCGGTGCCTTTATTTTATTAATACGCACGCTGGTTCTGAGAGTGATGCCTCAGTCTGTTATTATTGTAATTCTGGAGAGGGATGTGTAAAATTTAATTCTTTACGTGGCTCAGAAACTAATTCATTTAGTACAATGCTGTATAAGATTTTACCTTGTTTTAGCTCTGTTAGTCTCTTCCAATTTTGCTTTGGTCATTTGTAAATTTTGTCAGCATAAGAACTCCAAGGCTTTCAGCCGTAGTAATTTTCTTGAATTTAATTTAAATTGAGCGATTCTAGATTTAATGAGAAGTTGTGATTGAGATTTCTTTTGTTATGTTTACTTGTTTAACCCTATTTGGATGTGATCAATTAGTGCTGTAATTAAGATCCTCTTTATCCTCTGAGAAATGTTGTGTGTATTAAATGTGTTTTAAAGTAACATGTGTTTATTAGCTAACCCAGCGCCTTATCACTCCATCACCTAGTTCCTGGCTATCGCCAGACGTTCTAGCGTAGTACACGTGTCGCTACATGGTTGCTGAACCGACGAAGCACAGCCCTGGGTTATTATAGAGCCCATACAAAGACGGCGCACAGTCCAGCATTCCTTTAGTAACAAAATCAGGAAGCGTTGGACAGGTTCCACGAGTGTGCGTCCCACGTCTGCCTGCAGACAGTCGCTCCAGAAAGACGGTTTCCCAAGTTTCAGCTTTCCCCTAGAGCAGGTAGTTCTGTCTGTCTTCTAATTGCTCCAGAGCAGACGATCTTATGCTGTCTGCTGCCTGTATCTCTCTGTAAAATGCGGCTCACCCTCTCTCTCTCTGTTACTCACTCATTTCTCCTGAAATAGTAATTATCCTTCAATTTCTCCCACACACGCACTATCGCCCAAGTGAATGGCGCACTAGCACACGGTAGAGCTATATCCTTCTTGCAGGGTCCCATATACAAGCTACGCTGCAATAAATACAGAAGTCTTACTATCAAATTTATGGCTTTCACTTTCCCCTCCATGCCATCTACTCGTTACCGCGCACATCCTGCAACCATCTTGTATACAAGCATTGTTGAAAAAAATAGAAAGAAAAGTACCTGTAGCAATACACACGTACAGTGTTTGCGTTACTGCATGAAGTAAGCAGCTGCAATACAGAGGGAAATGCTGCGGCTAGCGAGGAGCTGGAAGTGGTAGGTTGACATGTTCAAAAAAGTTAAGTGAACCAGAAATACAGGTTACTGGTACATCAAATCTTTCTTTATTCCTTTAGCAGGTCTTTAGTAATTCTGAGAACTTCAACAAATTCAAACAAATGGAAATTGGAAAGTTGTGGTAAGTCTTATGGGATCAAACAACCAAACTGCTGAGGTTATCGGTCCCTAAGTATACACGCTACTTAATCTAACTTAAACTAGCTTACACTAAAGACAATACATACACCCATGCCCGAGGGAGGACTCGAAACTCCGACGGGAGCAGCTGCACGACAATTGAAGAGTTCAGCTGGAGACACCAAACTATTAATTTTCGCCCTCTGGTGGTCCCGTTTCAACAAATGAGCAACGAGAGTATTAACTATAACATAGAGAATAGCTGTTCCATTAGCAGATGTTGCACACCAATAAACTAACATGAATAGACATTTAATTATCAGCCCAGAGCAAGAAATGAGTCGCTATGAAAAAAAAATAAAACAAAACAAATTGGTAAGAACAAAATATGTGCAAATAAATTTAAGAAACGTCACTGATCTGGCTGCCAGCTAATAGTAATACTCGTATATTTAATCCTGCGTACCCAGACGAACAAGAAAAGGACTCCTGAATTAGAAATGAAGCTCGAACACCATAAACAGGAATATTTGAAACATAAAGAGATAGAAATCCTTCGCAGTGTACACAGCATGCTTTTTTTAAATTTCTGTAGCACTAGTAAATATAATCTGAACCGTGAAACCCACACACCATTAACTTTTGAAAGGAAAATTGAACTTGCCTTTATGCTGAGCACACATTATAGGAAAAACTTGTAATATTAATGATTCATGAATTATCGACAGATCAAAAAGCAAATATACAGCCGTAAGAGTGCAGCCATGCACTTTCACGATTGTAAATACCGGTGTACGACTCTTAGCAACAGTGGGTTTAACTGAAGAATGAAACACACAGTATAAGAACACCACCACACAGAGATCACTCTAACAAGCTTCTTATATAGTCTCCACATTAAGATGCTCACCAAGTAATCCCGCATACCTCAGCGTGCGTGGTTCGAAGAGTGCCAAGATGGGTTTACGTTGCTGTCCTGGCTCCGGATTTAAACCCTAAAGACAACCTGTGAGACCACGTTGAATGGGCTGTCCGCGCCACGCATCCTCAACCGAGAAAACTGGCGCAGCTTGCCACGGCACTGGAGTCGGTATAGCTCCACATCCCTCTCGGCACCTTCCAGAATCTCATTGAGTCTCTTTCTGCATGTCTCGCAGCGGTCCGCGCTCCAAAGGTGGTTATCCAAGTTTTTGATAGTTGGTCACAATAGACTAGACAGTGTACTCAGTTTACAATGGACATCTGGTCACTTGACCCAGTGTAAAATGGTTCAAATGGCTCTGAGCACTATGGGACTTAACATCTTAGGTCATCAGTCCCCTAGAACTTAGAACTACTTAAACCTAACTAACCTAAGGACATCACACAATACCCAGCCATCACGAGGCAGAGAAAATCCCTGACCCCGCCGGGAATCGAACCCGGGAACCCGGGCGTGGGAAGCGAGAACGCTACCGCACGACCACGAGATGCGGGCGACCCAGTGTAAACGGAAAACAATATACCGTATGGGTATCAAACTTCACTGGAGTGGTGTACAGACAGTGTGTTGCAGGATTTGCGTTGCTAGTTAGTGTCATGGCTTGCCGTAAGACCCGGTGCTGGTACGGCGGAGTAGGAAGAACTCGGATCCCAAGGAACCGAGATCATGCAGGGACAACAGCACACGCTACTGTGCTCTACTTCACCAACATGTGAGCCTTTGTCTAGGGGAGAGTGGTGCTTCTGACTCAGCTGTTTTGATGGACGATGAAGCCCCACCTCACATTTCTAGTGATGTCATTTGCTAACTCCATTTCACATTTGGAGGAAATCGAATCATTGACCGATGGTCGATCCTTCCAAATTGCGTGGACATTTAGACCTGTTCTGGCGTAACCACAAGCGTCGGAACGAAGATGCAGAACGCAAGACAAGAGAAGGTGGTGAAACGACTTCGACCAATGATGCGCTGATCAGGAACGCACCATGACTGGAGCGGCCTCTAGCCGAGGACAATATAATCACTGCTCTTGCCAGCCTCGGGCGCCCAGTATCGGCGCAGTATACGGACAGGATTAAGACGGTATATACACAGGCCTAGCAAAGAACGCTACGATAGCAATTATTAATGATGCATTAAAACAAACGTTCAGTTCACAGTGCTGTGGAATGTGGAAAAAAACCGCAAATTGGCGTTCATAAGAAGAAGAACAACACCTAAAATGCAACAGGAGCGTAATATGTAAGAAATTGTCCACGCATCCTGCCGCTGATGATGCCTTGCAGAAAATAAAGGCGAAACGCGTATGGCACTAAAATTGTGTTTTATTCAGTTGCTGTCAGACGGTCCATAAGTAAAAATTATCAATATACCGTAATATCCCACATGAGATATTTCGGACAGCAGTAGAGCAATCGCTAGTGCGGATTGAGGGTTTCGTGGATGCAGATGGTCGTCACACTAAACGATGGTAGTAACCTGGAACGTAAACACTATATGAAATAAACAAATATTACACTCTCAGGCGGAAATTAAAATGTGCTTCTTTCAATAGTTTATACGTTATTGCTCTCCCAAATGTCCTTATAAATGTTTCCATCTCCGCTCACTGGTTTTTCATGGGAATTCTCTCAAGTAGCGAAAGTTTAATTACAACTGCCCTCTATTTCGAACCAGCGGAAGATAAGTCTCTGCAGAGTTTCTCATACTAGGTTGTTTCAGCTCGTGTTTATCTTCGTGCTACGGCAGTGATATGTGAATGGATATATGAGAAAGATACACTGTGAGTATTGGATAATGAACCAAAAAAATTGAGCATTGCACGGTACGACTGTGACTCTGTTATGACAGTGCATGTCACACATCATATGTGACCAAAGACTGCGCTTCATTGGCAGGACACTTAGTAAATGTAACAGACCTACTAAGGTGACTGCCTACACTAACCTTGCCAGTCCTCTTTTAGAATATTGCTGCGCGGTGTGGGATCCTTACCGGATAGCACTGACGGCGTACATCGAAAAATTTCTAAGAGAGGCAGCACGTTTTGTATCATCGCGAAATATGCGAGAGAGGGTCACAGAAATGATACAGGATTTGGGATGGACATCATTAAAAGAAAGGCGTTTTTCGCTGCGACGCAATCTTCTCACGAAATTTCAATCACCAACTTTCTCTACCGAATGCGAAAATATTTTGTTGACACGGACTTACATAGGGAGGAACGATCACAAAGATAAAATAGGTGAAATCAGAGCTCGTACGGAAAGTTATAGGTGTTCCCTTTTTCCACGCGCTATACGAGATTGGAATAATAGAGAATTGTGAAGTTGGTTCGATGAACCCTCTGCCAGGCACTTAAATGTGATTTGCAGAGTATCCATGTAGATGTAGATGTAGATATGACAGGTCGATGAGCTGCACCTGGGGTCACGGTGACTGGCGAACGCACTGTGGTAATCATGGTGATAGGGCCGGCAGCTTCGAGCATAGAAATTCTATCATATCAATTGGATTGGACGTTAAATATATAATGGTGAATATTTAATGCTGTTTGAATGTGAATGATTTATGAACATTACTAGCATGGTACTGTAAAGAAAGCTACAGAGGACTTTTCTCAGGGAAAATAATTTGCAGCATATCACTTGCTCCAAAGAACTTATACTTATTTCGGCCACTGCAACTCTTAAACTCTAATATTCAAAATTCAGGTGCAAAATATTATGTGAATGTGTCGTCGAACATAAGACAGAGACCAGACCAAAATTTTGTGGTAAATTATACATTGTCTGGGCGCTCATTCAGAAAATATGCGTGTTAACAATAGATGGTGGAATCGTACAGTCCACACACGATTATCATACCGCATAGCTTTGACCGAAGTTTTCGATCGGTGATGTTCCACTGCAGTGAATGAGGACCAGGTTCTGTCATCACTTCTACGTCGTCTGCAGCTCGTTGGTTGGAGGTGAGTGCGCCGTTGTGTCAGCTTCTCCTGCCCAGAAATCGCCTTAGCTTGAGACTGTAAACAACAGGCGCATGTCCGCTCCAATCTGATGGAAAGTATCGGTCACATACGTGCTTAACGTTACTAAAATTAACATTGTATAACATGCTTGTGTTTTTGACAGGTAGAAAGTACATATTCGCGCAAATAGACAGCTTAGGCCAATGGGGCAGGCCGGTGATCTTTATAACAAATTAAAGCGTAGAAAAAATGCCTTTTTTCACATATTAGTTTATTACAAATCTGAACCATTTAGTTTTGCAGCCATCATTGAGTCCAACGAGTATACAAACGACACATGAGGGGTGGGGGTTGGGGGGGTAGTCAATAAATATTATGAATTTTAATAAACTAAAGTATGACAAAGATATTGATTTCTTTAATTTATGAGTCAATTACAGTAATATTTAGTTGAAATATCAACAAGTATTGATATTATGAAAGATAGTGAAAATATAGGTTAACCAATAAAGACATTAGCGGTTGGAAGTACTGCCAAGAAAAGGAAATTCAAGAGAAAGGCTGCGCTGAAAATATGAAATGGAGATATTTCACAAGCTGTCAATCAAAAACGAATAGCTTATCTAAAGTATCGGAACACAGGGAATAAGAAAACATATATGGCAGCGTCCGCAGACGAAAATGTGAACAGTAAATGTTACTTGAGGATAAGGAATTTGAAAGGACCGTACAATGATTCGAAACCTTCGGTGTGGAATGAATTACATGTTGAAGAAACACTAATTATTCCCAACTGAGTTAACATTCACAAAACTAAATACGTATCTTCGCCGGTTAGCACAAAGGGGAAAATTAAAGGGAAAAATTTTACGTGGTGGCAAAGTTTTGTATAGTTGTGGGAGGGAGTGCAGTGAACAACATTCTAGAAATCCTGACCACAGTCACGTGACCTTGGGGGTGCAGGTGAGTTTAAATGTCAATAGCTCGAAAACCACGACTTCTAAAGAAAATTATCACCAGTACAAAGTTAAAATACACTAAATGTCCTACAAAAAAGGTCGTGCTCATACTTTCTGTAGAACTACTAGTTTCCACGTTCCAGGGGTAGTAAAAATCGCAGATTATTAAATGTAGTGTTTTAATGATATAAAATTAATGTTTATGGTTAAATGAAGTGAGACAAAAGGAATTGTTAAATGACTGTACCACATGTAGTTGTAGTACAGCCGTATTATGGCATAAATTGTGTTCTTTATGTGTAACAGGGTGAAAGGGGTGGGCGTTGGAGGTTCGACACGAGAGGGGAGATAGACAGCTGGACATTGGTCATGAACTTCCCTTATCCATAGGTTTGCAAACCGAAGAGCGAGAAGTCGAATGCCCAGTCTCTTTATTCCACTATGTTACAAGAAACAGTCACAGGATGTCTCACAAAATTATACCGACCCTTCAGTAGCACACCTTACTTATCACTGGTGAAACAGTCTGGAGCTCATTTTCGACAGTGTACGTTAACACTGTACCTTATACAGATATAAATTACTAATAACACTAACGGAAGAAACACATGCGGACAGACTGCTTAAACTTCTGCAAACTGTTCTATAGTGCCAGTGGGGAAATTGATTGTTCGCCACTGGAGAAATTTATTTCCTAAGACCAATGAAACTGGGGAACCACTTATTTAGAATGGAGGACAGTAACATTCCGAGGCTTTCCCTTAGATATCATCACGTTAGAATATCGGTCGAGCCATGAACAGATGGCGGGTAAACTAAGACAGGAATTGGCTAATAGCTTAATCCCTGAGGAGTAAGCAAGTAAGCAGTACACACCGAACGCGGTAGTTACGAACAACATTAAAAGAATTTATAATGTTACCTCCTACATTTTACGTGTGTAACGGTGCAAAAGTATGAAACACTCTCAGTGCCTGTTACTGCTAATAGATGTTAACTCTGAAATTATTGGTATATCAGAGCACCACTTAAATAATTTGATAATTCAGAGGCTTCCTTTACCAGGCTACAGATTAACTGGCTGTTTCTCAAGGAGTTCCTTGCGGGGTGGGTGAGTGGCTCTGTACGTAAAAAATAGTATTTCATTTGAGTCCATAGACGTATCACGACACTGCACTGAACAGATATTTGAAAGTTGTGCAGTATTAGTTGAATTTAGTGAAACTAAACTTCTAATTGCTGTTGTTTATAGGTCCCCTAACTCCCACTTCAGAGCATTTTTGCTTAAGCTAGAGAGGGTTCTTGATTCACTTCGTAGGAAGTACCAGAAAGTAGTTCTATGTGGTGACTTCAATATTAATTTTGTACATGATTGTGCAAGAAAAAGGATGTTGGTAGATCTCCTAAATTCATATGATCTGATGCAAACTGTGTTTTTTCCAACTAGGGTGCAGGGGAACAGTAGCACAGTCATAGACAATATTTTTATTCATTCTTCATTACTAGATGGGCATTCTGTTAGTAAAAGGGCGAATGGCCTTTCAGACCATGATGCACAAATTTTAACACTGAAAGGTTTTTGTACTCTAACCAATGTTGTATTTAATTACAAACTGCGTAGGAAAGTTAATCCAACAGCAGTAGAGAGTTTTTTCAAAACTTGTCAAGGAACAAGAGTGGCAAGATGTTTATGGTGCCGATAATATAGATGATAAATACAATGCTTTCCATAACACATTTCTCATGCTCTTTGAGAGTTGTTTTCCATTAGAACATTCTAAATGGGGTACTACCAGTAATGGACAGCCCGGTTGGCTGACTAGTGGGATAAGGATATCATGTAGAACAAAGCGGGAATTATATCAAAATGTTAGAAGTAGTCACAACCAAGCTACAGTAGCCCATTACAAACAGTATAGTAAGGTGCTTAAAAATGTTATTAGCAAGGCAAAAAGTATGTGATATGCAAATAGAATAGCTAATTCACAGGATAAAATTGAAGCCATATGGTCAGTTGTGAAGGAAGTGTCTGGTCAGCAGCACAAGGTTGACGATATAAAGTCAGTTTGCAGTAATAACATTTCTGTTACTGATAAATCAGATATATGTACAGTATTTAACAACCATTTTCTGAGGATTGCTGGTGAATTAAATAAAAATTTAGTATATACAGGAAACTATATAAATTTCTTAGCAAATGCCTTTCCGAGATTGACGTCTGAAATACTCCTCTGTGATACAGAGAAGAGGGAGATTGAGACAATAATCAAATCGCTGAAGACTAAGGGCTCTCATGGTTATGATGGAGTGTCTAGTAGAATATTAAAGTACTGTGCTGCACATGTTAGCCCTGTATTTAGCCATATTTGTAATTTTTCCTTTAGGAATGGTCAGTTTCCTGAGCGATTAAAGTACTCAGAAGTAAAGCCGCTTTATAAAAATGGAGAAAGGGATAATGTAGATAATTTAGACCTATTTCTATGCCATCAGTGTTTGCAAAAGTTATCGAAAAGGCTGTGTATGTAAGGTTAGTTGATCATTTTATATCACACGATTTGCTATCAAATGTACAGTTCGGCTTTAGAAGTCGTTTGACAACTGAAAATGCTATATTCTCTTTTCTCTGTGAGGTACTGGATGGGCTAAACAAAAAGTTTCGAACGCTTGGCGTATTTTTTGATTTAACAAAGGAGTTTGACTGTGTTGATCACACAATATTGCTCCAGAAGTTGGACCATTACAGAATAAGGGGAGTAGCTCACAATTGGCTCGCCTCTTACTTTAGCAACAGGCAGCAAAAGGTCATCGTTCACAATGTTGATAACGGCTGTGATGTGGGATCTGAGTGGGGTCCTGTCAAGTGGGGGGTGCCCCAGGGATCAGTGTTGGGGCCACTCCTGTTCCTTATTTATATAAATGATATGCCCTCTAGTATTATGGGTAACTCTAAAATATTTCTGTTTGCTGATGACACTAGGTTGGTAGCAAAGGATGTTGTGTGCAACATTGACTCGGTTTCAAGTAGAGCAGTACATGACCTCAGTTCATGGCTTGTAGAAAATAAACTAACGTTAAATCACAGTAAGACTCAGTTTTTACAGTTCCTAACACACAATTCAACAAAACCTGACGTTTTAATCTCACAGAACGGGCATATGATTAGTGAAACTGAACAGTTCAAATTCTTAGGTGTTCAGATAGATAGTAAGCTGTCGTGGAAAGCCCACGTTCAGGATCTTGTTCAAAGACTTAATACTGCAATTTTCACTGTTCGAACGGTATCTAAAGTGAGTGATATTTCGACACGTAAATTAGTCTGCTTTGCTTATTTTCATTCACTTATGTCGTATGGTTTCATGTTTTGGGGTAACTCTTCCCATTCTAGAAGGATATTTTTGGCTCAGAAACGGGCGGTTCGGGCAATTAGTGGTGTGAGTTCACGAACGTCTTGTCGACCTCTTTTCATGAGTCTGGGTATTTTGACATTTGCCTCTCAATATGTATATTCCTTATTGTCGTTTCTTGTTACCAATATTAGTTTATTTCCAACAATAAGCAGCTTTCACTCGGTTAATACTCGGCAGAAATCAAACATCCATTTGGATCGTACTTCCTTAACTCTTGTGCAGAAAGGTGTGCAGTATACTGCTGCATCCATTTTCAATAAGCTGCCACTCGAATTCAAAAATCTCAATATGTATATTCCTTATTGTCGTTTCTTGTTACCAATATTAGTTTATTTCCAACAATAAGCAGCTTTCACTCGGTTAATACTCGGCAGAAATCAAACATCCATTTGGATCGTACTTCCTTAACTCTTGTGCAGAAAGGTGTGCAGTATACTGCTGCATCCATTTTCAATAAGCTGCCACTCGAATTCAAAAATCTTAGCAGTAATCCACGTGCTTTCAAATCGAAACTGAAGAGTTTCCTCAGGTGTCACTCCTTCTATTCTGTCGAGGAGTTCCTTGAAAAATTAAGCTGATTCTCATTGTATTGCTGATAGCGTTTGCTTAAACTTATGGACTGATCTTCTTTCAGGTACATGAACATTAATTTTTATCTGTTATTACTTTTTATGTTGTAAGTTCATGTACTGACACGTTCCATGACCTCGCAGATTTGCTCCTCAATTTGGTCCTACGGTACTTGACATTTAAATAAAAATAAATAAAAATAAACTAAGTTCTTGGGGACTGATGACCATAGATGTTAAGTCCCATAGTGCTCAAAGCCATTTTTGCTATTACTTCCCGGTTGTCGTGTGTTGGGAGTTAGTTCGGATCTGCCAGTGATATGGGATAAGCTAGCAGTGCAGTTCGGATCTGGCAGCGTTTGACATAGGACACAGCAGAAGTTCTGTCGTGGCGCGGCTGCAGTGCGGTCTGGACAGCCATGACTCGCCTGACGGTTGCCGATACATATCACTTGAGAGCTGACCACCTTGGTTGGTCGTCTGTCGGTCGTCTTGTCGGACGACGTGTATGTTGGCCGGCGGTCGCTTATGGGTTGCCTGGATGTTCCGACAAGTGATTCGTCCTTGTTATTGCACAGTCGCTGCAATTAGTACTGTCTATTCTTTTGTGTAAGTGTTCGTGAAACTGTGTGTAGCTTGTGATGTCGACTGCTCAGTTATTTCAGTGCTGTCTCCATGCTGATATGTAGCGGTCTGTTGGTTGGTGTGGATTAGCCAGGAAATCTCCACGCGGAGCATTGGGCCGGGCCCACTGGCGGTCTCTACGCTGTGTCACAGTGTGTGGGAGCTCTTCCGATTGTTACGAGGTTTGTGGCTCACCGACCCAGGACATCAAAGTTGAGTGGTGATTTAATTACCGAAGCCAGTCTGTTCACGTTGTGCCGTTGGTTTTCATGGTTAGCTGTTGGGGGATTCCCATGAGCAACAGCGAGTGTTCAAGTTGGTAAAAATTTGGCCACCATACGGTGGAGTTTAACTGTATTTTTGGTATTTGAAGTCCATGTGCACCAGCGGAATTTTCTGCCTTGTGGCCGTTAGCGTTCCGGTTACCTGCCCTGGCCACTGACGTAAAATTCAGGCAGTGTCCTCTCCTCACCGTGTTGTCGCTGCCCAGCACGTGTGTGTAGTTTTGACAGCTTATGTGTACTTGATTGAGGGCGGCTACGTCTTTTATGTTTTGGCTTTGGAGTTCCTTGTGTACTGGTCCGGTGGAAAGCAAGTCGTCTTTTCGGTGGGTCCGTTGACTGTCTCTTAGTTTGGTTGCCGGCGGATCGGATATAGTTGGGCTGACTACCTGTCTCCCCTAAGCAAATGTTAATATTTCAAGTGCAGACCGACCCCCGGAAACTTCTGAGCACAGCTGGCTGTACTGCCTTTTCTTTTTGGTGATTCACTGTATATTATAATGGCTCATAGCCGATGGTTTGAATTTGTTTGCTTTTAGTTGGGTTTTAAATAATGGAATTCAGCCGTTTTAAAACTGAAAATTCCTTACTTGTCAAGTCTTGCGTTTTTTGGGACATCAGCCTCATTTAAAATGTTTTTCGATAAAGCTTTGGGCATTCTGCCTTTTGAAAATTTATTTTACTATTGTTTTTCAACCATGGACCTTCAGCAGTCTTAAAATTAAAATTCCTTACTTTCTATGTCTCAGATTGTTTGGGCCCTCAGCCCTCTTTTTCAAAATGATTTAAGGATAAAGCTTTGGACCTTCTACCTTTGAAAATTTATCGTAGTTGTGTTTTTAAATCATGGGCCCTCAGCCGTTTTAAAATTAAAATTATTTAGTTGTCAAGTCTTAGATCGTTTGGGCCTTCAGCCTCATTTGAAATATTATTTAAGGATATAGCCTTGCGCTTTCTGCCTTTGAAAATTTAAAGCGCCTTCCGCCGTTTTACAAATTAAAGAGGTTGTGCCCTTAAGCCATAGAATTGTGTGACATATTCAGTCGACAGTTAAGCTCGGAAATTTGCGCTGTAATGTTTGAGCAACTAAATAAAGTTATATGTGTTCGAGTGTAACTGACAACCGCTCATATTTGGCCCCTTTCCACAATTCCAACTACCTGTTCTGTCCTGCGGATTTAACAAGGCGTCTCAAGCGGATGAGGTATTTGTGAAAAGCGGCCAAAATAAGTTACTGTTAGTTGCACTCTGCATATAAACTTTGTTTGTTAAAAGACACAATCAAACAAGCAAGAATCAAGAACTCTCAAGTTTTTAACGAAAGACCCCCTTTGATTTAATTAAGGTGGGCTCAAGGCCTCATCGAAAATCCAAGGCAGAAGGCCTAAGCAAGGAATTGAGGTACAGGAGTTCTTTTAGAGGTTTCACTTCTTTACAAAGAAATTTTTTTCTTCGGTGTAAATAGGCTGAAAGCATTAGCTTAAATGTTTCCCATAGAAATCGGGTGAAGGCCACACATTAATGAAGAACAGTGTTACGGGTTAAGCCCGAGACAAAGATTTTCAATGGTTAGTCTAAATAGGCCGCATATTGTAGTTTGCAGGTGAATATAAGTTTAATTTAGTTTTTGTTTATGTATTTTTGTAATATTTGTAATGGTTGTGAATTGTCTAAAGTTTTTGTACTTATTTTTTATGTTTCATGTACGGAGAGGGCGGCGCAACGAACGGAGACAGCATCTTCACTGCCGGGACCAGAGAGAAAATTGCTGGCCACTATACGTCGCGGGTCGACAGCCAAAGAGCAACAGAAGATCCTGAAACCGAGTTGCTGGGTCGTGCTTCTAAAAATTGAAAAAAATAAGAATTTGTAATGTTTATACAACAATGACGTCATAGAAAGTTAATCATGTTGTAAATGCTCAGTTCTGTCATGTCAAGGCTCAGGTTCACGTCTATATGTAGGAAGATAATAAACTAGTGGATGCTACAAAAGTGTAAATACGTGCTCCGAGAAGTTTGCGCAAACCAGTTGGACTGAGTGACGTAATTCTGCGCATACGACTCAAATGATATTTTACGGTTTCGTTCAAGAGCCATTCAGAGACAATTTAAAAAGAGTTTAAATAATTTTGAAGTGTATTGTAACTGACGTAGGTGACGAAGTCTGCACATGGTCATATGTTCAAGGAAAATCATTTATACAAAACTTACGTCGTTACACTACAATACCAACAAAATAATTTAATCGCTTAAGGCCTAGGGAGAAGAGCTTTCAATTTGGAAAGTCTGAAGGTCTTATCTTAAAATATTTCGTGTAAAACTCGGCTGAAAGCCCCATACTAAAGAATAATAATCTTATGACTTAAGGGCAAGCCCTGGATTTTGAATTTTCAATTTAAGAGAGATTAAAACTTGGCTGGAGACCACACAACATGCAGGAAACAATTTCACGGCTTAAGGCCTAAAAGAAGAGCTTCTAAATTTCAACTAAAATAGGCTAAAGGCTTCATTCTAAAATGCTTCACGTTACTCGGCTGAAGGCCTCATACAAAATAGAAAATATTTCTTATGGCTCAAGGCCTAGACAACAATTTTCAACTTTTGATTTGAAAAGGCTGAAAACTTGGCTCAAGGCCACATACCAACTTGAAACAAATTTACGGCTTAAAGCTTAGGCACAAGAAATTTTCAATTTTAATTTTGAAAGGCTGAAACTCGGCTGAAGGTCACATACGAAACAAGAAACAATTTTTTTTTACGACTTGGCCTAAGAAGAAAAGCCTTGCAATTTTAATAAGCTAAAACTCGGCTGAAGGTGATACAGAGTACTTATGACTATAAAGGAAATCACTATGTAAAACACAAGGAGCGGCACTCGAAAGGTTCCAAGGATCGGCCTGGGGAGGTAACACTAAAGCACGTTTGGCAGAGACAGGCAACCCAGGTTTAAGGTCAGATAAGAGAAGGCAGCATAACCTAGGGACGGTTCACTCCCGACCGACAATCTAACCGTTTTCCAACCGTCAGATCCAAATGCACAAATAATGGAAAATATCGGCCGATGACGAGTAAAGAAAGATACCTCTAACTTGAAACTCGGCCTCGCCAAGATCAAGGGATCAAACGCCGCTCAAGACAAGTTTAAAGAATTCCGAAAACACTGCTCACAACTGTCAAATCACTACGGAAGAAGGCTGCAGGTTCTAGGCAACAAGACACACCACTTGTCATCACACGTGTGAACACCTGAGGAAACAACAATACACAAATAACGAACAAATCGTAACAGTTCAGATTTAAGTAGAAGTAATTAATTACTCAACTTGAGAGGAGGAGAGCAAAAAATCGCTCACACAGCTAGCGCCTTCAAAAGCAACAGCGCGTGCCCGCCGTCAAAAGCCCTGGCCTGGCTTCGCGCTGTGGAGACTGCGTCGCTCCTCAGTTCCAACGAACCAACAAGGTCCAACCACATTGCGACTCGGAAAATAGTGTTCATCCTGAGGATCCAAGACGTCGTCGACTCAAACGACTGGCCGCGCAAACGACCAACGGCAGCCCACTTCCGCCGACAGCGGTCCCGACGAGAACTAACACCATACCGCCCCGACACCGCTGGATGCCAATTCTTCCAACAGTGGAGTAAGGACGAACGCGACTCAGTCCACAACCCAACAGCGATTGAGACTTAGAGCCGACTGACTAACATGCGAATGTCTGCCTTCCGACTGTCTCAGCCGACTCACTGCACCGACTCCCCCCCCCCTTCTCCTCCCCCCCCCCCCCCCTGTCAGAACAGAAGCCGGAAATACTCGTGGTCGCTCCACAGATAGTAACACGAACCTAAAATCGATAATGCTAGTGCTGCCACTCACGGACAGCGAAGCTGAGCGTGGATAGTGTCGCCAGAAGACATTAACTGAAGCTAAAAAAAAATATTCCCGGAGTTCCAGAATTGCAGGAAAGACAGGTCACAATCGTGAGCCACACACGGCTCATAAACATTTGTTCACATTCAGACCACTCACTATAAATAAAGGTTCGCTCATAGGTAAATAAGGCAGCACTATTGCGCAAATGCACTCACGTTAAATGACAACCAATTGTCGTTAAATATTGCTTAAACAAATATTTTTGTCTACTTAATGTGTCTATTGCTACTCTTTTCAATGATGCTGTCAGCTAACACAAACGACTGATCAATTTTAAATTACAGTGGCTTTTTAATATTAACTTTAACCAACATTTAAATAAAGTTACTGGCAAAATAGCGAAATATTCGTTAACTAATTACACAGCTCTTGTAAGATATGATTATACTTGCTACATTCAGTTGCTGAGTTATTGTGGAAGACACAATGTTCTCACTATCATTTGCATAGAGGAAAAGATAAAAATATGATAAATAAATAATAAAATAGTTACAATTACGTAGATTTAAGACGTGATGTCTATGGTGCAGTGCTAACTTCTGAGATATCGTTTGTTGAAATGAGTTCGATAGAGGGGTGACAATAGCGGAGGCAGCCAGAAGATTTTGC
Organism: Schistocerca americana; assembly: GCF_021461395.2. Lineage (NCBI taxonomy): Eukaryota > Metazoa > Arthropoda > Insecta > Orthoptera > Acrididae > Schistocerca > Schistocerca americana. Next base: position 335,211,578 of record NC_060119.1, on the reverse strand, counting down.
GCTACCTATGAGAATAATACCATTAGACAGAGCAAGCCAAGAACATGGGTTTCTCGTTTGAAGGACGATAGTGTTGACATTAGTGACTCTACACGTCTAGGAAGTCCTTCGCAGTTTGATGAAGATCATGTAAACGCATTAATCCGCAATGATCCACGTCAGTGTATTCGAGAACTGGCAAATGTGATGAAGTGCGATCCTTCCACTGTCGTGCAAACACTTGCATGCAGTGGGGAATGTTTAGAAATCGAGTGCATGGGTGCCACATGCTCTAAGCCAAAATCACAAAAATCAGCAGGTGGCCATAATTGCAGTCTGCTTGCATGTCATCAGTTGACTATTCCTGTCCTGTATCGTTTCTGGCAACGAGAAATTGTGTCTTTAGCTTATGAAAGGAAAAGAATAGAATAGTTGAGCCTAAACAGAACAGCACCACCCCGTACAGAGACCTGCGCGCATCCACGGAAGATAATGTTATGCATCTGGTGGAACTGCGGTGGTGTCGTGTACTACAGATTTCTTCCCTGCTGTGTAACCGTCACTGCTGCAATTTATTGTCAACAACTAAGACGTCTTGTAGACGCAATCCAAGAACAACGGTCAGGTAGTGATGCTACTACACCATACATAATAACGTCGGCCCACATTCCGCTAGACTGACTAGAGCATTATACAAGAGCTGGACTGAGAATTCATTCTGCACTCACCTTATTCATCCGATCTTATTCCCTCATATTTTCACATTTTCCTCTCTCTACCGAAAATCTTTCTTTTCTGATGAAAATGCGTGCCGAACATAGTTCGACGAGTTCTTCGCCTCAAAACCATGCGATTTCTATAGTCACGGAATCTAAAAGTTGGCAGAGTGCTGTAAATAGAGAAGGAGAATATTTTAGTGATGACTAAAGTCTCTGTTACTTGAATCTGTTGTGCTCAAGAAACTTATGAAAAAACACTATGAACTTATGCACCAACTCAATATGATTGTTTCATCGGATGCGCCTCTTCTTTCTGAGACAGAAATTGTATTCATGTTTGATTTATTATTTAACAGTGTTTTGATAGTGAATACCCAAGAATTATAAGAAACCATATTACAGATGGTCTGACACTGCGCCATATCTGATGTGTCTTCTGCACCCTCGATATCTGAGCATCTATTGGCCGCACTCTGCCTGCTTTTGGATTTTCACATTTCCGGCCACGTTGATGGCCTCCATAGATTGGCTGGACTGGCCACAGAGCCAAGCTGGCCAGTGTTCTACTGCACTAACAAATTCTCTTCACCTCATACCAAGTCTAGGTGGCCGAATTGCTTGCCTATATACGTGTAAAGTAGTACACCTCGAACACAGTGCCCTACCAAACACGTCAGTACAGACGTTTATGAGTCTACCTGCGTCAGATCTTCCTTCACAAATGCAATGTAAACCACAAATTCAGAATCTGTATTTTCTCTGTTGTGCCATTATTACAGTTAGCGGTATATCCTTCGGCAACTGGCCGTTTACCGAAGGTTCTTCAGTTCATATATGGTAACAAGCTCTGCCTGTCATCTTAGCACCCACCTTAAAAATCTGTTTCACGGATATGAGATATTGAGAGTCTGTCATTGACCGGGACCTGTTACGTCTCGCTTCTGGAGAGTCAGTTTGAATTTTTCGAAGCAAAAAAAGTGAAACCAAGCTCTTTAGTGCCCATCTTCCCATCACACAGAAACAATATATTTTGTTTGTCAAAGAAAGCTGGGTATCCTTTTAAAGGGTATTGTTTTTTCGGTTTAACTGCTTCTACACAACTGGCCATTAAAATTGCTACACCTAGAAGAAATGCAGGTGATAAACGGGTATTCATTGGACACATATATATTATACTAGAACTGACATGTGATTGTATTTTCACGCAGTTTGGGAGCATAGATCCTGAGCAATCAGTACCCAGAACAACCACCTCTGGCCGTAATAACGGCCTTGATACGCCTGGGTATTGACTCAAACTGAGTTTGGATGGCGTGTACAGGTACAGCTGCCCATGCAGCTTCAACATGATACCACAGTTCATCAAGAATAGTGAGTGACAGGCGTATTGTGACAAGCCAGTTGTTCGGCCACCATTGACCAGCCCTTTCCAATTGGTGGGAGATCTGGAGAATGTGCTGGCCAGGGCAGCAGTCGAACGTTTTCTGTATCCAGAAAGGCCCGCACAGGATCTGCAAAATGCGGTCGTGCATTATCCTGCTGAAATGTAGGATTTCGCAGGGATCGAATGAAGGGTAGAGTCACAGGTCGTAACACATGTGGAATGTAATGTCCACTGTTGAAAGTGCGACGTGTAACCAGTGGCACCCCATACCATCACGCCGGGTGATACGCCAGTATGGCGATGACGAATACACGCTTCCAATGTGCGTTCACCATGATGTCGCCAAACACGGATGCGACCATCATGATGCTGTAAACAGAGCCTGGATTCATCCGAAAAAATGACGTTTTGCCATTCGCGCACCCAGGTTCGTCGTTGAGTACACCATCGCAGGTGCTCCTGTCTGTGATGCAGCGTCAAGGGTAACCGCAGCCATGGTCTCCGAGCTGATAGTCCATGCTGCTGCAGACATCGTCGAACTGTTCGTGCAGATGGTAGTAGTCGTGCAAACGTCCCCATCTGTTGACTCAGGGATCGAGACGTGGCTGCACGATCCGTTACAGCCACGCGGATAAGATGCCTGTCATCTGGACTGCTAGTGATACGAGAGCGTTGGGATCCTGCACGGCGTTCCCTATTACCCTCCTGAACCCACAGATTCCATATTCTGCTAACAGTCATTGGATCTCGACCAACGCGAGCAGCAACGTCGCGATACGATAAACCGCAATCCGTTCTTTATCAAAGTCGGAAACGTGATGGTACGTATTTCTCCTCCTTATACGAGGCATCACAACAACGTTTCACCAGGCAACGCCTGTCAACTGCTGTTCGTGTATGAGAAATCGGTTGGAAGCTTACCTCATGTCAGGACGTTGTAGGCGTCGCCACCGGAGCCAACCTTATGTGAATGCTCTGAAAAGCTAATAATTTGCATATCACAGCATCTTCTTCCTGTCGGTTAAATATCGTGTCTCTAGCACGTCATCTTCGTGGTGTAGCAATTTTAATGGCCATAAGTGTATATACTAAGCTAAGCAAGAAACATCTCCTTAGAATATAACTTTTCATAGTTTCTAATTAAGGAAGGATAGCTTAGTCGAACACCTTTGACATCTACTTTTGTAAAGTCCTTGGATGAGGAACGATTACATTTCCATATGTGAAAAACTTGTAAGCATGGGCTGTGGGGGAGGGAGGTTGGGTGTGGGACCATAGAATGGAGGGTGCAAGAGGATACAGTAGAATGAGAACTACATCTATAGTTTTCTTCACTACTTCACAGCATCTTGCCTTGCTCTCTTAATAAATGGAAATGTTTCTGATTTCTTTCATCCACATAAGCACTCATCTGACTTAAGAAATCCTGTATAAGCACAGTACAGTATACAGCATGATCTAGACATGACACGTGTCTTCATCTGAAAGCATTGAACACTGGTCTGCCATTCACCTTCCACCACTATGAACCTGACAGACCACATCGTACTGGAAGTAGAGATTCAAATTATTTAACAGTGACATGTCGTACTCTACCAATAAATACTTCTTGCTTTTACATTTCTGTCAATAATTACTACAAGTAGGAAGACTATGTCTTATTATGTATCATTATTACATCATAAATACACCTGTGACCTGGTTCCGCTATAGTTGCACTCTGATTTTAGTTATGTAACTATGGGAGACAAGTACCTAATACGGATTAATTCTCAATAAATTTCGATGATCTGATATTTTATATAAGAACAATTGTAAAGCAAATCCAAGCAACACACAAAGTATAATGAAAATTTCTACATAAATGAATTATACACATTTCGTGCACTGCGTGAATTGAAAATAGTCCCGAGGAATTACTAAAAGCTAATTCCGACACAGATTCGTACCTTTCGCAAAGAGAAACAATATCATTTTTGGTTCATTTCCGTAATTTCCACGACACATGACTACTTCATCCGTGTGGCCATTATCAAGTGGAATACCGCAATATTGGAATTCAGCGCTTGTCAAAACCTAACAAAATATTTTACATGTTAATAAGTCGTCGTCACATCTGTATGCTGTGTATTCAACATTAATTCCATCTTTCATAATCCGCAACCAATCACTACTCGTCTACTGTGTATACGTTATGTTTATTGCTCTGTGATCGTGCTATATCTTAGTGCCCTTTCAATTACTACTTCAGCCGTGTATATTGAGTGCTCTTTGGGTAGACAAAACTATCCACTTATTTTATTAATACATACGTCTAGCACCTTGTTCACACGATCGTACCCCTGCTCCAGACAAGGTAGAAGTGGCATTCTTCATATGAGTTTCTGGTACTTGCTTAGCGTTGAAAATGATGAGACAAGTGGTGATGTGGATTTATGGATTCGGTGTTGGTTGACACAGCACCTCACTATAAGGTCACAAATATTCTTTTCGTAAGCGTATCGCCAAAGCATTGTTGGTTCTCCAGAATACATTTCCTGCTGAGGTTTTTTATATGAGTCGTAAGAGTGCTTTCATTGAGAACGAAGTCTTCCGCGATGGCACTAACATGTCAGACATACTGACATGGCAAGAAAACCAAGAATGTTTTACACAGTGCTTCCATTTTTTGGACTGACACTTCATTGGATGCTAGAGTCCCTGACCATAATCAACCGGTTGTACGCATTGAGTCGTTGATGACGATAATTTATCGAAACTTGCTCGTAAAACGCACCACCAGCCTGAAACGATGTCGTCATAACCGGCTGGATGGTATTGGAGGTTCACATTTCCCACATATCCTTAACTACCAGTTAAAAGCGCATTACTGAGATAATTTCTCGCAAGTGAAATGGGAACTATGCGTGTCCGATTATTTGTCTGAATACTTTCGAACCCAAATTCTTCGACGTGAGGCAGAATAACTTTTTGAGACTATCAAATTGGTAGAAACCTTACCAGGGGAGCTTCTGACACAGTCTGCCTGAGGTGTTATATCATCAGGTACAAGTACCAGACCTGCTCCCATGGAAGAATTGAACTCTTCGTTTTTTCTTCGCATTGATGGAGAAAGGAATGGTAGAGAAATAGCTTGAAGGTGGTTCGACGAACACTCTGCCAGGTCCTTAACTGTGAATTGCAGACTAATGATGTAGATGTAGACCTCCTACGAGTTTCGACCGTGCACTAACAGACAGAAGATGTGAGACGGTGGGACGGCTAGCTCAGTTGGGTGGATTACCATGAAAGATAAGGTTCCAGGTTCCAGCAAGGTTCTCGTACATAGAAAGATTGATTACAGCTTACTCTCCACACCAAAGTGAAAAAATTTATTAACGTATACTAACTCATTATCCGAATGTTCGCATGATATAAAAAAGGGTTTCCTCAACAGCAACTATTTCAAGTCGCATTTGATAGATTAATGGAGATCAGAATACATATTTTTATCTTCATTGGCAGTTCACTCTTACATTTCCAACTTTCTACATTTCGTAGTGATTTCCACTCGTTGCTCCATAGCCACAAATATCAAAAGCGTTCTTACGTGTTTGAAGTACTCCCTAAAGATAAGAAACCCCCTGTCATTAGGCAATTGTCTGACGTTGTATCCAATAAAACACACCAGCTTTCGTCGTTCACAATAAAAGAATTTCTCCGCAACACGGGAAGATTCAAAATTGCACCAGACTTCCAGTTCTCTTCCTTAAAGAGTCAAGCAAAGAGAAGCTCAGACTGTTCTACTTTTTCCACACTGTTTGTGTATTTCGCTACTATTCTAAACGCTCAATAATTACGGTGCAATGAGCTTTTCTAAAAATGTAGATGTTTCATTAAGTATTTCATAATATGGACGTTAAATTGTAAAATCTAGAGAAAATTTAAATTAATGTTCGTTGTATAAAAAACTGAGACGCGATAGATATTGTAATTATATTTCCAGTATAGATGAGCGTCCGCGGCCGCTATTGTATCCGTGCACACAGGAACGGAGAAAACCCATCGATCGTCTTCAGTCTTGAAGCTAATTAATCACCCCAAGAATGCTCTAGTTGTAGCCTAATGTTTCAAGCCTCCTCCAGCACCTCTCAAAGTGCTTCTACAACTTTCTTCCGCGCCTCTCATCCATTTATCACCCTGGCAGCTTCTTCTTTGCAGCCTTTGTTCGCCGTGATTGGAGAACTGCCAGAGAAGCAATTACAGTACACCAGCATCGTGAAAGATCTCACAACACGCGGCCGAATAGACAAAGTGGTTCTTGTAGAGTTAAACAACCGCAATAATGATAGACGTAAGACAATATGAGTACAACTGCGCTAAATTTTGTAAACGTAATCTACTCGAACGTTTTCGTTTGGCATTACATCTTGCTTTCCCGGAAGCCGTCCGTGAGAGATATACTATTTCCATAAAGCAGGAATAAGTCAAAAAAGGCTATAGATCTATTCTCTAACTAATGACCGGCGCAGGTGTAGAAGTAGATGGAGCCCTCGTAACACTATAGAAACATGAAGGACCTGGGGGTTGCCTGTCGCTCACGCACGCTTCAATTAAAACAGTTCACGTACGCCATCTTACGCCTACTTGAAAGCAAGAAAACGTCATTTCCTCATGAGCTTTCCTTGTGTAAAAATAGTTTCAAGTCATTTGTTTACATTCACCTCTGCAAAGATAAAGCGGTGGCACGTAATCCTTGTTTCTTTCTGTTTAAATCGTTGCTGTAGCAGCCATATCAAATACAAGGAAGCCAACAAGCAACCAACAAAGTTGAATTTGCACCTCCTGCTTCAAATTATCACAGTCTTGTTCAGTTCACCATGAAAAACACTACCTCTGACTCTAAAATACCCACCTCAACATTTGAGACCTGCCATCCTTCCACGCCCCTTCTTTAAGGTGGCATGTGCCATTCCGCACCACCACTGCCAAGAGAACTACAGCTTGCTGACTCGATGAATCGTTGGAACGATCATCGCTTTGATATGCTACTTATGCTACTAGTGCACTAAGCTAGATATTAAGAAAAGGAGGGAAGATGAGGATTGAATATCCCGTCGATAATGAGTTCGTTAAGGGCGAAATACAAGCTCAGAAAGGAATAAGGTAGATAAATCATGGGAATCATAAATCTACATATATTGATTTTATTTCCACTCTTAGTGTTTCTAGTGTCACAGACTGTCTTGTCATTTTAACATCCAATGTGCTCATCTTAATTAGTATTTTCCTTTAGTCTGCTAGGAGTACCAAAGCAGGACGCGGGTATTCACTGGAGTGACTGTGTTATGTCGGAAATATTTTACCCAGAAGTAACCTATCACGATATTCTTAGCAGAGAACTACATATATTAGTGTTTGGGGAAGTTAATGTGGTGGTTTCCCATTGCGCTCTATGTGACAGTGCAGCAACTGTCTGAATCGTCCCGACTGCACCAGCAGGAAGCTTCACAGTTGTCTATCACTACTGGAGGAACTTCCGCCTTCTTCCAAAAAGAAGTTGCTCTGCGTAGGAGCACCAACTGAAAGAGCTGCTTCACCCTCCCGTGAGCCTTACTGATGACCGCCTGGAACCATTCGCCTCACATTCTGTTGCTGTCTTCTCTATTACTCTAGCAGGAGGCCAGAAATTCACTCATGAGAGTATCATTGTACTGACTCCGTTTACCCTCGCTTCAAATTACGGGAGACTCACGAACGGGCAACACTAAGCCACATCACTCCTCTATGTCGCAGAGGCCGCTGCCCGTAAAAACGACCGTGGCTATGAACGATCTGGAACCGTTAATTTAGCTGACACTGCTGGTTTCGATTAAATAAAGAAAAGAATTTCGAAAAGGAAATAGCACAAAAATGGCTTTCCGCTAAGGACCTCTGAGTCACTGTGAGTTTATTCAAATCTTCCAGTCTTCTTACTGCCAGTACAGTAAGCAAATGAATGAAACTGCGTACAATACATTCCTCCAACAGGACACCCGAGTTATCAAGAGAACGGACACACAAAAGCAAGTCTTCCCCTGTACTACAGGGTTCATTGAAAATACTAGGGGCGTCCAATAAATAATGCAACACATTTATTTTCTCTACCAATTTCGGCTGAAAGACTGCAACTTTGTTATGGAGATTGTGGAATATTCCCGTTTCAGTCCCTGTAGTTTCACCAAGTCCTGATAAGTGACGGCTCTATACGTAGCTTGTGATTAGCATCTGCAACGGAGGTGCGCTGAAAGGCGAGTTTCTTTTCGCGAGAAACCAGAGCATTGCACAATACTGTTAGGCGCTTGCAAAATGTCTCCGGAGATCTGGTAGTGAGCGAAGAAACGGCGAGTCGCTGGGCTAGGCGTCTTTTATAATCGCACCGTGGTCGCGCAACAGTGTCTGATTTCCCGCATGCCAGCCGGCCGCGTACAGCTGTGACTCCTGCAATGTTGGAAAGAGCCGACTCTCTTATTCGAGGTTAGAAATCACCGAACAATTCAGCAAATTTGCACTCGCGGCTTCAAATTACAGTGATTGCCGAAAACGTTATCTTTCAAACTCCACAGGTGAGTTTCACAGAGAGAATAAACACAATATGCGCCATAACGTCCTTACTATTGCATTTGTCATCATTCGAAGCACTGTTCCGGCTCCAACATCCAAACTACACACAACGAGAACATTCGAGAAGGCAAACTGCTGGTAGCCTCTCTTTCCAAAACCCAGAAATCAGCGTCAGTGGATGTTATCGTGCATACAGCTCCAAATACACACCACGTCAGCCCGCATCTCGTGGTCGTGCGGTAGCGTTCTCGCTTCCCACGCCCGGGTTTCCGGGTTCGATTCCCGGCGGGGTCATGGATTTTCTCTGCCTCGTGATGGCTGGGTGTTGTGTGCTGTCCTTAGGTTAGTTAGGTTTAAGTAGTTCTAAGTTCTAGGGGACTGATGACCATAGATGTTAAGTCCCATAGTGCTCAGAGCCATTTGAACACACCACGTCAACAGACCGCTCCATCCGTCCGTACCTGCTGTCGCCTCGGAGCGAATCAGTTCAGCACTCCCGCCTCCTACCGGGACTCCAGCCAGAGTATCCAAGGATAGCACAACGCCACCACGGCTCAAAAAATGGCAGCATACCAGATGTACTGTCATTGCACGGTCCAGTGGATCGTACCGGTCATTACAAGGAACTACCAGCAGGGCCAGTGGAAAAACTGCACTCACTTTTCCACGATGATTCATGTTGACAGGAAGAGCTCACTTCCGCGTATTTATAATTTGTCCACGATCGTTTAAATACCGTCTAAGAATAGATTAAGGTACTTTTCAAATCATCTGCGACTTGGAATGTAACACTTTATTATAAAGCTGTTATACTGTCTTTGTTCTCACAGTCACAAAGCGTCCACTGTATCTCAAGATATATGGTTTCTGTCGCTGCTCGATCGACTTCATAAAAAACGTGTGTAATGAGTCGATATCGTTGTATGACGCGTTCATTTATTGTCGGTTCGCTACGAGACTCCCAAGCCCAAGCGTTTACATTAGTGGTTCGAATGGCTCTGAGCACTATGGGACTTAACAACTGAGGTCATCAGTCCCCTAGAACCAAACTACTTAAACCTAACTAACCTAAGGACATCACACACACACCCATGCCCGAGGCAGGATTCGAACCTGCGGCCGTAGCGCTCGCGCGGTTCCAGACTGAAGCGTCTAGAACCGCTCAGCCTCACCGGCCGGCGTTTACATTAGTGACCCCGTGAGTTATCTCCACTGCTTTGTGGTTAGTTCTTCCATCAAAAAGAAATAAAAGGAATATAAAAAATTCTTGTAAGTGTAAAATTTAGTAGCACATCAAAGTGCGGCGAAACAGGAATTTCAGATCCATTAGATTAGTAATATTTATGACAAATGCAGTTTTCAGAAAAATGTTTACGGGCACTCTATAATAAAGCTGCGAACATCAATTTCGTCCATTGTAAAACAAAACAGCTCAATGAAAATAATTTTTTGGTATCTGTTAAACGAAAAAATTATTAAAACGTGTTGGAAGTGTAGGCTGCCGCGGCCTTTGTCACAGTCAATATAGCTCTTCTGGGTATGTGACAACACAGTCAGTGTGTAACTTCTCCGACGTTTCAGCCACTGTTATAAATGGCCATCCTCAGGGTGTTCTTGCTAACTGCACCCTGAGGCAGGCCATTTGCAATATTGGTCGAAACGTCTGAGAACTTAACACATTGACAATGTGCTCACATACGCAGAAGAATTCGAGTGCCAATACTTGTTTAGTTTGTCAGAAAATAACTCCCATTTAACTAAAAACCATAATTAAAGTAAAATAATCTTGGTGATATTCTTCTCGTTTTCAAAGACCAATCATCAAGTTGATACAGTATTTCGACCGTCCAACTGCCCGTAATCTTCAGCAGAGTCACTGTTGTTGCTGAGTCTCATCGAGAGATCAAAAGTTTTTTCTCCGGAAAACACTATGAATTCACCAAAAATTCTCATTCACATCTAACGTTTGAAAACAGTACAATAGGTTCTGTTGTTAAGGGAAAAAAATACTTCATAAATTATTGTAGTTCGTTGTAAGAAGGCAGTCGTCAGAACTCCAACGGCTTGGGAAATTAGTGTTAGCACGGCTTTTGTGGTAAAGAAGTGAGCATTGGCTTGTTTCATTGACTCCGTATATTGGCACAGAAAAATGCAAGTGTAAAGACATAAGAGGCTTTTTGAGTTCTCAAGGCAAGAGAGAACACAGTTTCGTCTGGTCCGCATAATACGAGAGGTTTTCAATAAGTAAAGCAACACTTTTTTCTGAAAGCAAGTTGGTTTTGTTCAGGATTCCAATACACCATTATTATTACGCACACTTTTCGCTACAAATCCCTATTTTTGTGATTATCTACAAAATCACTCCATACGGTGTCTAACATACTAACGGTTCTGTTATTATGGATCTGAAGATGGCCATTGAACTAGCTGAAACTGATTATCTATGTAGCAAAACTTGCTATCTAGGAAATTAAGTGTTCTAAAGCCATACGACTTTTAGCTTCTCTTATATAGAAGACCACTTTTGCTCCACTGACGATGTCAGGCCGACCGGCACGCGGGTGATGGGATAGGTTTGCGCGATCTTGTTGTGATAATGACTGACGCCTCGGCAACGACTCACCGTGCTTTTTCACTGCTACGTCTCCGTAGACATTCTGCGAGTGCCTGTGAATATGTGCGATGGTCTGGTTTTCCGCCAAAAGGAACTCAGTGGTAACTGTACGCTTGGAACGGACCTCCGTTACAGTCGCCGTTTTGGGGGCAAGGTACAGCGCTCTCACCAACAGAACATTATGAAACTATAGGGGATGAAGCGCGAATATTCCACCACGTTCCACAACAATTTCCGCATTTTTTAAGTAGAACCTGGCCGAGAGAAAACGTATTGCACTACTTGCCGAACACCGTTCGAATAAGGTAGTTCCCACTTTAAACGCTCAGAGGAAGCAAAACTATTTCTCCGAGTGCCCGCAACAGTGTCTTCAAATCAAGCACACACAAGTACGCACAATTAAAGTACACCACTTCACGTTCAGAACAGAACACAACAACGACTCACGACCCGTCCTCACAGCTTCAACTCTGCCAGTACCCTTTCTCCTACCTTCCAAACTCCACAGAAGCTCTTCTGTGAACCTCGCAGAACTAGCACTTCTGGAAGAAAGGATATTGCGGAGACATGGCTTAGACACAGCCTGGGGGGATGTTTCCAGAATGGACTTCCACTCTGCAGCGGAGTGTGCGCTGATATGAAACTTATATGAAGCTGTGAGGATGGATCGTGAGTTGTGCTTGGATAGCTCAGCTGGTGGAGCAATGCCTGCCAAAGGCAAAGATCCCGAGTTCGAGTCTCGGTCCGGCACACAGTTTTAATCTGCCAAGAAATTTCATATCAGCGCACACTCTTCTGCAGAGCGAAATCTCATTCCGAGAACACAGCAACATACATATTAAAAACAACACTGCGGTTACTCTGCAAGATTTTTTTAGCTGCCAAGGATTAAGTGACCATTTTGGATGATCAGATCCATGTCGAGGTAAAATGTTTGTTCTCTAATGATGATGATGTGTTCCAGCACGACATAGCTGCTCTTCACGCAGCTCGCGTCTTCAAGGACTGGCTTTGTAAGCACGAGGATAAACTGTCATAAGTCCCCTGGCCACAAAACTTATCAGATCTCAACTCTTTGGCTACTCTAGAGAGAAGGGTGTATGATACCCGTCCAACTCCACCATCGTTACCTGAACTTGTCACGATTTGCAGGAAGAAATGTAAGGTACCCCTGAAAATCATACAGAATCTGTATTTATCCATTCCGAGACGACTGGAAGCTGTTTTAAACGCCATTGGTTTTTCTGCACCGTATAAGGCTGTTCCCACCTATTACGTGGATACCTTTCACTTCTTATGAGTAGCTTTTATTTTCAGCATTCTATCACAGTACAACATCTCAAACGTTTCGATTCTCTTCTTTTACAGTTTTCCTATAATCTATGTGTCACTTTCATAGAACAAAGTGCTTCAGTCGCTTATTATGGGAACTTTCTTCTTCGAATGGAGGGTAATGTTTCATACTAATCGACGTTTTTGTTTTTGCTCAGGAATTTCTTCTTTGCCTGCCCCAGACTGCATTTTATATCCACCTTGCTTCGACCATCACGTGTTATTTTGCCTCGAATGTCTCTTTCCTGATTCATTTCAATCATATTTAATTCATCGCCAGTCTCACTCCTGTTACTTTTCATCATTTCCGTCTTTCTCCGGTTTACTTTCATTACAATGCTCATTCCCACCAACGGGTTCTATAATTCCTTGTCAGATTCACTAAGTTAGCGAATCTTTTCTTTGTTTTCTTTTCTTTTTCAGATTGAAATTTGGTCCTTCTCCTTTCTTGTGTTTCCGTAGCCAGTAACAGTAGCCTAATAGTCTTTGTAAGTGTTCAGGTTCTCTTCAGCTTGCTCAGATAGTAGAATAGGAGAACTTCAGTGCTTTGATGTTAGGTACGAGATTTGCTGGAGGGATGAAACTCTCTACTTAGTTACTTAAGAGAATGCAAGTCCCTGGAAGTCGTAGCTGCGTGGAATGCTGCCCTCAGCCATCTCCCCCCCCCCCCCCCCCCCCACCTCCGCACCCTGCTAGGAGAGGTCGTGCTCGGTTGCGCCGTCTTCATCAGAGCGCACAGCGGCACCAGGCGCTGTTATCTCGGCAGCCGCGCTCGCACTCGTGGTCGCTGCAGGCTGCGCTCCCAGAAGCAGACCCGTAGCTCCGATGCTCCTCTCCCCCCTCCCACCCTCCCTCACTCAATGCCCGCCGCCTCAGCCCTCCCCCCCACACACCAGCCATCCACTATTTCCTGTCGGCCGGCCTCGGCCCTCATCCCGCGTCGCCGGAGAGAGCAACTTCATCAGGATTTTCTTCGACAAATATTGACTCCTAAAAGTGCCTGTGTGCTCCCTGCGACGCATCTTGGCTTTGCACGCCGAGGGCCAATTTCCTGAAACAAACAAATCTGAATAAGGGCGACGTGGCGCGTGCCTCCACGCGCATCCGCGTTCCTCTTCCCAAAATATTATCCCAGTATTTTTGTTTCTCTTTCCGTGCGCACGGCGATCCGTTTATGTCGCGGAACTAGAATACATTTTCTGCGGATATACGAGCGTTGATCGACGATATACACCGAAAAGTGATCGCTATGTCAATTATTCTCGTGAACGGAACTGTAATATCCTGAATTTGGAAAGTTTCGTGCGACTGCAACGGGGTTCTGTGCAACAGCAGTGTTACAGGAGGACGAGTTCTGAAAATTGGAAGTTAATGCGATAATGTCACGAAATCTCAAACTGTCATAGCATACACACGATACCACAAAATTTTCAATTTTCCTGGTTCGATTTTCATGTTCTCCAGTCTACTACTCGTGAAGATAATATATTAGCTCTTCTATCACTCTAATCTACTAGACACAATTTTCATACGTTTACACTAGCCTTCCCTTTAGATCCGAATACTTTAGGTAGAGAAACCATTATTCACTGTACATGCGGGCAGCTACCAGAAGTGTATAGGAGCTCTGGAGGCACACAGTGCTTTCTTGCTCCTTTATTCACTAATCATACGTCAAATAAAACGAATGACAGTCACTTTGTTTTTATTAAACCACCACATGTTTCGAGGATTGACTTATTCTTCCTCACATTGATACATTACTTGGTGTTTGTATTTTTGCTCACTGTAGACGCTCGTCTGATTTAGGTATTATTTTTCTATAACACTGTATACTGAAGTATTACATGGACAGATTCACATAATTTAGTGCAAAATTGCCGTCGTAAAAGGGACGGAAAGCACAAAAATGAGCACTTATCTATTTATTAGTATTTATTTACTGTAAAAGACTTCAAATCTAGATAACTTGAGTAAATTAATTTTGCGAAATGTAATTATTATTTCATAAACAATATTTGAAAGATATAGCACCGGTCAGCCTATGGCTGATGTCGATCGATTGTCATTTTTTTTTTTTCGATTTGTAAAGTAAATGAAGAGCGTTCATGCTGGGATGTCTCTCTCTCACTCTTGTCTTTTAGCCTCTATACTGATAGGACTCACTATATCCCCGTTCCTTGCGTATTATCAATTAATCTTTCTTTTGACTAGACGAATGAGATTTAAGTATTAGCTGTAGGACCAATTAAATTAATTTAAATTATTTAAGTCTCATGTGCTCTCATTTTAATAGAAATATGATAAATAAAATTTTTTAATGGCTGATTATTACAGCCAATGACCATTACGAGCTCAATGGATAGTGGTGTGGAGACGCAATGGTCGTATGAAATTTGTATTCTGCCACTTCTTCATATGTAACTTGCTACAGTGTCCCTGAGATTAATTGTCGGTCATCATGAAGCGTTTTGCAAACTTGAACGCAAGCGCGGAACCTTAAATGATCTGGCCACAGTCTACAATCTATGACTACATTTCGCCTGTAATTTGAAACAAGTACCCGATTCATACGATTATAGTTGGTGGTGACTTTAACTTACCCCCGATATGTTGACGAAAGTACATGTTTAATTCCGGAGGTACGCATAAAATATCATCAGAAATTGTGCTAAACGCATTATCTGAAAATTATTTCGAGCAGTTAGTTCATGAGCCCACGCGAATAGTAAATGGTTGTGAAAACACAATTGACCCCTCAGCAACAAGTAATCCTGAGTTAATAGCGAGCATCAAAACCGATACAGGGGTTAGTTAACACAGGGTTGTTGTAGCAAGACTGAATATTGTAACCCCCAAATCCTCCTAAAATAAAGGAAAATTATACCTTTTCAAGAAAGCAGATAAAAATTCAAAAATGGTTCAAATGGCTCTGAGCACTATGGGACTCAACATCTTAGGTCATAAGTCCCCTAGAACTTAGAACTACTTAAACCTAACTAACCTAAGGACATCACACACACCCATGCCCGAAGCAGGATTCGAACCTGCGACCGTAGCAGTCTCGCGGTTCCGGACTGCAGCGCCAGAACCGCTAGACCACCGCGGCCGGCTAAAAATTCACTTGACGCTTTCCTGAGACACAATCTCCACGCCTTCCAAATTAATAATATAAGTGTAGACCAGCTGTGGCTTTAATTATGAGAAACAGTATCGGCAGCAATTGAGATTTATACCAAATAAACTAACGAACGACGAAGCTGACCCTCCTTGGTACACAAAACGGGTCACAACACTGTTGCAGAAACAACGAAACAAACATGCCAAATCTGAACAGACGCAAAATCCCCAAGATTGGCGATATTTTACAGAAGCTCGAAATTTAGCGAGGACATCAATGCGAGGTGCTTATAATAGTTTCCACAATGAAACTTTGTCTCGAAACCTGGTAGAAAAACCAAAGAGATTCTAGTCGTATGTGAAGTATGCTAGCAGCAAGACACAATCAATGCCTTCTCTGCGCGATAGCAATGGAGATACTATCGAAGACAGAACTGCCAAAGCAGAGTTACTAAACACAGCATTCCGAAGTGCCTTCACAAAAGAACACGAAGTAAATATTCCAGAATTCGAACCGAGAACATCTGCCAACATAAGTAACGTAGAAGTACATATCCTCGGAGTAGTGAAGCAACTTAAATCGCTGAATAAAAGCAAGTCTTCTGGTACAGACAGTATACCAATTAGGTTTCTTTCGGAGTACGCTGAAGCATTAGCTCCATACTTAACAATCATATACAACCGTTCGCTCGGCCAAAGAACCGTACCCAAAGACTGAAAAATTGCACGGGTCCCAACAATATTCAAGAAAGGTAATAGGATTAAGCCACTAAATTATACGCCCATCTCGTTAACGTCGATATGCAGCAGGATTTAGGAACATGTATTGTGTTCAAACATTATGTTACCACGAAGAAAACGGTCTATTGACACACAGTCAACAAGGGTTTAGAAAACATCGCTCCTGTGAAACACAACTAGCTCTTCATCGCATGAAATGTTGAGTGATACTGACAAGGGATTTCGGATTGGTTCCGTATTTCTGGATTTCCGGAAGGCTTTTGGCGCTGTACCACACAAGCGGCTTCTATTGAAATTGCTTGCTTATGGAATATCGTCTCAGTTATGTGTCTGGATTCGTGATTTCTTTTCAGAGAGGTCACAATTCGTAGTAATTGACGGAAAGTCATCGAGTAAAACAGAAGTGGTTTCTGGCCTTCCCCAAGGTAGTGTTATACGCCCTTTACTGTTCCTTATCTATATAAACGATTTAGGAGACAATTTGATCAGCCGTCTTAGGTTGTTTGGAGATGGCGCTGTCGTTTATCGACTAATAAAGTCATCAGGAGATCAAAAGAAATTGCAAAACGATTTATAAAAGATATCTGAATGTTGCGAAAATTGGCAGTTGACCCTAATAACGAAAAGTGTGAGGTCATCCACATGAGTGCTGAAAGGAATCCGTTAAACTTCGGTTAGACGATAAATCAGTCAAATCTAATGGCCGTAAATTCAACTAAATGCCTAGGAATTACGATTACGAACAACTTTAATTGGAAGGAACACAGAAAAAGTTGTGGGGAAGGCTAACCAAAGACTGCGTTTTATTGGCAGGACACCTAGAAAATGTAACAGATATACTAAGTAGGCTGCCTAAACAATGTTGTCCGTCCTCTTTTAGATCACTGCTGCGCGGTGTGGGTCCTCACCAGATAGCACTGACGGGGTGCATCGAAAAAGTTCAAAGAAGGGCGGCACGTTTTGTATTATCGCGAAATATGGGAGAGAGTGTCACAGAAATGGTACAGGATTTGGGCTGGACATCATTAAAAGAAAGGCGTTTTTCGTTGCGATGGAATATTCTCACGAAATTCCAATCATCAACTCTCTCCTCCGAATGCGAAAATATTTTGTTCACACCGACCTACATAGGGAGGAACGATCACCACGATAAAATAAGGGAAATCAGAGCTCGTGCGGAAAGATAAAGGTGTTCGCTCTTTCCGCGAGCTATACGAGATATGTGAAGGTGGTTCGATGAACCCTCCGCCAGGCACTCGAATGTGATTTGCAGAGTATCCATGTAGATGTAGGTACACATGTAGAACAGATACGAACCCCGCAAAACTGATGGAGGTATTTCGAAATTTTATAGCATTTTTCTAGAAGACAATTTGGCCACTAACGAAGAGGCATCCACCATAAACCATGTCCATCTGCCAGAGTTAATTTTAACAACTTTCTTTCCAGTGATTAATTTCAAAGTATATTTAAAGTCACATTATGATACATTTTAGTGACCTCGCCTAAGGACTCGCGACAGTATGTCTACTGATAACCTGAATGTTGCACTGAATCTGACAGTATACAGAGAAACCTGATTGTTTACAAGTTGTTCCTGGTACTGAAGAAGCCAGTCGTAAGGAACGATACGCAGTATTAAATTGAGTAAAGGAAATTCACGCCCAGGATATTACCGTAAAGATTCTCCCACAGTGTCAGCCATCGCTTCTTCATTCTGTAATGACGTGCTCATAATGATTTCTGAGGAAGTGATTCTGTTGAGAGGTCTATTTTTTTGTATTACTCGACACAATTATTCTAAGAAGCAATAGGGATGAAGACCCATATTCTACAACTTTGATGGCGTAACGTTGGTGCATCACAACAAGAAAAATAGTCGGAATAAACAGGTTCATGGCCAACGCGGTAACAGATTCTGAAACAACATCAATAAACGATAAAAGCTGAATATGGATAAACTACTAGAGGATAGAAAGAGGCTGCTTTCAAACAGAACTTAGATGATGACTAAATGAAAGACGGAAGCAAGAAAATGACCAAAGAAAAATATCAATGACAACATGTTAGTGAAAATGAGGAAACTCTGGTATATACGATGCAATATTATGCCCAACGGCGGAAGTAAGGAAGAGCAAAAGCGCATATGAAAGAACATCACGTCAGTTAAAGATAAAAAAATTTGTCAATAACTGGATAACTGTGAAAGCAGTTTCCGAAATTGACGTTTAATGTGAAAGACTGCATGGATTCTTTGCGCAGACATTAGGAAGATTTTCAAGCGACTGAAGTGAAGACGGAAAATAGATTACTAAATTAAAGGATATTTAGATTTAAATAGACTCCAGGTCCATACTAAGTTTTTTGGTCGTTAATTACGTAACTTTCCTCCAACATGTTAGAGAACATCAACCACGAATACATAGCAGAAGATGCGTTGGTTACTGATTGTCGCATGTAGTGTTGCTCTGAACGACATACAGTGAATGGGCGAAACCTTAAATCAGTTCATGGTTAGCTCCTCAGGAATGGGACCATAAGATCCACCGAGCTGAACGCCCATGTCGACGGATGGATCACTGTCAGCACTGATGTATGTCCTGTCTCAGTAAGACGATTAGAAGACGCAGCACTCTCTTTCATGATCAGATAATTCACATTAATTTCTCTCCTGCCTTTTATAAGAACACTTAATGAGCATTTTCTTGCACAACCATGTTTCATAACGGCTTCATTGATGTCGAGGGTACACGTGCGAACATACGTATGCGAACTACTTTGGAGATGAATGTTATTATGTACACACACCGGGGAGATACATCTGTAGGGATCTCTTTGAAGAAAATGAGCTGATCGGACAAAACATTAGTCACCTGCTGTGGAAAGTACGCAGGTTGCTCTGCAGCTCAATAGAGAGCAACGGGAATTCCACTGTTAAATGCAGAAGAGAGAGCGGATAGGTGGAATCAGTACATTGAAGGCCTCAATGAGGGGGAATAGATGTCTGATATGGTAGAAGAAGAAACACGAGTCGATTTCGAAGACATAGGGGATGCAGTATTGGAATCCAAATTTAAGCGAGCTTTGTAGGACTTAAGATCAAATAAGGCTGAAGGGATGGATTCATCAGAATTTCTAAAATCATTGGGGTAAGTGGCAACAAAATGACTTTTCACGGGTTGGGGGATTGTTTTGGAAGAGGAGACCAGCAGCGAGGTCATCGGTCAAATCGGGTTAGGGAAGGACGGGGAAGGAAGTCGGCCGTGCCCTTTCAAAGGAACCATCCCGGCATTTGCCTGGAGCGATTTAGGGAAATCACGGAAAACCTAATCAGGATGGCAAGACGAGGGAATGAACCGTCGTCCTCCCGAATGCGAGTCCAGTGTGACTTTCCACGCTGTTGTGTAGAATGTATGAGTCTGGCGGCATACGGTCTGACTTTCGGAGAAATATCATCCACATAATTCCGTAGACTGCAACAGCTGATAACTGTGAGAATCATCGCACAATCAACTTAAAAGCTCATGTATCCAAATTGTTGACAAGAACAATAGACACATCAAAAAAAGTTTTGCATGACCCCAGTTTCCAGAACTCCTGAAGATAGACGTTGACTGTGGATATTGTATCACAGACACAGTCCCTTTGACTGCTGAGAGATGTCACTAAACCCGGTCAAAGATGTAATCAACCTTGCATGAGCAGTGCCTGTTAGACGGAAGGGGTCCGACAGCCGATCAGTTCCAGTCATTCCACCACGAAGGAAGTACACTGCTCATGCTATCTGTAGTTCAACCATGTCTAGACGGTCAATACCGCAGTTCGATCGCTTCCGCATTGTCCCTTTGTGCCAGGAAGGGCTCTCAACAAGGGAAGTGGCCAGGCGTCTCGGAGTGAAGCAAAGCGATGTGGTTCTGTCATGGAGCAGGTACAGAGAGACAGGAACTGTCGATGACATGCCTCGCTCAGGCCGCCCAAGGGTTACTACTGCAGTGGGTGACCGCTACCTACGGCCCGGAGGAACACTGACAGCAACGTTACCATGTTGAATTAAGCCTGCCCAGTTAGCCGTGCGATCTAACACACGGCTTTCCAGATTGGGAAGGACCTCCTGGCCCCTGGCACGAATCCGCCCGGCGTACCTCTGTCGAGGCCCAGTGAGCCTTCCAGTCTGTGGATTGTTTTTAGGCGGTTTTCCATCTGCCTCGGTGAATGCGGGCTGGTTCCCGTTATTCCGCCTCAACTACACTATGTCGGGGATTGCTGCGCAAAAAAATCCTCCATGTACGCGTACACCACCATTATTCTACCAAGCAAGCATAGGGGATACACTCGTCTAGCTTAGGCTGCGTGATGCGCAACTTCACTCTCAACGTCCAAGGTCCATCTTTGCAACGACGACACGATGCAGCGCGGTACAGATGGTCCCAGCAACATGCCGAATGGACCCCTCAAGATTGACATCACGTTCTCTTCATCGACGAATGAAGTATATGTCTTCAACCAGACAATCATTGGAGACGTGTTAGGAGGCTTCCCGCTCAGACTCTTCGCCTTAGACACACTGTACAGCGAGCGCAGCAAGGTGGAGGTTTCCTGCTGTCTTAGGGTGGCATTATGTGGGGTACGACGTACCCGCTGGTGGTCATGGAAGGCGCCGTAACAGCTGTGCCATACGTGAATGCATTCCTCCGATCGATAGTGTAACCATATCGGCAGCATATTCACGAGGCAGTCGTATTCGTGGACGACAATTCGAGCCCCCATCGTGCACATTTTGTGAATGAATTTCTTCTGGATAACAACATTCTCGACTTCAGTGGCCAGGATGTTCTCCATACATGAAGTCTATCTAACATGCCTGGGATAGATCGCGAAGTGCTGTTTACGGACGACGTGACCCACCAACCACTCTGAGGGATCTACGCCGAATCGCCGTTGAGGACTGGGACAATCTGGACCAACAGTACCTTGATGAACTTGTGGTCAGTATGCCACGGCCAATACAGGCATGCATTAATGCAAAACGTCGTGCTACTGGGTATCAGAGGTACCGATGTGTACAGCAATCTCGGCCACCATCTCTGAAAGTCTCACTGTATGGTGGTATAACATGCAATGTGAGGTTTTCATGAGCAATACACAGGGCGGAAATGATGTTTATGTTGATCTCTATTCCAATTTTCTGTAGAGGCTCAGTATTCTCGGAACCGAGGTGTTGCAAAACATTCTTTGATGCGTGTATAATCAAGAAGAGAAAGGAAAATTGAGAATGTGTTACAAGACGATCAATTTGGCCTTAGGAAAGGTTGAGGCAGCAGAAAGGCAATTCTCATTTTGCGCTTGATAACGGAAGCAAGAATAAGGAAATTCAAGACACGTTTATAGGATCTGTCAGCCTGGAAAAAGCGTTCGACAACATAAAATCGTGAAGGATGTTGTAAATTATGAGAAAAATGTGGGTAAACTTTACTGAGAGACGATGTACAAGAAACAAGAGGGAATAATATGCGTGAACGACCAAGAACGAAGTGCTCCCATTAAAAAGGGTGTAAGGCAGGGTAGCAGTCTTTCGCTCCTACTGTTCAATGTATATGTCGAAGAATCGATGATGGAAATAAAAGAAAGGTTCAAGAATGGGATTAAAATTCAAGGTGAAAGCATATTAAAGATAAGATTCGCTGATGACATTGCTATTCTCAGTAAAAATGAAGAAGAATTGCATGATCTGCAGAATGAAATGAACAGTGTAATGAGTACAGAATATAGATTGAAAGTAAATCGAAGGAAGATGAAAGTAATGAGAACTAGCAGAAATGAGAACAGCGAGAAAATTAACATAAAGATTGATGGTCACGAAGTCGATGAAGTTATCGGTTTCTGCTACCTAGGCAGCAAAATAATCAATGACGGACGGAGTAAGGACGACATCAAAAACAAACTAGACCTGGCAAAAAGGGTATTCCTGGCGAAGATAAATCTACTATTATTTCACATAAGTCTTACTTTGAGGAAGAAATTTCTGAAAACCTACGTTTACAGCATAGTATTTTATGGTAGTGAAACGTGAACTATGCGAAAAGTGGAACTGAAAAGATTCGAAGAATTTGAGATGTGGTGCCTCAGACGAATGTTGAAAATTAGGTGGACTGCTAAGGTAAGAAATGGGGAGGTTCTGCACAGAATCGGAGAGGAGAGAAAAGGAATATGTGGAACAGACCGTCAAGGAGAACATGCAGGATGGTAGGACATCTGTTGAGAAATTGGGGAATAACTTTATATATGGGGCAGTAGCGGAATACAGAGATTGGAATGCATCCAGTAAATAATTGAGGATGTACGTTGCAAGTGCTAATCTGAGATGAAGGGGTTGATGATATGTTGGTTTGTGGGGCATTTAACATCTTGGTCATCAGCGCCCGTACCTGTTCCTAATCTTTCCATTTCCCATCTCGCCACTTCCAGAAAGATAATTAGATAATGATTAGATGGTATGAAAAACACAAACACCCAGTCCCCATTCGCAGAAGATCCCCGACACGGCCGTGAATCGAACCTGCGACCCAGTGGTTCAGAGGCAGCAACGCTAGCCACTAGACCACGAGCTGCAATCGAGATGAAGAGGTTGCCACAGGAGAGAAATTAGTGGCGGCCGCATCAAACCAGTCGGACGACAACTTCAGAATATAAAGATAAAGATTTGTGGACTTGTACCAGGGGTTCATCAGTCCCACCAACGATGACGTAAATCGTGGTATCAAAACGCTGCGAAATTACGAGTCGCTTGTATATACTCATCTCAGCAAGATGGGTCGACAAGGAGACGTAACGGTATGACGGAAAGTAGCTGTCGCATTTCGATGTGACGTGCCACGATGAAACCGTAAATGAAACTGCCCCACTTAATTTTTTATCAACGTAAGACTGTCCAACGTATCTACGAGGCGTGCTATACCACCATACATCTGTAACACACTATCTGAACAGTAGACGCATAAATATCAAAACAGCTAGGTGTCGGGGTGTCATGCCGTATCGACTGCGGTCTATTTCAAATCGGACAGAAATTGTAACTGTCGGTCAATACAGGTCCTTTTCAGTCAGTTTCATGGCGAA
Organism: Schistocerca americana; assembly: GCF_021461395.2. Classification (NCBI taxonomy): domain Eukaryota; kingdom Metazoa; phylum Arthropoda; class Insecta; order Orthoptera; family Acrididae; genus Schistocerca; species Schistocerca americana. The sequence continues at coordinate 335,187,991 of NC_060119.1, read as the reverse complement.
CATTTGCAAATGGAACTACTTCTACATCAAAAGAAGCCATTTTTCACAACGACACATAAAGCTGCAGTTGTTCAGTTGGCCAAGAAACGCAAAGACCGAATGGTGTTTGAATGGAGTCGGTTTAGTGAGGTTTGACTAGCTGCAAATGTGGTGCCAAATGCGCCGACGGTCTTACGAGGCGGTGTTGAGGGCGTAGTTGAACATATTGCCTAAGAACAGTGGTCGTAAATACATCCTATGTGATGGGTAAGAGAGACGAGATTAAATCTTTGTCAATTTACACTCATTTTCAAATTCGGCAGGAATTGCTGCTGCCAGTGAATGCACGTACATACTAAACAAGTTCCGAGTGAAAATTGGACATTAGTAATTGGGTACCTCAAAAAAGCCAATTGCGCACAACTGCACATAAAGCTTCAAATCTTCAATTGGAGTTGATCATATGGCACTGTTGACCGGGAGGCCACATTCGATGGAGTTCGGCCTCCGTATTTCAAGTCCTTTTTAGTTCCCGCCACTTCAGCGACTTGCAAGTAATAATGATGATGATGAAAATGACGATGAAGGATACACAACACCCAGTCCCCTGCCGGGAATCGAATACGGGGCCTCCTGTGTGGTAGAAGAAGTCTCGGAGAAAGAGATAGCCACTGCCTATATACCGTATACTGGCTCGCTATCGGGGAAAATAGGACGAATATTGAGGAAAAACAGAGTCGGACTTGTCTTTTCCAAACACAATAAAACACGAGCATTATTCAGAAATGCCAAAGTCGATCGCAGCTTGCGGAATGGTGGCATATACCAGATTCCGTCTCAGTGTGGGAAGGCTTATATTGGACCGACAGTGCGCACCATCGAAGATCGTTGCCGAGAACTTAGGAAGGTAGGAGACGAGGAACTGGCAGAACTGAGGCTGGGAGGACGGGTCGTGTGTCGTGGGTAGCTCAGATGGTAGAGCACTTGTCCGCGAAAGGCAAGGATCCCGAGTTCGAGTCCCGGTCCGGCACACCGTTTTGATCTGCCAGGAACTATCATATCAGCGCACACTCCGCTGCAGAGTGAAAATATCATTCTGGCAAGATATTGATGTCAGGCAGAGATATAGATATCAGCCAAAGATATCGAATGGTGTCACACTGACAAAAATTTCGCTGAAGCCAGAAGTTCCCCAAATGTCGGAAAAGGTGGGAGTGGCCGCCAGTGCAGAGTTAATCGGTTTAACAACTTAAAGGCGTTTCTAAAGCTGCTATCGCGATAAAATTCACACACAACATATATTAAACGGTGTAGATAAAAAAATCAATTTTTTTGGACCAAAAGCCGTTACATCCCCTCTTAAGGCACGTACTCTAAACACTTCCACGGTATCAACTGAGGAAACGCTTCTGTCCTTCAGCAGCTGTATTGCAGCATCGGCAGTTGCTATACCATTCATAACTGGTTCTGTTTCACAAAGCCTGTATTTTGCTTGACAACGCATAACACTCTTGCTTGCTGTGACTGTCTCTGTTGCAACTCGCTTCCGCTCGGGCATACCGTCTGATTGAGTACAGTTGACACGCCACATGAAGGTGAATGTTGGCATATCACTGAATTTGACAAAGCCTGTCCGTTTTAAAATTTTAAATGATTTTCATTTTCACAATGGGGCACACCTGTACTCATATTCAGGGCTCTACATATGCTCAACAATTTGAGAAGCCTAACTTATTTCAAACATTTGATTGAATTTAACTATATTTGAGAAAAAATTGTAATCTGTCTGACAGCAATAGCGTATTTGGATTAATATAATAGACATATTTTTGTTGGGATTTCTTGTATTCTAGTGTACAACTCTGTAACAACTTGACTGGGCCTATGTTCATAATTTAGTTCTTCAAGATTATTATCATTATTATTATTGCTATCGCTTCACCTGAAGCTTTTGGTTGCAGATTCATTTTGTATTTTATTTTAGGATCTGCCTTACCTTTACAATTGGTCTGAGCTTGTAAACTTTTGAAAATTCTACTTGGCTGTTCTTAAGTTAAATTTGTCCTAAAGGTCATTGACTCTTCCACCTTAATTGTTATCCTGTGCTGGTAAGAGCCTGTTTTGCCGTACTGTTTCACTAGTTTTTACACGATGCGATCCTATATACTGCAAATATACAAAGATTATAAACATATTTCAAGAACGATCAATAAATTATAAACATCAAGTAGCAAATAATTTCTGTGGATCGAGTCTGAACGAGAGACATGCAGAATGACAGCCAGTGACGCTATCATTAGGCCCCTCTGCAGACAACTCGTTGAAAAGAAAGAATAAAGATAATTACTTAATTTTTTTAGTGACAAGAGCCCGAAGCATGGTTTGAACACTACAGTGCTTTAAGAAGCATGTTTCTCATAAGGCGATATGCCATCAGCTTTCTCCGATCTCTGAACTTAGTCGTCCAGCTTAACGTGGAATCCGAAGAACGATACATCTCCGAATTTTCACTTTAATAAACATTGCAAAATGTGAAAGAAATGAAATGCGATACATTAAAATCCTGAGTGTGGAACACGTGAACTTTGGCTTTGTATTTTTGAATTCTTATGGGCCTGCAGCGTTACAGTTCTCTTGTAAGGACACTGTATGATTCGTAAGCCGAAACGTTGCCATACGCAAAAACTTTTTATTATGATGTTATTTTATTGGTGATGTAAGGTTATTTCGGCACCACGGCATTATCAACCTGTTTCCATAACACATCTTTAACTTTGTCGCTGTCTAAGTCTCGTACTGCTACGTATCGTAGGAGAAGCACAAATGAAAGTGCAGATATGTAACGTCTCAGCAGCGGAATTTGTTGCTGAGTAATATTCACTAAGACCTACTTAATATATTTCGTAAATTTCACAGCTTCAATAACGGATATAATTTGATAATGGTTAAGGTGTCGAAATAAGATTATACCACCACGAAATGACATCGTAATAACAAGTCTTGGAATATAGCAACGTTTTATAATGTACTTTGGCTCTATAGTCTGGCACTTTACCACTGAATCACCAAGACATGAAATCAGCAAACCAATTTATTCAACTTTATTAGTTACTTTGAAGTTGTGGAACCATCTGACGTCAATGCTATTTTATACAAACTTAAACCGTGGGAAGTTTTAGAAAACACACAGTTTACGAGATAGTGTGTGCAATTTCTGGAAAGTAATTTCTTTATTTTTTTGTATTTGTAGCACCGGTATGTTCTTATCTATCTGTTTCTAATATTTCGTGGGTCAGGACGAAAAACGTCTAGCTTAGTTTAAAAGTATTGGTTTCTACTGGACAAGGTGTAAGACTTTGCCTCTTCCGCTTTTTCCCCATCATTTGAGGCTTTAATGAAACAAACTGGTTTCACATGTATCATTCAAAGTATTTTCCATCGCTGGCCACTACTTTCTCCCATCCTTTGGGCAGTGTACGAATCCCGCGTCGAAATAATTGTTCATCTTTTGAAGCGATCCACGAATCGATCCAATTTGTGACTTCTTCATGAGATCGGAAGTGATGGCCAGCCAGGCCATGCGCCATTGATCTAAACAGGTTATATTCAGCTCCAGCAACCACAGATGACGTCGAACAAGAATGGACCACATTAAAGAACATCATCAAAGAAACTGCTGAGAATGTTGTTGGTTGTAGTGCACGGAAAAGAAGTGACTGGTTTGATGACAACCACGGAGAAATCCAAGCCATCATCAATGCAAAGCGGGATGCTTACCTATCCCTTGCTCAAGATCCATCCTGCGCAGAAAAGAAAGCACACTTTCTAGAACTCAAGCAGAAATGTCAAAGTGAAATACGAGTAATCAAGAACAAATGGTGGCAACAGAAAGCCACAGAACTCCAAAATCTTTCTGATGCAAGGAACCTGCGTGGCTTTTACGCTGGTATTAAAGAGCTGTATGGACCTATCTGCTCATCATCAGGAGCACTTAAAGCTGCTGACAACTCCACCATTCTTACTGAAAGTCAGGACATCTTAAATCGTTGGAAAGAGCACTTCAGCTCACTGTTAAACAGCCCTTCTACTGCCGCTGGAGATTTTCTCAAAAATGTCCCACAGCACCCTCCAAAACCCTGGCTGGCTGATCCTCCAACTTTTCAAGAATTTTGCAAGGCACTCAAGAGTGTGAAACCTGGGAAGGCTCCTGGACCTGACAGCATCCCGATGGAGCTTATTGAGGGTGGCGGCTTGCCTCTAAAAACTAGACTCTTCTCACTTATTATATTAATGTGGGAAACCCGCAAGGTACCAGCTGACTTGAAGAACTCCACAATTGTCACCATCTTCAAAAAGGGCGACAGAAGCGTCTGTGGTAACTACCGGGGAATATCTCTACTCTCTGTCACTGGAAAAATTTTTGCAAGAATCCTTTTAAATCGCCTCCAGACACTTTCAGAGACTATACTACCTGAGTCTCAATACGGGTTTCGACCTTCAAGAGGGACAATTGACATGATCTTCTGTGCACGACAACTACAGGAGAAGTGCAGAGAACAGCAAAAGCCTTTACTACTTGTTTTCTACGATCTAGAAAAGGCCTTTGATACAGTTCCCAGAGAAGCCATGTGGATGGTCTTAAAACGCTTCGGCTGCCCTGAACATTTTGTTGATCTGATTGAAGCTCTCCACGTTGATATGACTGGACAGGTCCTCTGCCAGAATGAAATGACTGGTGAATTCCCAATAACAAGTGGGCTTAAACAAGGATGCGTTCTTGCACCTACATTATTTGCATTGTATCTGGCAGCTATGCTTTACGAGACACCCGTAAACAATGCAGGAATAGAACTAAAGTACAGGTTTGATGGAGGATTATTCAACCAGTCCAGACTCCATTCAAAAAGGTTCACCAGTACCACTCGTGTGACAGAGCTGCAGTATGCTGATGACAATGCCTCTCCAGCTCATTCACCTGCAGAGTTGCAGCTGTCAGTTGATTCCTTCAGCAGGGCGTACGAACGATTTGGTCTCTCCATCAGTATTTCAAAGACAAAGGCGATGGCGCAGCCAACTCCTGGCTCCTCCGTTCCTGACTTCAGCATATCCATCTATGATACACTCCTGGAACAAGTGGACCATTTCCTCTACCTGGGAAGCATACTGTCATCCAACTGCTCATCTGGAAAAGATGTGGAGAATAGAGTACGTGCTGCACATGTAGCATTTGGTCGTCTTACAAAGCGTGTCTTCCTGAATAAAGACCTAACACTGTACACCAAACTGATGGTGTACAAAGCTGTAGTCATTTCCACCCTGCTATATGGTTGCGAAACCTGGACGTTGTATCGCTGCGATCTGAAGAAACTAGAACGCTTCAACCAACAGAAGCTAAGATATATCATGAACCTGAAATGGGATGACTTCATATCCAACACGGCTGTTCTAGAGAAAGCAAAAATGCATAGCATGGAAGCTCTTATCATTGGGCATCAACTCAGATGGGTCGGACATGTCCAGCGGATGAAAAATGACAGACTTCCACGCCAAATGCTGTACAGCGAAGTGAGCACAGGTAAAAGGCCACGAGGTGCCCCTCTCAAACGTTATAAGGATCAGTACAAGAAAAATCTGAAAAACTTGAACATCGATCCGAGTAACTGGTCCACAATAGCAGAAGACCGAAGTCGCTGGCGCTCAGTTACCTCAAATGCTCTTCAAAACTTTGAGCTGGAACGTCGAAGAATGGAGAATGACAAACGCCAGAGACGTAAACTCCTCCAGGCTCAGCCACGTCCTCCACCTTCCATCAGCTGTAATGTCTGTGGCCGCCTGTTCCACGCTAGGATTGGATTGCTAAGGCATCAACGACACTTCCACGCCTGAACCGTAACAAAGGAAATCTCAGGAGAGAAATGAAAACTCGGATACGAGTATCAGCCGACGACGATATTCAGGGAAGCAATGTCTGGAGAATACGGCGGGTGGAGTAAGACTTCCCATTTTAATGTTTCCAAGTCCGTTTTGACCTCTTTTATAACGTGGGGTCGAGCGTTGTGCTGCAATATTACTTTAACGTGTCTCCCACTGTATTGCAGCCGTTTGTCTCTTAATGCTCTGCTTAAACTCATTAATTGCTTTCGATAACGAGCACCTGTGATTGTTTCACTTGGTTTTGACATCTCATAGTACACGACACAGAGCTGGTCCTACCAAATGCAGAGCATGATCTTGAGGCCGTGAGTATTCGGCTTGGCCGTCGACGTGGAAACATGCCCGGGAGAGCCCCTTTTTGCGTTTAGGGTTATCATATTGAACCCATTTTTCGTCCCCGGTCACAATGCGATGCAGAAATCTCTTCCGTTTTTGCCTCTGAAGCAACTGTTCACAAACACACAAACGCCGTTCAGCGCCTGTTGGTTTCAGCTCACACGGGACCCAAGTTCCTTCTTTCTGAATCATGCTCATAGCCGTGAGACCTTTTGAAATGGCTTGCTGTGTCACTCCCAGTAATCGTGCCAATTCTTCTTGAGTCTGACGCATGTCTTCACTCAGCAATGTCTTCGAAAATATCCTCTCTTCCACCACTATCTACATCTACTACATCTACATCCATACTCCGCAAGCCACCTGACGGTGTGTAGCGGAGGGTAACTTGAGTACCTCTATCGGTTCTCCCTTCTATTCCAGTCTCGTATTGTTCGTGGAAAGAAGGATTGTCTGTATGCCTCTGTGTGGGCTCTAATCTCTCTTATTTTATCCTCATGGTCTCTTCGCGAGGTATACGTAGGAGGGAGCAATATACTGCTTGACTTCTCGGTGAAGGTATGTTCTCGAAACTTCAACAAAAGCCCGTACCGAGCTACCTAGCGTCTCTCTCTTGCAGAGTCTTCCACAGGAGTTTATCTATCATCTCTGTAACGCTTTCGCGATTACTAAATGATCCTGTAACGAAGCGCGCTGCTCTCCATTGGATCTTCTCTATCTCTTCTATCAACCCTATCTGGTACGGATCCCACACTGCTGAGCAGTATTCAAGCAGTGGGCGAACAAGCGTACTGTAACCTACTTCCTTTGTTTTCGGATTGCATTTCCTTAGGATTCTTCCTATGAATCTCAGTCTGGCATCTGCTTTGCCGACGATCAACTTTATATGATCATTCCATTTTAAATCACTCCTAATGCGTACTCCCAGATAATTTATGGAATTAACTACTCCAGTTGCTGAAAGAAAATGGTTCAAATGGCTCTGAGCACTATGGGACTTAACATCTATGATCATCAGTCCCCTAGAACGTAGAACTACTTAAACCTAACTATCCTAAGGACATCACACAACACCCAGTCATCACTCCAGTTGCTGACCTGCTATATTGTAGCTAAATGATAAGGGATCTTTCTTTCTGTGTATTCGCAACACATTACACTTGTCTGCATTGAGTTTCAATTTCCATTCCCTGCACCATGCGTCAATTCGCTGCAGATCCTCCTGCATTTCAGTACAATTTTCCATTGTTACAACCTCTCGATATACCACAGCATCATCCGCAAAAAGCCGCAGTGAACTTCCGATGTCATCCACCAGGTCATTTATGTATATTGTGAATAGCAACGGTCCTACGACACTCCCCTGCGGCACACCTGAAATCACTCTTACTTCGGAAGACTTCTCTCCATTGAGAATGAACTATGCCAGTCTACGACGCTAAAGTCACTGTTCTTGAGGCGTTGAAACCACTCACGACACTTTCTTTCACTAATAGCGTCCTTACCATACGTACTTGAGAGCATTCGATGAGAGTCAGCTCTGTTTTCTTCGTACTGAAACAAAACACTAACACCTCCCACAAATGACGAGAATTAGGCTCGTAAACTGACATTTTTAATCAAGAACAACTTTATGATGCAGACACAAATCGACTAATGTTTGAATGAAGTTATGTTGACCGAGGTCCAAGCTAACTGCCTGACGTCTGCGATCTGCTTCTTTCGACCGCTACTGACCGTTGTCGCCACCTATCTGCAAAAGGCGGAAGCGAAGTCGTACACCTTGTACTTTCATGTGAGTTTTATCAGAGATTTGGCGACAGAGCTACCGAAACAAAACAGTTTTGCGGCAAAGAACGAACATTTAATAACTATGAAAACGATATGGTTGCCGACCTTATCCTAAGTCTGATATATCAATAGTACTGCTTTGGAAACTCTAAATACTTTGTGGACTCAGCGTAGAGGTACCACGTAAGTTTAGTAGCAGTCTTTATGACTGAGGGAATCAGAATGAGCAGTACCTGTCTACATTAAAAAGAAAATTTGTGTGTCTTTCCTTTTTTTCTGTTTATTTGAAAGCGGCGCTCTTCACAGTAAGGCTACGAATGTAGGTACGGTTAAAACTTTCGGATTCGCGAGTCTCTCGCCAGTCGTCCGCCACACGCAGGCGAAGCACACGGAGGTAATAAGGCACGCTCTTTGTACGTGTCATCCCATTCAGGCAGCGACTCTGCGGGTTCCGCGGGAAGACAGTTGACGACCGGTGAGAGGCGCTGTGCCACAACAATGAGGGGGGACGGACGCCTCGGTGCGGCCGCGCGCCGGTTTCGTCAGCCTCGGCGCCGCACTTGGGTAATAAAGGCGCACAATAGCCGGCGGCTGGCCCGGCGCCACCGGCCAGGAATTCCCGCCATCAGCGGAATTACTTCCGAGTTCACTTGCGCGCAGCCATTGTGTCCGCCGGATCGCCGACTCCTCTTCCTCTCGCCGTCTTTCATTATTCATAGCCGCCGGCAGCGGCCGCACTCGCCTCAAGATCAAACACCTGCTGGCTGTTACAAGTATTGCCGTTCCTTTATCGTCGCGGCCTCGGATCCTCCCCCCCCCCCTCTCCCTCCCAACCCCCCCCCCCCTCCTGGCTCTCCACGTCCTCCAAAAGCAAACCTTAAAATAAATGGATGGATATTACTTTAACTCGTCCTCGCTGCCAGCCCCTACTGCCGCTGCCGCCCCACCTCTGCGGAATGATATTTCCTTTTGTTGGTCCCAGGATTCATTGTCTGCTCCCCGCCGGCTATTAACATTTCATAAAACTGAAAGGCCCGCACCAGATCCGACGCTCTCGCGGTTTCCGCCCTTTGGACGGGTGGCAGTCTGAGAAACGGCTCAGCGATTCCGAAAATAGCGGACTTTACACTTCAGCGCTCTAGCACACACTAGGAAACGGAACGAAGTCGGCGTTGATAGTTCTGTTCCGTGCACACCTCCCCACCAGCCCATTGTAAGGGTCTCTCCTGCCACGGGTACACGCAAGGTGTCATTGTGCTCAACTGTGGTTTTGTTTTCCTTTTCTTCGTAGTGCTTTTTTCCCCTCACGAGCACGTCTCACACACACGCCGTCTAAGCAGATGTAACTAGTTTAGGATCGTCAAGGGTCACTGTAAGTGAAAAAAAACGTTTGTTTCTCCCGCCATCTTCATTCACGATAAGTGAAGAAAATTTATTTGCAACATACTAGGCCCGTTCAATAAATTCCATCAAATTTTTTTCTTTTTTTTCTGAGAACACATTCATTCATAAGAGAATTTAGGCACATTGTCGGTGAATATTTCCTTTACGTGTGCTATTTTTAAGGCTCTGTGCCTCAATGGGTAAAAATGAAAACTTGTAGGATTACTTGGTTGTCCGTCCGTCTGTCTTTGTCTGTTTGGCTGTCTCCCGACCACTGGAAACGCTTTCTCTCAAGAAAGGGTATAAGGTTATGTCACATAGGAAGGTCTACACTCCCTTCGCTGTGTAATCAGTGGAAGCTTCTACGAGGGGCGTTTGTAAAGTCCGTGCAAAAAAAAAACTACTTACGTGTTTGGGGTAAACCTTCCTTATTTTTCGACACAGTCTCCTTTTAGACTTATACACTTCGTCCAACGCTGTTCTAATTTGTTGATCCCCTCCGAATAATAGGAATTAGTTGCTGCAATCATCTCCTCGTTTGAATAAAATCTTTGTCCCGCCAGCCATTTCTTCAAATTGGGGAACCAATAGTAGTGTGAGGGAGCCAAGTCTAGAGAATAGGGGGGGGGGGGGGGGAATGTGAAACGAGTTGGAATCCTATTTCCAATAATTTTGCGACCACAACTGCTGACGTGTGTGCTGGTGCACTGTCGTGATGGAAAAGGACTTTTTTGCGGTTCAATCAGCGGCGTTTTCTTGCAGCACGGTTTTCAAACAGTCCAGTAACGATGAATAATATGCACCTGTAACAGTTTTACCGTTTTCCAGACTGTCGATGAGGATTATCCCTTGCGAAACCCAAAGACAGTTGTCATAACCTTTCCGGCCGAAGGAATGGCCTTCACCTTTTTTGGTGCAGATTCAACCTTGGTAACCCATTGTTTACATTTTTATTTGGTCTCAATAGTATAGTCATGTACCCATGTTTCGTCCATTTCATCCATAGTGACAAAACGACGCTTAAAGTCCTGCGGATTCTTCCTTAACAGCTGGAAAACAACCTTGCTACACTTCACAAGATTTCCTTTTTGGTCAAGCGTTAGCAATCACGGAATCCATCTTGCGGATAGCTTTCTCATGTCCAAATGTTTATGCAGTATATTATGTACCCGTTAATTCGAGATGCTCACAGCACTAACAATCTTAAGCACCTTAACTCTTCTGTCATCCATCACCAGATGATGGATTTTATAAATGATTTCTAGAGTCGAAACCTCCACAGGGCGTCCAGAACGTTCAGCATCACTTGTGCCTATATGGCCATTCCGAAAATTTTGAAACCACTTATAAACTGTTCTAATCGAAGATGCAGAGTCACCTTGATGTTAATCAAGCTTTTCTTTAATCTCCTGAGGCGTTATTCCTTTCATAAAGTAATGTTTAATCACCACACGAAATTCTTTTTCGTCCATTTTTTGACAATCACTCGACTTCCTTGATTCACACGAATGCCAAACACAAAGAAATAGACCAATGTAGCTCAAACTTGGTGTGCGTTCTTTCCAAAGATGATACTAACTAAACATGACCTCGTTACCCGCCGGTGGTGCCGTCTCTCGGACTTTGCACGGGCTTTTCAAATGCCCCTCGTAAGTCAAAGCAACCAGAAGATACGCCCATTAAGGCCACGTATTTTGATGTTCGCAAACTCACTCCTCAAAATCTACGGGGTACTTCCCGTTGACGTAGAACCAGGAAAATTGGCAAGAAGCAAGATTGCACAGTACAACCAAAGAAAAAAAATCTGAAAGTTGTTAATTTGTAATTATATCGCACGAAGTAAAATTTCTTTTGTTGTTCATTATCGAACTTGAGACTTCAAACTAAAACATTCTCGAAAGACTTGGAATCCCTGGGACCGATATCTTACCAATATCAATGTCGTAACAACCAAAAATCGTAGACATTCTCGATTCCCGGTGAACTGTCTGTACAGATAAATAAGCTTGTACGGAATCCCCAGAGGGCGAGTCCCAATCACATCTGGCCAATTGTTTTACGCAGTTTCCATCACATTCTGTCGTCTTACACCACTTGTTCTGTGCTCGTAATTACGTTTTCAGAATATGAATTACCGTCTCGTATTCTGTATTTGTCCCCGCAGAGAATCTTTAAGTGGGTCAGACTGACTGAATTCCGAGGGCAGCACATCTGGGCCTTAGGGTGTACGAGAAACGATGTTATATAGATTTGCGTGTGGTGTGCACTGTAGCGTTGGAGCAAACTTTCTTTTGGACGCGTGTCAAATCGAGAACATCTGAAACTGTTTTAGAGTTTGTTCAGAGTCTCCACTTATGCCTCTGAATTAATGGTTGACTCTTCTAGCAACACATCTACGTAAACGATAACACCACTATCACAAAAGACTGTCATCATTGCTCTACAAGCCTACTGTTTTTGAAGGGTGTGGTTAGGGACCGTAAATGATGCGATTTAATTGACTGGCTCTTTGTTTCCAGACTATTATGCGAAACCCAGGCCTCATCATGAAAAGCAATGTTGTTCAGAAACTGCTCGTCATCGTTATTGTACCGAAAGAGAAAGCGTTGTCGAGGAAGCCACTGTCACACACTTTAGTTCATCTCAAACAACCTCTAAAAATTTTATAAGAACTGATCTTGAAATTTCAGGTAAACACGAGCTAAGTTAATCAACAGCGAAATGTCTATCCATTACACAAGCCAACGAAGGAAAAACTGTTTTGCTGAAAGCACGTTATGTTTTTTTACGGTGGGAAACCCAAAAATGATACTTAAAAAACTGTATCACCCACCATTTCTTCAGATTTTACGGTTAAGTTTATTAAATTATGCGATTTTTAAGGAGTTTATCAGCTTTTATATAGCTAAATTAATTTAAAAAGTAACTGTAATTAATGTAGCTGAGGTTGGTAGCACTGCTGAAAAACATTTTCTGGCAAAATAAGTCGATTGTATTTCTGTGTTAACACATGGTGTCTTGTTTACTGTCAACCTTACCTCACTTTCCCACTTCCTGTACATGTGCTCAGTACAATGTCTAATCGTGGTGGTAAAAACTATGCTGACAGGTTTTGTTATATTTGGCGTGAATTTGTGATTAGAAAACACAAAAAGGTTTATCTATCATACTGTGGATCTAAACTTGGTGATCAAGATAAATATTGGGGGCCACATAAGGTATGTTATGCGTCTGTTGAAGATCTGAGAAAATGATCCAAAAAGGAGAAAAAATCCTTTAGATTTGCCGTCCCTATGGTATGGAGGGAGCCAAGAAATCATTCCGATGATTGCTACTTTTGCAGTGTTGACATTACTGGCCATAATTCGAAAAACAAGAAGGTAATAAGCTACCCCAACCATCCGCCCGCCATTCGACCAGTGTAGATTTGCCGTTTCCTGAACCACCAGATGATTTAAATTCTATTCCAACAAAAGTATTTTCTGATGTACAATCTGACTTACATGAACCAAATGATGATGAATTCCGTTGTAATACAGAAAGTCTAGAGCCAAAATTGTTTACTCAGACCGAGCTTAACGATTGGGTTAGGTATTTGGGCTTAACGAAAGAAAAAGCTGAATTGCTTGTCTCTTAGATTAATAGAAAAGAACTTATTGGCAGTTGGAACCACTATGATTGGTCATTTTACCTAGAAGTTTAGCAAGCGACTGATCGTAGGAAAAACAACACATGAAACTTCAATGAAAAAAGAGAAAGAAAATAAAAACCAATTCCAGTTGACAAGTGAAACGTCTCCTAACACATATCATTGTTTTAAGTAGCTTACCGTAAATACAAACCATGCTAATGTTGTAACAAAGCGTTTCATTAATTTCCCCGTTTACCGTATAGTATAGGATTTTTATACTGTATAGTAAAAAGCATATTGCTGAACACTATGGGTGAAACAGAAAAACTAAGGCTAGAATTGGATTCCGCTCAAAAAATCCATAAAGATCACCTATCAAAGTAAAAAATGTTTTTCAAAAAAATTTTTCGTTGGCCTGTGTTATTTGAATCCGTCAGTCAGAATTGTATTTCGGCCTGACCGTTCTTAATCACGAATATTCATCCGTCCGCCATTTGAAATATGTACCATCCATGAACTGAAGCTTCTTTCGTCACATTTCCATGAACTTCGGCTATATTTGTGTAAGTTTTCATAGCGCGGATTTTTTTTTCCAGACACTCGTACTGTAATTACTCCCCAGATTTGGCGGTATTGTTAATTTTGTCATACATTTTAAATTCGCAAAACTAAACAGTAAACGACCATTCCTACTCTGTGTTTGTGCCATACCAACGTACATTACAATGAAGGTCTGTATCACGATGAGAGTGGGGGAGGAGAATTGTACAGCTCGTCTGATCAAAACGTTATTTACTTTTAGAATGGCTGTTGCAGGTTGTCAAAGTTTCAGTTCCGTTGACACAATACAGAAATGTTATACACGGTTCTCACTCACATGAAGGTGACCACCTACTACGTTCGATGCCAACGTGCAATAACCACTCATAGACGGCAGGTGGCAGCACTAGTAGCGGCAAGTATATAAAACGTGACAGAGGACGAGGAAGACACTGCAGCCGTTCTAATGCCGGAACGGAGCGATTTATGTGACGTAAGAAAGAGCATTATGATCATTAGGTTTCTGGCTTAGGGTAGAAGCATTTCCGAAACGGCTGAGGCTTTAAACTCGTCGTTTGCCGCCGTGGTTAAAGTGTACCGTGCTTGGCAAAATGGCGCTATCCAAAACCGGCGCTGAGGTAACTTCTGGTGCAACTTTGATGACAAGTCGTCGTTCATCCATTATGGACCGTGGGACAACGGCTGGCATGTATTTCTTAATGCAATAATTTACCAACAGCCGTATGTAATGTAGAAATTTACTTTATGAACTTCTTATGTGCTACCAGTTTCGGCATTACATTGATGCCATCTTCAGGCCCCACACGTCATAGTCGTAAAAACGCTATACACTGAAGGAGCCATATAACTGGATCCGTGAATCAAATCGTTATGCAACAGCTTTTGGTGGCCAGGCAACAGCTCTTGGTGGCCACATACGTGTCGCCTGGCCACCAAAAGCTGTTGCATAACGATTTGATTCACGGATTCAGTTATATGGCTCCTTCCGTGTATAGCGTTTTTACGACTATGACGTGTGGGGCCTGAAGATGGCATCAATGTAATGCCGAAACTGGTAGCACATAAGAAGTTCATAAAATAAATTTCTACAATACATACGGCTGTTGGTAAATTATTGCATCAAGAAATTTGATGACATGGCTGAACGACGGCTACGGAGTTGCCTACGGGCTAATGGACGTACAACTGTTGAGCAGCTGACCGTCAAGGTGAGCCAACGGGCTACTAGCAGTGTGTCCTCAAAGACCGTTCAGCGAACGTTGCTGAGTGTGGGCCTCCGCAGCAGGCGTTGGTTCATGCACTCACGCTTTCTGCAGTTTGTCGGCGACGAAGCCTGGTATTTGCACGCCAGTACCGCAAGTGGACGTCCACTGAGGGGCGACAGATCGTCTTTCCGGATGACTCACGTTTTATGCTCCATCGCACAGATGACCCTTGCCATGTACGGCTTGAAACGTCTGAAAGTAAACACGATGCAACAATCGTCGGAAGGGTCCAGGCCGGAGGAGGGAGGGCTGTGGCACATCTACATCTACATCTGCATACATACTCCGCAATCCACCATACAGTGCGTGGCGGAGGTTACCTCGTACCACAACTAGCATCTCCTCTCCCTGTTCCACTCCCAAACAGAACGAGGGAAAAATGACAGCCTATATGCCTCTTCACGAGCCCTAATCTCTCTTATCTTTGTTGTCTTTCCGCGAAATATAAGTTGGCGGCAGTAAAGTTGTAATTCAGTCAGCCTCAAATGCTGGTTCTCTAAATTTCCTCAGTAGCGATTCACGAAAAGAACGCCTCCCTTCCTCCAGAGACTCCCACCCGAGTTCCTGAAGCATTTCCGTAACACTCGCGTGATGATCAAACGTACCAGTAACAAATCTAGCAGCCCGCCTCTGAATTGCTACTATGTGCTCCCTCAGTCCGACCTGATAGGGATCCCAAACGCTCGAGCAGTACTCAAGAATAGGTCGTATTAGTGTTTTATAAGCGGTTTCCTTTACAGATGAACCATATCTTCCCAAAATTCTACCAATGAACCGAAGACGACTATCCGCCTTCCCCACAACTGCAATTACATGCTTGTCCTACTTCATATCGCTCTGCAATGTTACGCCCAAATATTTAATCGACGTGACTGTGTCAAGCGCTACACTACTAATGGAGTATTCAAAGATTACGGGATTCTTTCCTATTCATCTGCATTAATTTAGATTTATCTATATTTAGAGTTAGCTGCCATTCTTTACACCAATCACAAATCCTGTCCAAGTCATCTTGTGTCCTCCTACAGTCACTCAACGACGACACTTTCCCGTACACCACAGCATCATCGGCAAACAGTCGCACAATGCTATCCACCCAATCCCAAAGATCATTTATGTAGATAGAAAACAACAGCCTATGAGGAATATTTTCGTGGCATTCCCTGGTAGTCACAATGGATCAACACAAGTGTGCACCTGTCCCTAGCAGTCGTGTTCATCCCTACATGCATTTCTTTTTTCTCGGCACAATGGGATCTACGAGCGGGAAAATGCAACGTGTCACACAACTCACAGAGCACGTGTCAGGTTTGAAGACTACCAGGATGGGTTTACCTTACTCCCCCGTCACCGTGGATTTAAACCCTATGGAGAAACTGTGGGACCACCTCCATCGGTCTTTTCGGAAAGATCCGAGAAACCTAAGGCAGCTAGCCATACTATTGGAGTCGGCATGGCTGACACTTCCTTCCAATACCTTCCAGAATCTCATTGCCTCTCTTCCTGCATATCTCGCAGCGATCCACGCTGCAAAAGGTAGTTAATCTGTTTTGTGGCAAGCGGTCAATTTAATGTGACTGGACAATGTATAAGAATGATAACTGGTATTGTTTTACACCACCGTGCTGAAGACTTCGTAAAAATAATTTGATTATATGGAAACTGTTTCAATTTAAACTTTTTCTTTAAGACCTTATGTTGTTACGAAACTTTTTCAGTTTCTCAAAAAAATTGCAAATTATTAGGTTGCTGCATAATTTCGTAGAGTTTTTGTTTTTACTGTTGGTATTCTGGTTGCTATGGATTATTTGCGAAGTGTAATTTTTAATTTGTAGATCGCTGTTGCTATCTGAGTGTACATATTGTAATTTTCTCTTTTGGAAACAGTGAGTGGAGCTGCGGACACCATTGGCGTACTAAGCAGAGAAATCACACTTCTGACATAGGCTTCTGCCACAGTTCAGTAGGGGGTAACCGCAGCAGAAGTAACCACAAACATTTGTGCTCTGTTAGGGGATAATGAAATTGCACGGAGCAAGGCAAGAAAATGGTTTTCTCGTTTTAAGGAGGATCGTTTCATATTAGCGAGTCTCTACGTTCGGAAAGACCTCTGGGGTTTGATAAACGTCGTATAAACGCATTGATCTACAATGGACCACGTCAGTGTGCTCCAGAACTGCGAAATGTGATGAATTGTGATCACTCCACCATCGTGCGACATCTGTATACAGTTTCTAAGGTTAAAAAGTCAGGAGTGTGGTTAGTGCATGCTCTAAGCCAAAATCACAAAAATTAGTGGTTTGTCGTATGTGCATCTCTGCCTGCTCTTCATGAATTGGCCCGTGAACAGCACAGACCATTCGCGACGAGAAAAAGTGTCTTTATGTTAACTTAAGGAAAAGAAAGGAGTGGTTGAGCCCAAGCAAAGCTGCAACTCTCCGTACCTGGTATAACAGTGACAGTGAGTTGTGCAACGAATTGCTTTCTCGACTTGTACCCATAATTGCTGACAATTATTGTCAACAACTGAGATGTCTTACAGACGCAATACAAGAACAACGACGAGGAGGGTGCCTGAGTACCAGAGCGCTCTATCTTGTTTCTCACTTCCCCCACCAACCGAGCTGTCAGCGTCGTGAGAGGAGGAGGAAGATGTGAAAACTCCTAATGTACCGCATTTAAATGGCAGTGCAGTCTTACTACATACGAGTTGGTTTTATATTCCACATTCCTCATCAACACAGTTCACAAACAAAACCAATTTTTCAGTATTATTTAATTACCTTTGGTGCGCTAAAGACATACCGTAATTTTTATGTGGTACAAACTGTCGGCATACGGACGAAGCAGACAATTTCACTAAGTTTTCGAGCTCAAGTTGTGATCTAAAAGTGACTGATTTAATTTCATAATCGGAAAATTGTCTTTCACACAAATATGTCGATCGAAAAACTGCAGCACTTTTGCAATCTCATTACGGAAACGTGGAATTTCTACCTGAGAACACGGACTGGACAGTTTTAACGTAAAAAGAGTTGTCATTAAAACTGGAATTGGGGGGCAGGTCAATCACTTACATTTGCACCTGCACAGGGGTGCTTTCAAACCCACAAACGGTCTAGAAAACAGCTCAATAACAGATATAAGATTACAGTCCCCTCAAAACCTTAGGAAAATTATTCTTGTAATTCTCTAAAGGCTACAATAAATTCTTCAAAGCTCGCTATTTCTTTAACGGCAGTGAGTTTAGGGAACTGGAGTGAGTTCGTCAGAATGTGTCCCTACTATAACGCGATTTTCTTTGTCTTACTGTGGGGAGTATACGTCAAGTTCATTTAAAATGTGAGATCTAAAATCTACTGCGAATGTTCTAATTTTCGTTCTTGCACTCCATTTTTGTTCATAAATTCGTCAATAGCGAGTTTTGAATTGAAAAATCGATCCAGGCATTCACCTTGACTTAACCAGCATACTTTGCAGTGACGTGATAAGGCACCATACTCTTCGTTCAGTTCCATCGAAAACTGTTGCAGGTGACAGTAGAAAAATATGTGCGCCTTCATAAATTTTACTACTCATACCACCAGTTTCTTCACGTGCTGTGCGCCGGAAAATTTATATCTAAGTGATTCTTGATGCACTCAACAATGAATCCCATCTGTCAATCGTTGTAAATATTTAATTTCGTTCTGCAAGGTATTGTGAAATCTTTTCAAGACAAACGAACATTACCCGTCGCTTACGCGACTCCATAATAGATACTGAGAATTCCATCTCTCTCTCCAGGTATTCCCATTCATTTTGAAGGTCCGTGAGGGTAGATCGCTAGACTCCCTCATCCTGTGCAAATAACCACTGAACCTGTGAACGTCGTTGATACCACGAACAAATAGCGAAGGGTAAACAGTTCTGACTCAACAATTCCGCCGAACTGAAGAGAGTTGTGCCGACCGAAAAATGCCAAACGAAACGCTAAACGAATTGTCGCGCCGTACTCTGTACTTCCGGAAAGGCACGAGCAAAGCCGACACATGCCGATCCATGGCCCTCACACGACACGCACACCCTGCCTGCTTGTAGTTTGGCAGCCCGTGGCAGGCCCTGTGCCAGACTGTCAAAAAACGTTGTACAGATATTGGGTTTGGAAGTCATTCTGCATTCACGTTATTCTCCTTATCTTGCTCTCTCGGATTTTCACCTTTTCCGCTCTCTGTCGAAAAGCCTTCAAGGAACTTTCTTTCCGAACGAAAAGTCGCTGCCAACATGACTCGATAAGTTCCTCGTCTCAAGATTACGTGATTTCTCTAGTAGCGGAGTCAAAAGTCACCCCGATGTTAGCAAACTTGTAAACAGTGAGGGAGAATAGATTACTGATGACAAAAATCTGTTATGTGTGTCCACTGTTTTATTAAATTTTGGAAAAACGCTAACAACTTACCTACCGAACTAATAGTTCAATGCGACAGGTACGACTATTATGCCTAGTAGAGCGAATACTGTCGGCGGTGGGTGCATCATGGGACTGCCGTGTCGAGACAGCGGCCGCAGCTGCCGCGCCGTGTAGCCGGCGAGTTATTACGGGCAGCACAGCGGAGTGGCCGAGCTCCCCATTGCGGCCCCATAACGGCCCAACAAGCACGGCTGCTGTGGCCGGCCGGATGTCGCGTGGCATGGTGTAGCAGTATCGACCCGCACGTACACGCCGTGTACGGTGTCGCGCCGGCATTTCGGACTCTCTACAGCCCGGCGCCTTCCCTCGGGACAGATTATTCGACACACAGGGGACGATGCCCGTTCTGTTATCGGCTGTACTGAGCCATACGTCAGTGGGCCGGTCGGCCACGTTCTTGTGTCCCCCAAGCCACCAGACACCGAGCGCAATACAAAGTATTACGCATCTGAAAACTGTGCGAGCTGATTCCTAACACGAAAACGCGGAAAATATGTTACGTATACAAATAGTTGAATTCTCCCATTTCTAGTTAAGATCAAGACACAAATGTACAATGGAACTTGACATGTTTGAAATTGTCAACTCATCCTAATCATTCACAATGACGTCAAGTAGTGTAATTTCCTACAAGCGGTTCTAAATGTGTTATGTCTTCTACGCTTACACCTACATCTACATTTATACTCTGAGAGTCGCTTCACGGTATGTAGCATAGAGTACTTTCCTTGCCACTGTCACTTTCCATTTTATTGTTCCTTTCGTGTATGGTTCGTGGGAAGAACGGTTGCCGGTAAGCCTACTGTGGGCTCTAGTCTCTCTAATCTTGATGTCATTTAGCGAAGTAGGCGTAGAAGGATGTAATACATTGGCTGACTCTTTTGGGGACGTATGCTCTAGGAGTTTTAGCAGTAGACCAAGATGTGATGCAGGACGTCTGTCTTGCGACGCCGGCCGCTCTGGCCGAGCGGTTCTAGGCGCTTCAGTCCAGAACCGCGCGAATGCTACGGTCGCAGGTTTGAATCCTGTCTTGGGCATGGATTAGTATGTTGTCAAAAAAATGTTCAAATGTGGGTGAAATCGTATGGGATTTAACTGCTAAGGTCATCAGCCCCTAAGCTTACACACTAGTTAACCTAAATTATCCTAAGGACAAACACACACACCCATGCCCGACGGAGGACTCTAATCTCCGCCGGGATCAGCCGCACAGCGTGTGTGTTGTCCTTAGGTTAGTTACGTTCAAATGGCTCTGATCACTATGGGACTTAACTTCTGAGGTCATCAGTCCCCTAGAACTTAGAACTACTTAAACCTAACTAACCTAAGGGCATCACACATCCATGCCCGAGGCAGGATTCGAATCTGCGACCGTAGCGGTCTCGCGGTTCCCGACTGTAGCGCCTAGAACCGTTCGGCCAGCCCGGCCGGCGGTTAGTTAGGTTTAAGTAGATCTAAGTTTGAACCATTTTTGTCTTGCAACGTCTGCCACTGGATCTTCTCTATTCCCTCTATCAGACCAGCTTCGTACCGATCCCATACTGACAAGCAGTATTCACGTATTGGTCGAACGAGTATTTTGTAAGCTACATTCTTTGTTGATGGACTGCATCCAGAGAATTCTTCCAATGAATCTCAGTCTGGCATCTGACTTACCCATTGTTAATTTTATGTGATGTTGTTCTTCCAGATTTTAAAACTTTTCTCCGTTTAGAATGACATGCTATGTTCTGTTTGCTGGAGACTCTTCAATCCAATCACACAGTTGGTCTGATATTCCGTACGCTCCTATTTTGTTCATTAAATGGCAATGAGGAACTGTATGAAGTGCGTTACGGGAGACAAGGAACACTGCATCTACTTGGACGCCTGTATCTACTGCTTTCTGGATCTCGTGAACAAGCAGAGCGAGCTGGGTTTGGCAAGATCGCTGTTTTCGAACTTATGTTGATTCCTACAGCAGAGTTTTCGGTCTCCAGAAATGACATAATACGCGAGGCTAAAATATGTGCCAGAATTCTATAACAGACTGTTGTCAGAGATATACGCATAATCTCTTAGAATCGTGGACTGGAGAACCATTTCAGCGATCAGCAAATACTACTATCATCCTTAGTAAATTTCCATTATACTTATGTGCATTTCTTCAAATGGATTGTTTTGTTATGTTACTATCTGAAATGACGAGACAGCTCCAGATACAAAACAACGAGGTCATATGGACGCGCAAATGATAAATGTTGTTGCTTTCCTGCTCACGAGCAAAAGGGCGACACTGAATATTATAAAAAAACCATGATAGGAATTCTTAGGACGTTAGGACAATACAGCTGCTGTGTACCCTTGTATTGATGAAGAGGCAGCTGAAATTAGGGCATTGGCCAAATATAAGGGAACCACTTAACAGTTGTTTTATGTTGTGCAGTGTACTTATGCCAACGGCCTTGCCGCAATGGTAACACCGGTTCCCGTCAGATCACCGAAGTTAAGCGCTTTCGGACTGGCCTAGCACTTGGATGGGTGACCGTCCTGTCTGCCGAGCGCTGTTGGCAAGTGGGGTGCACTCAGCCCTTGTGAGACAAGCTGAGGAGCTACTTGATTAAGTACCACCTGCTCCGGTCTCGGAAACTGACATACGGCCGGGAGAGCGGTGTGCTAACCCTATGCCCCACCATATTCGCATCCAGTGACGCCTGTGGGCTGAGGATGACACGGCCGCCGGTCGGTAACGTGGACCCTTCGTGGCCTGTTCCGGAGGAGTTTTAGTTTTTTTAGTTTACCTTTGGAGTGGAAGTTTCGCATTATTACGCAACTGTATTTGATTTGGGTTCGCAATCTGTGAATGACTCTAACATTTTCCTCATTGACTGCATGCATTTATTGCAAATTCTACGTTTTTCATTTCGGTCTTAAGTCATTATAAAGGGGTGTAGATGCTGAAACACAGCAGCTGTCAACAAGGCCTAGTGAAATAAAGTAGATGCGGGATTTTATTGTTTTCGTCAGCTTTCAATAAACATACTATCGGTATATAAAAGATGTGGACGATTTTAGAGCATGTGGCTTACTCGTGTCGATACGTGCCATTCACGTACACGACATTGGTCTAAAACCCTGCCACTAAACACACGCATTTACCACTTACATTAGCGCCATGGTTTTATTTTGGCTCTGTAAGCTAAAATTTATTTCAGGTTCGTATCATAATTCATGAAGACGATTCTATTTTGTGAAATCGTTTGAATCTTTATGAAACACCTAGAAAATATTGTTTGAAAGTTCGAGTAACGATAATGTTGGAACCCTTCGTTCTTCAGACTGCGCATGTACACTGCGGAATTTTGCTGCTTAATTACGGCTTGTGGTGTTGCCTGGAGGAGAGGCCGACTCGAACTTCCCCCAATGGTTGCTGTTCAGATCTACTACGAAACGTTGTCGCCAGAATCGTGTGTGAGCATTCTTCTATTCTTCCGCTTGACAATGCGGACTCCATCGTCACGTCCAGCTCGTATGTACGGTCACTGCGTGAGTGGTTGAACTGGAGCTATTCCGATTATCATTTTGTCAGTTAAAGCAGCAGCGGCAGCGTTCGGTTGCCTGTAGCATTTTATCGTGCCCCTTGTTCTTCAACAATGGCATTCCACTTAGAGGCTTACATGCCACCTGCCAAGAGCAAAATAGGCGGAGCCCCACCTGACACCCAAAAGTTTTACTATCCTTGAAATCTTTCACAGTCAAACAAACGCTGTGAACTAATCTGTCGTTGATGGGCCAGCGAACCAGATGTTAGTGGTTCCATTCAGTGGTTACATTACGAAGTCAAACACAGCTCGTCGCTGCTTACGAGTTCTTGGAACACATTACATAAAGATTCAGCACACATTATTTTACGTATGTTTCAGAAAAAAAGAAGATGGAGCGTTGAACGTGTGGTTAAAACGACCAGTGCACGTACTGATGATATAAATTACTCATAAAAGCTATCCATTTGCTGGAGATAATAGGCCGGCACTGTATCAGTGTTAGGCTAAAGACGAAGCGGATTCCTCCAGTTTAATAGAAAATTGTGCGCTTCCTTTTAAGCAGCCATTTATTTGATTCTCTGCATTTCATTAGGCATCACGCAGTAGTAGATCTCACATCAAAGAAAAATCCTCAAAGATATAGAACTAGTCAACATATAAACCACAGAAACGTAATAGGTATTATTACGTAGCTGTTGTTCATCAGTTTTACTCTATTCGTGCCTTGGAAGGTTATACTTGTCCATTAGATACCAGTGCCTCGGGATCTCATGAGTATGATGTGGCGAGGTAGCAGTAAATTGACATGGTGATTCATCTACAGTACTATTCCTACAGTCTCTCCTCTCACATTAGATGACATGTGAAGGTTAGCTCGAGGTTCTTCATCTCGATTCATAAACCGACGTTAACAAGCAGGTGGTCGATCCTCTGACCTTGTTGTTGTTTTTGTGATCCTCAGTCCTAAGATTGGTTTGATGCATCTCTCCTTGCAGCTCTCTCGTGCATGTTCTCACAGTTCCCTGCTGTACTAAATTGGGGTACCCTTCATGCCTCAGGATGTGTCGCACCAACCGCTCTGTTCTGAGGTTGCGCCACAAATTTCTTTCTTCCCAAATTCTATTCAGTACCTTCTCATTAGTAACGTGATCTACCCAACTAATCTTCAGCATTCTTCTGTAGCACCACATTTCAGAAGATTCTATTCGCTTCATGTCTAAACTCTTTACGTCGGTGTTTCACATCCCTGCATGGCTACACTCCATACGAATACTTTCAGAAAAGACTTCCTAACACCTCAAATCCATCGAATTTCTGTTCTTCAGGAACGCTTTTCTTGACATTGCGAGTCCTCTCTACTTCGGCCATCATCATTTTCTCTTTTGCCCAAATAACAAAACTCATCTATTACTTCAAGTGGCTCGTTTCCTTATCTAATTCCCACAGCATCACCTGATTTAATTCTACTACACTGCATTATCTTTGTTTGTTTCTGTTGATGTTCATCTTATATCCTCCATTAAAGCCATTGTCCATTCCGTCCAACTGCTCTTCGAAGTCCTTTGCTGTCTCTGAAAGAATTACAGTGTCATTAGCGAACCTCAATGTTGTTTTTCCCTTGAACTTCGATTCTTACTCCAAATTTTTCTTTGGTTTCCTTTATTGCTATCTCAGTGTACTGATTGAATAACACCGAGATAGGCTACAACTCTGTGTTACTTTCTTATCAACAACTGCTTCCCTTTCATGCCCCTCGACTCTTGTAACTGCCATCTGGTTTCTGTAAAGTTGTAAATAGTATTTCCGTCCCTGTGTGTAGCACTGACGATATGCTACATAAAGGCAGCCGTCCAGTGTTATCTAATGGTAGATAAACCAGACGCAGTGAGTTTAGTCAGGCTACACACACACGGGCACGAACAAAGGTGTACAAATAACAACGTACAGTGAAAGATTACAAGACGTTCAACTCTGTCTACGCCGGCCGGGGTGGCCGAGCGGTTCTAGGCGCTGCAGTCTGGAACGGCGCGACAGCTGCGGTCGCAGGTTCCAATCCTGCCTCGGGCATGGATGTGTGTGATGTTCTTAGGTTAGTTAGGTTTAGTAGTTCTAAGTTCTAGGGGACTGATGACCTCAGAAGTTAAGTCCCATACTGCTCAGAGCCATTTTAACCATTTTTGAACACTGTCTACATGGACAGTAGCAACGGATGTAAACTTATAATTCTGACTTCTGGCGGTACTTTTCAGATTGATTTGGAAGCAGAACATGCGAGAGGTAGCGAATAGAGCTCGGCAACTGTCCGAAGCGCAACCGATGGTCGGCAACAGGCAGCAGAGGCAAAGCGGAGGCGAGGACCTCCTCTTGGAGAGACAGATCAGGAGACGACAACGAGGCAGCCTGGTGGGCAGACGGCCGAGGCAGACAGGCATTTGTTGTCAAGACGGGGCATCGTTCCGGCTGGAGCAGCTGACCGAGCTGGGCTTCGAGGATCCAAGGAATGCAGCGCAGTAGGGAGTGAGGAGCGACAGAGGAGGGCGTGCTTGTTGCGGTAACTGCTGGCTTTAGTGCAAACGAGTGAAACAGGCTGGCCTACTTAAGTGGCCTATTGATTAACGGTGTAGCCCAAGGAGGCCGTTGTTGGGTCAAATGAATTCAACTGCAAGCGTGCTGGCTGAAGGAAGTATGCCTAGTGAAATTACAAATTTTACTGCGGTTGAATTTCATTGCTTTCGTTTGATATTGTGTGTCCAGCAAAGTGTGTTGATAGTGGGTTTGAGTATGAATTTTGTTTTTCTTGTTTGTCTGATAAGTGTTAAATATGGTGTCGGCCTCGGTTCGGTAATTTTGGAATTTCGTTCTCGGATTAGACCTAGTGTTGAGCGTCTTGTAATCTTTCTCTAGACGTTGTTATTTGTATAACTTTGTTCGTGCCCATGAGTGTGAACCTGAGTGAACTCACTGCGTCTGATTTATTGAAATGCTGTCTATTGTATTACGTACCTATGTGACGGTAAACTGAATTCATTTATGCCTCTTGTCATAAAGTTGATGGATTCTCTTGGGCAAGTTAATCGAAAGTGCATTACATGTATTAGTTTGTAAGACGTATTTTGTTTCTGAGCGCTGAGAGTTTTGGTAGCCATTCAGTCTTCATGCGCTCTGCAATGACTCTACCTATTAATAAATTGTATCACATAAACTAAAGAAGTTACCGAGGACAGAAAGAGCGTTATCATGGGTACTAATGTCATGTGTCTTTTTTATTGCATTGCAGATCTGTATTTCAACTGACAGTGCAGCTGTCGTCAGTGTGTTACAAGCATTCACGTAGACTGAACGTAGTTGTAACGATATATATTCTAATCTAACTCAGGCATGTATAAGCGTTAGTCCATCTAATTTCATTTGTCTTAGAAAATGTTCAAATGTGTGTGAAATCTTATGGGACTTAACTGCTAAGGTCATCAGTCCCTAAGCTTACACATTACTTAACCTAGATTATCCTAAGGACAAACACACACCCATGCTCGAGGGAGGACTCGAACCTCTGCCGGGATCAGCCGCACAGTCCATGACTGCAGCGCTTAAGACCGCTCGGCTAATCCCGCGCGGCTCATTTGTCTCAGAGTGTATAGTAAATTAAAAATAAAGACTACATGATCCCACAGAAATACAGAATGCCAGACAACTACAGATACAGTTATCTCCCTTCTCTACTAAGAATAGTTCTTGCTTGTTCACGTATCGTAGATAACTCAGATATATGATACCTTAAGATATTCAGCCAAATCAAACTCTGGGGTCTCTAATGCCAGTACAACTTTTAGAATGACACACCGCATGTAAGGCTTCCAACGACAAATGTTCTGTACAACTACTACTGCTACTAGGAGCGTGCAATAAGAACATCAAAAAGATGGACGAATTTTCTATTACTTTGAACACAATTAGGTCTATGTGGAAACGGAACAACAGTGTCATTTTTGCGAAGAAGAGTGGGAATTCTGCCTGCGGAAAATGTCTCTCAAAATTACCGCAGCTAATTTCACGCGAAGAGCGAATAAAATTGTCTTCCGTAGTAACCTATATTACAGAGTATTCAGTATACATAACTCTCTGAATCGTTCAACGACTTCAAATCTAGGACAACATGAACATTTGTAAGTCCTGGACAATTTGTTACCAATATATAGCCCTCCTGGACGTCCAGCAGACTCATTATTTACAGTAGTTTACTTCTGTCACTCCCTCCGGAATGAAAGTGCCCAAAATCTAAGCGAATCTGAAGTTGAGAGCTCTTTGTTTAGTGAATGGTCGGTCTGATGCCGTTTTCACGGTTGGGAACGTTTCGGATCTCTTTCTAGTTCCCCAGACCTATATTTCCTTGGGCGTGGCAGGCGCTGCCCTTTGTTTCCGAGTTTTTATTTTTCGCCTCGTCCCACCGAGAGGAATCAACGCAGCAGTCTCACCCCGAAATGACACAGCAGCAATCACGATGCCCACAATAAAACTCTTATTTCTTTCCAGAACGGTGGTGGGGGGGGGGGGGGGGGGGAGGAGTGGGGGCTCGCTGGCTTCGCACAGCAGTCACTGCTGGTTGCAGAATGAAAGGGGTTGGAACATTGCCAGAAACAGTTTTATAAAAGGACAGGCGACACCCTTGCTTGTCCAATAAAGCTCCATCAGGTTCAGTTGTAATTGAAGCTCGTCTGTCTAGGATGTACCCCAATGAAGACCAGCTTAAACAGACTTCTCCAGTGTTGCCTCTGGAAACTAGACGCTTCAGTTATTACTGCTGTCGTTTGTCTTCCAGTGGGCAGCAACGAATTACAGGGGCTGCCGTCGAGATGAGAGAGCAGACGGGTTACTGATTTATTTTTTGATGTTGAAGCATAAATGTCTGAACTCATCCGAGATCCTCCTATTAAGAACAGCTGGTTGTATGAAGGACGAAACAGTACGTTAACAACAAAACATCAGCCATTTTGTTGTCGAAGCATAAAATGACATTCAATAAAAATGTTTCTCGCGGTTGAGTTTATTCAGTTCATTTAATCTGTCCGTACGTGTAGAAAATATAAATTTATTTTTCCTGATAAAAAGGGAGAACTTCAGAGTACGTAGGGTAAATATTTGCTGTATCGGTGAACTCTCAACATACAGGTTTTTTTTTTCTTTTTTGAAACTACGAAAAATGTGAAAAATTTAAACACATAATAATAGTGAAGCAGTTTGTTTGCTGATTTTACTTATATACATAAACAGCAAAGCAAGCGGGGTACGCTGATGTGTTGTCATCCAGCTGTCTACTCGTCTGCTTGCTACATCCGTCGATAACGTGTCGAGATTCTAACCACGACTACCATTCACTTTCATTTTAGGCTGTGTCTTTTATTCTGGTGGCTTGTGACGTCACGCCCATGGCAACAACCAAGTACTACGTCATAACTACAACGTGTCTAATGAATCAAATAAAGTTTGATCCAGCTTTAGGTTACATTGACGGTCAATTATATTGATAATCCAGGGCATCTAAATGGCATTCGGAGTCCCTCACATATCGCCAGTTCTGTAAGCATGAAAACTGTGCTTATAAAATATTAATTGAAACGCACTGAAAGTAGTCTGGAAGAGCTAAAAGTATACAAAAAAGTTGAAATAATCCCAAATATAAATCAAACAGTATGTTATCGTGATGCATACCAAACGATTCCGTTTCATCAGAGGATTACGAAACCGAAATTTAACTTTTACCAAGCAAAGTATTACAAGATTTATCGATGTCTCTTTATCGATAATTTCATTGATTTTCGATATTGAAAATACTGTTTTTTAAGTAAAATTAGTTATTGGAAGCGAGCCACTGGATTTCTTGCTATGATTTAAACGCTACTGTTGCTTCAAACGATAAAGATGGTGGACAGTAGTTCCCATAATATATTGAGAAATTTCATAGAAGGCAATCGACGCTACGCTTAACAGCCTTGATATTTTCATTGGGAAAGCCCTTTACAGCGTATCAATAAAACTGATACTAAAATATGTCAACGAGAGAAATTGCAGCAATTGTGTATCAGCCAAAGTGGGAAACGAAATTCATTTTACGTGATAACTGTCCTCACACGTGAAGCAGTTATATATGATAATACAGTGTGTAGTGATGATATGAGATGCCCCACATATTTTGGTGAGATCTTACTGGACCTAGTTCTTCATTTCCGTTTTCACATGCGTAACCACAATTTCTGAATGGCACTTATTGATATAGAGCTATTGAGGTTTACATTTTTGTGATAATGTGTTACTATCAAAATGAGAGCAAGAAAATGATGAACGCCGCTATCAGCACGTACACTGTGTGTGCAGGATAACACCGGGCGACCCACTCAGCTCAACGTCTTTACTGGACGGACAGATCTTCTCTCCATGAGTCACAGTGCTGTGTTTTGATGTTCCACATTGGCGTATGATCTGGTGACCAGGAACAGCACTGGATTCGTAACTCTTTCCGAACATACCTTCTAGCATCACGATTCAAATCAGCAGTCTCTGTCTCACCAGTAATAGTACTATCGTGTGTCCACGGAAGCGAATTTCAAAATTCGACTGACCTATTTAAGAATTGTTTCGAGAAATGATGATTGTTGACAGTGTATATGATGTCAGTTGACTCACGATTTCACTACTTCTCCTGAATTGTGTTTTTGGAAATAGCTGCTAGATTCGGTTAATTCGATGAGATTCATAGAGTGTGAAAACGAATTTGGTGTTTCTGCATGAATCAAGTGTATTTAGAAGGTGCCGATTGTTCTTTAGCTTTCAAACAAGAACCGGATGTATCATTCAGTGACGTGTGTAAACTGAAAAAAGAGAACTTGAAGTAATCCGCTGAACTACAGTTTTGCTTACTTCAGTGGATGCACATAAATGAAAGGAACCTTGTGTCTGTCTCATACACAACAAGAACCACAGTTTTGATACAAGTACTATTATCTGCTTCAATGAAAATAATCAGTCGTGATCGAAAATGATCTTTTACTTCGATCCTGGTGGCCGGTTTCAGATTTAGTGTCTTGAGACCAGAGACACGGAAATTTTTATGAAAATTCTGTGAGGAATGTCAGCAACTACATAACTGTACACCTTATACAGCAGTCCATATACAGTAAAGTTACAGAAGTAGAACAGATAATTATTATACACTTTGGTGACCCGCGTAGACGATCAATAGAGCTGTAGTATACGCCGGGAGGCACCATTCATCAACTGCTGAGTGGCATGCGATTGCTATGAATTATACAGGGAAATGTCCTCTCAGCGTTCGGCGCGTGCTCAGTGACGAAACCAAATGGAATTAAAACATGACAAATTACGTATGTACGACATGAAACACCGCACTCTACGTATTTAAAAGAATAAAAGTCGGTCGTAATTGACAAATGTATTTAAAAAACGTTTAAAACAATTTATACATGAATCCACTGTCCTCATGTGTGTAAATGTTTTGTAACATATGACGGGGATACTGGCGATGCACACGTCGTTGTACTGGTTGGGAAAGGGGCAAATCTCTACTACACAACGATAAACTCGGATTGTACCTTTCACCATTGTAACTAGCGTTGTTCCTTTGATTTAGTTCTCTGAAACTGGTCACAAATAATGAAATAAAACATAATTTGTCATCAATTCTAATTATTTTCATTAAAATAACATATATATCGCTCCTGTTCCTAACATGCTTTGATAATTTATTAACTACTAGCTGATACGACTGTGCTCACATCTCAGTAGTTTTATGTTGAATGATAAGTTAGTAACTACTAGCTGTTACTCACGGTTGTGCTCACATCTCAGTAGTTTTATTTTGAATGATGGTGATTGACTAAGCTACTACACATGAAATTACGTCAGCTGCCCTTATGTGTCTCTATTGGGGTAAGCATAGCTCCTGACTTGATCCCTACTCTTCCCCCTCCCAAGCTATTCCTACGCACAGTGCATCAACATGCGCAGTATCACTGCCGAACAGTGCACACAGAGCGACATGGGAAGAGTTTTCATCTATGCATCTTGCTATTGAAGTAGCTCCACGATATAAAATGTGCACACTATGCAACAAATATTGTGGAAGTACGGATTAAACACACTGAACATTGTACAATCGTTGCATTCAATACGTTGAATCGTATGGGAAGCTGTCACTTGCTTTAAATATGGATATATGTCTGAGTGATGTTAAATATTATTGTTTTTACATAAAGAAAAAAATTATCTCTGCAATAACCTTCCAATCGTTCATGCAAATACACGTGTATTTTCATCATATTACTTTAAAAATGGAACATGTATGAAATAATGCGACGAAAGTTGAAAAAATATAAATTAAAAAAAATTAAAAAGGGCGGGATTCTATCCAGCGATCCACCTACGCCCTAAATTTTTAAAGGAACAATCCCCGCATTATCCTGAATCGATCTAAGGACATCACAGAAAACCAACATCAGAATGACTGGACGCGGGTTTGAACGTTTCCCAGCCGAATGCGAGTCCAGTGTGCTAACCACTGCGCCACCACACACTGTGTGAAAAGTTGTTGACGTATGAATGAGAACAGTGGTATATTTAAGTTCACAAGATAATGATACGTTTCGTTAATCCTTTTATAATTACAATAAGCTGACAAATTTTACAGAAAAAAGGGAAACACAAATCAGTTAAGGAATGGTGTTTAATTGGAAAAGCTTACACTGAGATGGAGGAATTCTCCTATGAATTAATTCCTTTTACAACGCAATCTGACTTTGTTTACATGAATCCACTGTGAGGTCTAACTCTACTGAAATGGAATCAACCACGGCCAAGTATACCACAAACTATGATTCACCTGAGAACAGGGATCTGTGTGTATCATTTAACAACCCTGTGCCAGTGTAGCAGTAGTTTATCCTTCCATCTTGAATCAGGAAACAACAGAAAATGGCGCGCTGTGGGCGAGGAGTGGCGCGCTGTGATTGCTGTAATGTTCTGACACGTCCACGAAAATTTTTAAACTACACATTTTGCCATTCTGTCACATTAAACTTCCCAATCAGAGCCTGAGATCCCGGTGCATTTCATTGTGTGAGAATTGTCAAACGTCAGGTGGCCGAATCAGATCGAATAAGTTCACTCTAATAACAAACGATATGCCCGAGATGATTTGCAGTTCCTCTGTCGGTACAGTTGGAAACTGGCACTGCCTCTTAGTCCTCGACAAGATGTGGACCACAAGTCTCACCCACCAGGGGAGGACTAGAAAACGAAAAGGGCAAAAATTACACCACTTTCCACCAAACCTCGGTACAGGAACTGAATTAGCAAGAACTAAACCGCCCCCACAATGCACAAACCCGTCAAACTATTGTCTACTCACTGAACCTTCCCTCTTAAATGTTCTGATGGTATGGTAGCCAATACAGACACAGCACCAGGGTCCCCACGCTGGGGGCGCAACCCTCCACTTTTCATATGCTGAGAGGCGCCAATCAGCGACTCCAAATCTCCCTTGTCTGAAAAAAGGAAGATTTTAGATTAGAGAGGTATTATTCTCAAGACAAGCATAGCCATGTTAAGGTAAAAACGTTTACCAGACGAGACAACAGTCCCTCACTTATGGAAAGATCTAATCTTCCCAGACCAAGCATTTCCAATTTCTGAAAGAAGGCTGTTAAACTTCGCAGACAGTTGTCCCCATGAACTGTATGTTTTTGCCTCTCGCTAATAGAACCTGACGACTTCCTAGCGTCAGAGGCTTATAGTCTTGCCTCCACTAAACACGTGCACAGGCTGCTCTGTCTGAATCGCCCAAGCTTCTAAAATGAGAATGCATCGAGTTTTATGACCTTCCCACCATTTACACAAAGGCTCAGTTTACAGCAGTCTCTCTTAAATGGCTCCCTCCTCTCTCTTTCCGACAACTGGGCACCTTTATAACAAACTGTGCCTGGCCCAGGTAAATGTTTTGCGAACCAGCGCCCTCCTGTCTGACTCTAAGCGTAAGGAGGAGGGTGCTAAGGCGAGAAGTTCCTCGGCAGGTACTATCCACTGAGTGCTGCTTCCCAGAGTCACTCACACAGCCTGGTCGCTGCGCTCAGAGTTTATGGCCCCCCTATCCATCTCCCTCCCTGTTCTCCGTTACCTTCACTGTGGACCCTTGGGTGGAAGTTCTCTACAGGTTACACGTGCTGTTATAAGAACATTCTGCACACACTTTCATCATGGAACAAGTCATAAACCACGCACACCGAATGTAGTGCTGTGGAATACCGAGATCATGCCCTAAAACATGAACGTTAATATGACTGAAAATGTTGTTAAAGTCAGAGATTGGCGTGCCACCTCTCAGTATCATGTATCACATGTTCTGTAAAAGCATTCTCACAAATACGACAACGATCAAAATCAAAGAGTTAATAGGTATTTCAAAGAGTAAATGTTTTGCTCTGTTTCGCCTAATAATTTTATTCTACAAATCAATAAATATCTTGTACTACACACTTTCTAAAGCAGGCTATGTTCTTCCTCAGGGATCAAGCTATCTCTATACGAAACTTTATTGGGATTGGTTCAGCTGGTTAACTGTAAAACATAACAGACAGAGATAATTCCGCTTTTATAATATTAGTACCGGTATGGATAAAACTTTCAATTACGATATATTTTATTTTATGTGATCCATTTTTAAGAAATGTAGCCTGTACCCCACCCCAAAGTATGCTCAAGTTACCGGTGAAAACCTCATGAAAGAGATTGCGTGTTCAAACAGACAGAGAGACAATACGGCTTTAGAATAACTTTAAATTACTTTTTCTGCTTCTATGTGGATGAACTAAAGCCTATACGGTGCTCCAAGCTATGCTTAAGTTACTTACTGAAGGCCCATGAAAATTTATCTAATAGTTTTGGAGAAGCGTGTTCAGATAGACAAACTGACCGATATGAGAGTTTTACAAACCGATTATTAGTATAGATTTCATGTCTGATCATACACGCAGAATCCTCGGAGTAAACTTAAAATGGTATAAAAGCCGAATTCCAGACTACACAAGTATTTACGTCTTGGGACGGGCTAGAATTTACTTCTTAGTACAGATCCATTCAAGGCTAACGTGCGCTGTATGGAGCGCCTGCACTGGTACTGATTACCCAGTTTTCGAGAGGAATACAAACGTTCTTGAAGGTCGATATCTGGCTTTCTGTCACAAACGTTTGATTTAAAGCCACATTCTCTGGTCATTGTACAAACAGTAATCCACGTTTGTTCACAGTGTACTTCGTAATGAATTTTCGTAATTTTTAACTGTATTAATTTATGGGTCGGGGGTCATCTCTTAATGTGGCACCATGCTGCCTAGAATGGTGAATATTATACAATGCTGATGTTTTATTTGTATGAATGAAATCATTGGTCATTTGTTGAGACCGACGTGAAATTCACTTCAAAATGAACTGAGATACTGTAGCTATCTTGCCCCAGTGTTCTCCATCTACTACAGATCTTGCAATCCCAAGCGGTGAAAACGAAAGGAGTTTGCCACAATTTTCAGGCACGCTAAACGCTAAGAGGATGCCGGGATGTTTAATAGACTTCCTATTAAACTGATATCGAACGTTTAAGGCATCAGCAACCTTTCCACCTTCAGGGGGGCACTGATTCGTTGGATGCAGTGGAAGTTGGGAGGAGATTACAAATTTAAAAAATGAAAGATGTGACTAGGAAAAAGAGCAATAGAGTCTGTAATTGTAAGCGAAAGTAATATTTGGCGAATGGTCGCCTTAACTGATGCTACACAGTGATAAATGACACATAGAACATGAATTCAAACAATAGCTGATACATGGAACTACGATCAAGCCGGAGAGATACTACGGACTCGGTGAATATTCCCGGTGACTCTAGTGAATCTTCGCATATGACTGGTGCTGTTGATTTTGTGTCGTAGAACGAGATACTAACACCGTCAATAAAACGGCGTGTGCACGCTAGCGACACTGCCGTGTCCTCTTCAAGGTACTGAACAGCTGAAGTGCTACTAACTGCAAGGCAGTAAATGCCCATAGCAAGACGCTTACAAGCGCTGACGAAGCTTCAGCTGCTGGTCTATCTGAAAGCCTGTACTTAATGGCAGGACGTGGCTATGATGGGAACTTTTATGGCTATGCTGTCTCCACATAGCTGTAAAATTCTGACTTCAAAAAGATGGAGCCGATTCCGACACGTTTGGTGCAGTGGCCAAACCCTTTCAGCCGAGACGTAGATGACCATTCCTTTGTCTCGACAGACGTTTCTTTTCTGACTCAGTTCCAACTGACGGAAAGGTGGTTACCACTGTATCCCTATGCCTCTATGTGGAAGGAGAACGACCGTTCACAACTTAAGTTGTTCGCAATGGTGACCGCCATTCTGAGTAAGTTATTAACCCTTCTACTGTTATCAGATGACGGCTAGGTACGGCATCCAAATATCGTGCTACATAAACGTGTGCACCCGGCTGGACACCCGACAACAGTACAAACAAATTATTAACCCTTCTGAAAATAACGACAGCCAAAATCTGTTTACAGTCTTTGGTTCCTTAGCATGTCAGGAATGATCATCGTGCTCATTTCCTCTCGGAAATTTAGTTAATGGTTTGATCGTGAGTAAATTTTGAAGGAGTTCTAAATGAAAGTGATAAGGAAATTGTGGATACAACAATATGTTGTTTATCACTTGATTTGTTGTTAATTGCTCGTCTCTTTCTTTGTTTACGTTCCTTGTACGGCAACTCAAGCATTTGTCTCGCCACATAGCTGTCCAATTGATGTTTATTGTATTATAAGACAAGCAGTATGTGGCGTTAGGTGCCTGTGTCGAACTGGGCGCTTGCTGCATGCCATTGCGACCGCCGTGCGGAGACAATAGGGGGCGGTGTGGCTGTAGTAGCGTGAGGTATGCACGGAGCCAATTGTTCCGACCGATATGTGAGCGCCAGATCCTGGTTCCCAGACGCCGGAATGGCTCCATTAACAACAGACTGCCAATAGTGCAGCCTATAAAGCCCGAGGGCCTATTCCGTAAGCGGCAGAGCCTCTCTCAGCAGACGCATGCAGCTGCCACTGCTGCCGACTGAACTGAGAGCTGTGGTAAACAATACGCCGCAACAGATCGCCGTCGTTCGCATCTCTCTGTAACATTCTCTCGCGAGAAACTAAAAACGTGGAGGTCGGCCGAAGGAACATCGTGGATTAACATCCCCAGAACATCGTCGCATAGGATTGTATGTACTCGTAGTTTTAGAATGGTAATGTCACCTTTATTGAGACGCAAGCTCGTTCTGTGGTGTTATTGTTAGTACACGCTCAACTTCTAATATATGACACACCTCATCCTAATAAATTAAGTCTTGCGTATCCGCACTCTACACGACAGCACATTATACCATATGATACATCAGTGAAGGACAGGCTGTTATTTGTAAATTTGCATTTCACAGAGTTGGTCACAATTGAGAGAAAACATTATGAGCACCGGCTTAAGAAAGTTCCCTCTTTGGAACCCAATACAGCAGTGATTCTTGTGATAAGAATTCGACAAGTCCTGGTGTGTACACACATGTCACGGAATTCCCTTAAATTACGGGCCGGTGGTTTGTGGGAGTGCAGCTGAATTTAGATAGTGTGCCAGAAGCGTTCCTTCAGTATCATATCAGGTGAATTTGCTGACCAAAACGTCAACGAGAGTTCACTGTCATGCTACTCGAACCACTGTAATACGATTTTGGCTTTGTGACACGGACAATTATCTTACTGGAAGATGACATTGGCATCGTGGAAGACATCAAGCATATATCGTGCTTAATGGTATTCACGTAGTCCGCAGCTGATATTGCGTCTCCGTATCAGGACGCATATATCAAGCAGCGGACAGCCTGGATAACGGTGTATCCAGACGTATGTGGACTTGACAACCGACGCTGTGTAACAGAAAACGGCATCCATTCGATCAGGCGACGCGT
Organism: Schistocerca americana; assembly: GCF_021461395.2. Classification (NCBI taxonomy): domain Eukaryota; kingdom Metazoa; phylum Arthropoda; class Insecta; order Orthoptera; family Acrididae; genus Schistocerca; species Schistocerca americana. The sequence goes on along the minus strand of NC_060119.1, from coordinate 335,151,098 downwards.
TTCACATGCTCTCAAATCAAGTCTCGAGTAGCCTAGTGTAAAGGCAGTCAACCGTGTAGTTGCATTTACATAGGAACAAGTAAGGGTCTTGAAAGTCTCTTCCGGAAGAGTCCCTTAGTTTGATCAGTGAAAAACTGGACGAAGAGCTGGTGAAGCTTTGTTGTCATGTGCTGACCTCCACGTATTTTTTTTATTAACGGTAACATTTTTGAACAGAATGACGGAGTGGCTATGGGTAGTCCTTTGTCACCCATAGTCGCCAATTTATTTATGGAGGAGTTCGAAGCCATGGCACTGGAAGGCTTCAGCTTTGCAACCAACGTGCTTCTGGAGATACGTGGACGATACCTTCTTCGTCTGGCCGCATCGACGTGATGCTCTTAACAGATTTTTGGACCACTTCAACTGTCTTCATCCCCGTATCAAATTTACTATGGATGTTTAAAATGATGGGATGCTTCCATTTTTAGACGTAATGGTTTATAAAAAACCAGATGGAACTTTGGAACACAGTGTTCACCGAAAGCCGACACACACAGATTGGTATCTGCATCCTAAGAGTTGTCATCCACCACACCAACGTAGTGGCGTCCTTAGGACTTTGGTACGGAGAGCATATGCCATTTCCGACACAGACAGCTTAACCCAAGAACTTCAGCATTTGATGACTGTTTTTAAGGAAAATGGATACACCGAGAAGCAGATTCGTCGGGCTATGGAGTTTGGACCATCTCCGGAGGTGTACGAAGAGGAACATAGATCTGTGGCCTTTCTTCCTTATGCTGGAGGCTTATCGTTTAAGACTGGATGAATTTTAAAGAATTTTAACATTAAGAGTGTTTTCCGTCCACCATCTAGGATTATGGCTCAGCTCGGTTCTGTGAAGGATGATTTGGGGCTTAGGAAACCCGGGGTGTACAAAATTCCATGTCAATGTGGGAAAGCTTACGTCGGCCGTTCTATTCGCACAGTGCAAGACAGGTGTGTGGAACATCGCCGACATACGAGGGTACAACAGCCGGAAAAATCGGCGGTAGCAGAACACTGGCCAAATAAGGGACACAAAATGAAATTTGAGGAAACTGTTGTGGTGGCCAAAATTTCCGGTTTTTGGAGCAGTGTGTACAAAGAGGCGATTGAAATTAGGTTGACTGATAATTTAATCAACAGAGACAATGGGTTTCCTCTTAGCAAAACGTAGAATCCTTTATTATCTCGCATCAAAACTGAACGTTCTTCGGTGCGGCCTTGATTGCGATATATCGTTGCCAGCAGTGTTTCACTAAGGGCGGCGCCACCTCCCTGTTTTGGAAGGCAGAAACCGTGATGGGCGGCGCATGCGCCGTGTACTGAACGGTGGCCTATATGGGACGTCGATTGCCAACCTGGCGTCAGTTCTCAGCGGGACTCATCAGCATAAGCAGCATTTTCCTGAAGATGGCGAACAGTTGGATCGCCGAAATATCGAGTCAAGTTGATTTTAGGATCCGGCAGCAAACCCGAAGAGATTTTCAAGACTTATTACGCCGGGATATCCTACGTAATCACAAGTAAGGGTCGTCCACCGCCAAGTCTTACGTTCAACAATGTGCGCGGGACGCTGTGCTCCCAAAGACTCAGGCTCCAGGTTCGACTGATATACGAGTACAGCTACAAAGCGGCAAGTTAAATATTTATCTTTTCCCATGTTTCCATCGTAGTATATTAAATGCATGCGTGTTTCTTTGTTTAAGAGGTTTAGGCTCACGTTCTTGTTCGTGTAAATTCACTCGGTCTGTAGCGCAATAGTTGCGCACTCAGCAGCCACCTACGTAGTTCATTAATGCATCAGCGCCCATTAGTGACACATCCGGAGGGTAGGAAGTTGCATATCTAGAAATGTCTGTTTTTATAGTTTACTTTTTGAGTTAGTCTTGCTAGAATGGTCAATTTAAGTGACATCGATTTGTTGTAGAGTCATGGATCATATTTTGTGTTCAGACATAATGATGTTTCTAGACTCTGAGAAGCTCATCTGCAGAAACCAGCACGGTTTTAGGAAACAGCGGTCATGCGAGACACAGCTGGCCCTCTTTGTGCATGATATACAACAGGCTCTAGATACTGGCTCCCAGGTTGATGCCATATTCCTCAGTTTTCGAAAGGCGTTCGACTCAGTTCCGTACTGTCGCTTGCTCCAAAAAGCGCGCGCTTACGGTCTATCCGATGACATATGAGGTTGGACAGAGAGCAGTATGTCTAACAGACAGAGAGCAGTATGTCGTTCTGAATTGGGAGACTTCAGCAGAAACAAGGGTGACATCAGGTGTGCCCCGGGGCAGTGTAATAGGTCCGCTGCTTTTTAGATTTACATAAACGATCTGGTTTATGGTACTGACAGCGACATTAGACTGATTGCCGAAGATGGTGTAGTCTACAGGAAAGTAATATCACACGAAAATTGTGAACAAATGAGTGAGGGTTTGCAGAAAATAAATGCTTGATGTAATGACTGGCAGTTATCTCTCAATATCAGCAAGTGTAACCTACTGGGTATAACAAGGAGAAAATCCCCATTAATGTACGAGTACAAAATAAATGCCCAGGCTTTGGAAGCGGTAACATTCGTCAAGTACCTCGGTGTGACTATTCGAAATGATTTCAAATGACACGATCAGATTACACAAATAACAGGTAAGGCGAACTCTAGATTGCGGTTTATTGGTAGAATCCTGAATCGATGCAGTCCTTGAACAAAGGAAATTGCTTACAATATGTTAGTTCGTTCAGTCTTAGAGTATTGTTCGTCTGTATGGGACCCTTATCAGTTGGGTCTGATTCAAGAGATTGAGAAGGTACAAAGAAGAGGGGCAAGATTTGTGACTGGCACATTTAGCCATCGCGAGAACGTTGCAGATCTCATAGAAAGTTAGAAGTGGGCCACACTTGCAGACCGACGACACACTAAACGGAAGGGGCTGCTCACTAAATTCCAAACTCCGATCTTCGCTGAGGCTGTAGAGCGTATATTATTACCACCAACTTTCAAATCGTGCAATGATCACCATTCAAACATAAAGGAAATTAGAGCTCGTACTGAGGCGTTGAGACAGTCGTTTTTCCCTCTCGCGATACACGAGTGGCTAGCGGAGTATACATGTAGATGTGTGCATACTGAGTGCGGACGCAGGAGGTACTTCTCGCAGTAAGCGAACAGCTGAATGTGCTTTTGGCTACGGTCAGTCACCTTCAGTCTGCTGCCTTGGGGTGTAGCAGTGGCGGAGAATCTGGCGCGTCGCATGGGTCACCTCAAGTGTCGCTTGTTTTGCCTACGGGCTCTGCTTCCAAGACACCTTCTGGTGCACCCGACGCTGTGGATCTACCTACACAGCAGGATGAGAGGGCATGGTAACGCGATCGCGACACTCGAGGCGGAGGACCAATATGGAGACTGGCCCCCTGGCCTCGCCCACTCACACTGTGAGTGGACAAGTGGCCTCTCCTTCAGCAGTGACCGAGCAGGCACGTGGGGGGAGGGGTTTACTAGTTATTAGGAACTCCAATGTTAGGCGCGCTATTGAGCTCCTGATGCCGATAGCGTTCAGGGCTGGAAAGAAAGGCAACGCGCACTCTGATTATCTGCCGAACTGTGGAGGCAACCTTGCCTGCGGCAGATCAATATCCCAAACTTCTGTTTGCTGCAGAATCATTGAACATATTCTTAGTTCGAATATAATAAACTTTCTTCAGAACGAGAAACTTATGCCCACGAATTAGTATGGTTTTAGAAAGCATCGCTCCTGCGAAACTCAGCTTGCCCCTTTCTCAAATGATGTACTGAGAACTATGGATGAAGGGCAGTAGGCAGATTCCATATTCCTAGATTTCCGGAAAGCATTCGAAACAGTGCCCCATTACACGCTGTCGAAGAAGGTACGAGCGTATGGAACATCTTCACAGACATGAGAGTGCCTCAATGACTTCTTAAATAATAGAACCCAGTCTGTTGTCCTCGAGAGCGAGTGCTCTTCGGAGACAAGGGTATCGTCTGAGTGCCCCAGGGAATTGTGGTAAGACCGCTGTTGTTCTGTATATACGTAAATGATTTGGCTGACAGGGTTGACAGCAATCTGCGGTTGTGTATGATGATGCCGTGGTGTACGGTACGGTCTCGAAGTCGAGTGACTGTAGGGAGATACGAGACGACTTCGACAAAATTTCCAGTTAGTGTGATGAATGGCAGCTAGCCCAAATTATGGGAATATGTAAGGGAATATGTTGATGGATAGGAATATGAAACCTGGAACGTTAGGATTCATATTACTAGTGTCCTGCTTGACGGAGTCAAGTCGTTTAAATATGTGGACGTAGCGTTGCAAAGCTATAGGAAATGGAACAAGTATTTGAGAACTGTGGTAGGGAAGGTGAATGGTCGACTTCGATCCATTGAGAGAATTTTAGGAAAGAGTGGTTCACCTGTAAAGGAGATCGTATACAGGACGCTGGTGCGACCTATTCTTGAGTACTGCTCTGGTGTTTTGGATCCGTATCAGATCGGATTGAAGGAAGACATCGAAGCAGTCGGGCTGCTAGATTTGTTACCGGTAGGTTCTAACAACACGTAAGTGTTACGGAGATGCTTCAGGTACTCGAATGGCAATACCTGGACGGCAGACGACGTTCTTTTCGAGAAACGCTATTGAAAAACTTTAGAGAAATGTCATTTGAAGTTGACTGCCGAACGATTCTGCTGCCGTCAACATACATTGCGCCTAAGGACCACGATGATAGGATACGAGAAGTTAGTGCTCATGTGGGGGCGTTCAGGTAGTCATTTTTCCCTCGTTCTGTCTACGAGTGGAACGAAAGGAAATGACAAGTAGTGGTATAGGGCACCCTCCGCCACACACCGTACGGTGGCTTGCGGAATATCTATGTAGATGTAGATTTGCATCTATTGCAACACTCTTCTCTGTGACCACATCTTCCACGGATCGCCAGCAACTATCCCCTACAAAATAGGCAAACCTCCAACGTGTGATGTGGCGTAGACGTCCGTAAACCACTCATGGTTTCATTTGTCCTTCCCGTCCCTTTTCACATGTGCTCGTGCAGCAGTAGGCGAACAGCTAACCAGCTTCATCGTTTCTGAGATGTTCGTTGGCAGGTGCCGCGCAAAATCAGTCTGCCATTAGTCAAAATCGCTTACATCAGTGGAATTCCCAATTTGCGACCCGTCTCATCGCTAGAAAAAAATCCTCATCCACCTCTGCTCCACAATTAACACAGTTGGTGTCAGTTGTTGTCACAGAGTAGATAGCAGCGCATGAGACTGCTCGTCTTTGGTCGGGTGCGACCCCTACTGCCGTGACAGGCCCAATTTATGTACTGCTCTCGTGTTCTGTTTGACGAAACTAAACGAAGAACACGTTTTGCGACACCACCTCTGGTGGATCGCTTGGAGTTGTGAGCGCAGTGGCTTGGTTGGCTAACTACAATGCTGATTAAATCGTAAAAACCGTAAGGAAACGTATTTTTTCTTCACTTTTATTTATGACCACAACCTACCCAGCAGCACCCATGTCTCTGGCCATCCTGTCTATTATACTTCCCTTACTGCGTCACGTGCCTGCAACACTACTGGTCGGCATTCTGTCTCGGAATGTGCAGTGATAATAATGCTTTGGTTAATTACTGTATGTGTACGTTGTACAAACGGAACATACTTGTGAGAGCTGTTTCTCATAAATAAACAGGAAACCAAAATGTAAAAAGAAAAAAAAATTAACGCAATTCGATCACCAAAATCGCGCCGGCCGGGGTGGCCGAGCGGTTCCAGGCGCAGGTTCGAATCCTGCCTCGGGCATGGATGTGTGTGATGTCCTTAGGTTATTTAGATTTAAGTAGTTCTAAGTTCTAGGGGATTGTTGACCTCAGATATTACGTCCCATAGTGCCCAGAGCCATTTGAACCAATTTGATAATCAAAATTTAAAATCTGTAAGAGAATGTAGAGCTGCAGGGAAAAATACGCTTTAATGAGGTTGTAATTACCAACACGGACCAGTATTTTACGGATCTGCAGCTATCATCCGGGAGGTGGTGCTAATTTGGAATATGTTGTCTCAGTTTTTCAGGTTATAGATATAGAACAACAGAAAGTCTGTGAACATTTGAAACGTCCATTTAGAAAAATTATAAATGACTGTGCTTAAACTGACACACAATATTTTTAGCGCAATGCAGTCTGACTTTCAAAAATCCCTACAAAAGAATGGCCCCGACTAACAATAACCTATACCTTTCATGAATCACTTACGTCACAAAAATCTTCGTTACTCGAACTACTGCAATACAGCTATGGCTCTGAGCACTATGGGACGTAATATCTGAGGTCAACAATCCCCTAGAACTTAGCGCCACTACTGCCAGCTAAATAAAAGATTCAAACTACTGAAGGCACTAACTGCTGATAGGCATACTTAGCAAATGAAAGATTTTGATACAGAACAAACAATGTATTTACCTTAATAGTATTAAAAAGTGATTATATATATATATATATATATATATATATATATATATATATATATATATATATATATATATATATAATCAGTTCATTACATCCAGTCTTACAAATTTACTATCCCCGATGGACAACCGTCTAGATCATCCGCTCTCAAAACTCCGCCATCTCTCTTCCCACATCCACCACTGCTGGCGGCTCACCTCCAACTGCGCAACGCTACGCGCTGTTCACATCCAACTGTTCAACACTACAATAGGGAATATTTCAACAATGCAAACCAGGCATAGACTGCACACAGCATAGCTAGTGGTTTTCGTACAGAGCGCTACGTGGCGTTACCAATATAAAAACCTAAACAGCCTACTTACACATTAAAACTAAATAATAAAACGTAATGTAAACGTCTGCAGTTGTACAATCATAAAACTCAGTTTCCAGATGACTGCAATGAGTTTAATCGGAATTAATAACTACTTTACACTCCCAGCTGATGTTACATAATTCTGATGATTTTAATCTAAACACGGATGAAGCGGTTATCCTACGTCTAAACATTAATGAGTCGTTGGAGGGTGGGAGACTCCAACGGGTCTTTAACCGTCAAAACTTCTTTTTTTTTTCCAACGTTCACAATGAGAGACAGATTAAGATTCTCGCTCATGGGAACTTTGTTAGGATGTATGCAAGTAAACAGTGAAAAGTGCCAAAAACGTGGCTGCCAGTAGTAGCAATGCATGCAGTATTCGTGGCAAGAAAATTCCTTCCAGGGACGATTGGCACGAATCTGAGTACAATGTGGATAACTACAGCTCTTGAAGTTGTTTTTGGACGAAAATTAGCTTCAATTTTATTACTAATCAGGTAAATTTGAGTTTTTTTCGGTAAATAAGCAGTTCTAAGTTGCGTCTTTTACCGTTGTTTACGTGAATTTACGTGACAGGGTGATGGTAGAAATGTTAAGGTCCATTCTTCTCATTCTTTACGTGCTTTACTAAGGAGCTTCGTCAAATTTTTAACTGTATTCAGTCATAAACTAATTTTGAGGCTGTTGTACTTTACTATTTCAAAGATTATTAATTCATATCTAAGTTTCAAAAACTGAAACAAGTTGGCAGTTTTAAATTCGTCTTTTTGAAAGGTCTCGCAGTATAGCTTCGTGAGCTCGCCCAGCAGCTAAACAGTCGTAGGTCAATGGTCATCCACCCCAAGCGCACTTAGTTGGCAAGTAAACAAAATGCACTGACGAATTCTCAGGATTAAATTCTTGAGTGGAGTTTACCAATTTAAAAATACGTCGTTACTGAACATGCATTTGAAAATAATGACATATGTCAATAAAAGATCACCTTCGTCTGCTTGAAATATCTTATTTGTTACGTTTTATTGAAACTTCATTGCACAGTATCTCAAAACAGCCGACTTTTCTCTTATCGTTGTTTACAGCCGAAGTCTTCAGTTTAATCTAGACATTGGTACGAAGTCTGGTGATTAGTTGCTCAACACCCACATTTCTCCTCGCCAACTAGGTACCTATGATGAATGTTTCTTCTAACATCATGATTCCAACGCTCTTCCTCCAAACTGGGTCCCACCACGCAGGCGCGCGTTAGTGAATTCGGCTACGGAGGCGAGTTCAGATGCCAGAGAAGTGACTTTTACTGATGCATTACCTCTTGTTTTTTGGGGTGAGGAGAAACAGCACTCAGAGGACAAGTAATTCTCAGCACACTGAAAACAAAGAGCAAATTGTGCATTATAACGCAGTGTGTGTACTCTTTCTTTTTTGTTTTTGAATCATGGCTTCTGACTGGTTTGGTGCTGCCCACCAGGAATTCCTCTCCTGTGCCAACCTCTTCATCTCAGAGTAGCAACCGCCGTTCTCAATTATTTGCTGGATGTAATCCAATCTCTGTCTTCCTCTGCAGTTTTTACTCTCTAGAGCTCCCGCTAGTACCGTGGAAGTCATTCCCTCATGTCTTAACAGATGTGCTAACATCCTGTCCAGTGTTTTACACATATTCCATTCCTCTCCGATTCAGCACAGAACCTCCTCATTCCTTTTCTTATCAGTCGACCTAATTTTCCACATTCGTTTGTAGCACCACACCTCAAATGCTTCGATTCTCTTCTGTTCCGGTTTTCCACAGTCCGTGTTTCACTACCATACAAAGCTGTACTCCAGACGTACATTCTCAGAAATTTCTTTCTCAAAGTAAGGACTATGTTGGATACTAGTAGACTTCTCTTGGCCAAGTACGCCCTTTCCACCATTGCTAGTATGCTTTTGATGTCCTCCTTGCTCCGTCTACCATAGGCTATTTTACAGCATAGTTAGCACAATTCATTAACTTCATCTACTTCGTGACCATCGGTCCTGAAGTTAGGTTTGTCGCTATTCTCATTTCTGCTGCTTCTCATTACTTTCGCCTTTCTTCGATTTACTCTTAATCCGTATTCTCCCGATAGCTTACCAGTCTTTTTCTCAGAATTTCGAACATCTTGCACCACTGTACATTTTCGAACGCTTTTTCCAGGTCGACAAATCCTATGAACGTATCTTGACTTTTCTTTAGTCTTTCTTCCATCATCAACCGCAACGTCAGAATTGCCTCTCTTATGCCTTTACCTTTCCTAAAGCTAAACTGATTATCATCAAGCACATCCTAAATTTTCTTTTGCAGTCTTCTGTATATTATTATTGTTAGCAACTTGTATGCATGAGCTCTTGAGTTGATTGTACGATAACTCCTGCACTTGTCAGCTCTAGCAGCCTTCAGTATTGTGTGGATGATATGTTTCCGAAAAATACATTCTTCACATCGTTGTGAATAGTCGTTTTGTTGCCACTTCCCCTAATGATTTTAGAAATTGTGATGGAATGTTATCTTAAGTCCTCCAAAGCTCTTTTAATTCCTGATTGTAATACTGTATCCCTATCTCTACTAAATCTACTCCTGTTTCTTCTATCGCAGCAGACAAATCTTCCCCCATACAGAGACTTTCAATGTATTCTTCCCACTGGTCCGCTCTATCCTCTGGAGTTAGCGTTACCACCCTTGTTGTTACTGTCAACGAAGGTTGTTTTGACTTTCCTGTATGCTGAGTCCGTCCTTCCGAAAATCATTTCTTTTTCGATACCGGTATCTTTATAATTTTACTGCAGTCATTTCGTCTTAGCTTCCCTGCACTTCATTTTTATTTCAGTCCTCAGCGACTTGTATTTCTGTATTCCTGAGTTTCCCGGAACATTTTTTTACTTCCTCCTTTCTTCTATCAATTGAAGTGTTTCTCCTGTATCCATGATTTCTTCGCTTTTACCTTCTTTGTACCAATCATTTTCTTTCCAACATCTGTGATGTCCCCTTTTAGAGATGTCCATTCCCCTTCAACTGTACTGCCTACTGAGGTATTCCTTATTGCTCTATCTATAGCCTTAGAGATCTTCAAGTGTATCTGGTCATTCCTTAGTACTTCTGTACCGCACTTCTTCACGTATTGATTCTTCCTAACTAATGTCTTAAGCTTCAGCCTACTCTTCATTGCTACTGTATTGTGATCTGAGTCTATATTTGCTCCTGGGTACACCTTAAAATCCAGTATCATATTTCAGAATCTATGTCTGACCATGAAATAATATAATTGAAATCTTCCCGTATCACCCGGCCTTTTCCGAGTATACCTCCTGCTCTTGTGATTCTTGAACAGGGTATTCGCTATTACTACTTGAAATTTGTTACTGAACTCAATTAGTCTTTCTCCTCTCTCATTGTTTGTTCCATGCCCATATTCTCCTGTAACCTTTTCTTCTACTACTTCCCCAGCTGCATTGCGCTTCCCCACGAGTATTAGATTTTCATCTCCATTCACTTACTCCAGTACCCGTTCAATATCCTCATATACATTGTCCATCTCTTTATCTTCAGCTTGCGACGTCGGTGTGTGTACCGGATCTATCGTTGACGGTGTTGGTTTACTGTCGATTCTGATAGGAACAACCCTATCACTGAACTGCTCACAGTAACACATTCTCTGCCCTGCCTTCATATTCATAGCGAATCCTATTCTTCTTACATCATTTTTTTGCTCCCTTATACCATTTTCTGCTATTGTTGACATTAACCTATATTCATTTTACCAAAAATCATTGTCTCCCTTCCGTTTCACTCCATTGACCACTACCATAGCTATATTGAGCCTTTGCATTTCCTTTTCCAGACTTCCTAATTTCCCTACCACGTTCAAGCTTCTGACATTCCATGCCCCGAGTCTTAGAACGTTATCCTTTCCTTGATTATTCAATCTTTATCTCATGGTTACCTCCCCCTGAGTCTTAGAACGTTATCCTTTCCTTGATTATTCAATCTTTATCTCATGGTTACCTCCCCCTTGGCAGCCCCCTTCCGGAGATTCGAATGGGGAACTATTCCCTAATATTTTGTCAATGGAGAGAACATCATGACACTTTCTCAATTACAGACGACATGTCCTGTGGATATACGTTACGTGTCTTTAATGCAGTGGTTTTCATTGCCTTCTGCATCCTGTTGTCGCTGATCATTGCTGGTTCTTCTGCCTTTAGTGACAGTTTCCCACTCCTACGACAAGAGAGTGCCCTCAACCTTTGTCCGTTCCTCCGTCCTCTTTAACAAGGCCGTTGGCAGGATGAGGGTGATTTCTTATTCCGGAAGTCTTCGGTGGCCATATGTTGATTATTAATCAAAAACTTAAGCGGCGGTGGGATTAGAACCCGGAACAGAGTACATTTTCATTATTAATCAAAGATGCTGTTCCTACTCCAGGAGTGTACTTGAAAGCATGTATTTTGGAGCCATCAGTAACGTGTTAAAAGCTCATATTACCGTAGACAAAATGAGGTGTTTATTACCAACTCAGCGCCAAAAGGTAAATATTTCGCTTATTTTAAAATTTAGTTTTGTACCTTTACTTCTTTAAACAGTGTGCACTACATCCCACTTTGCCGTCACTGCTACAGGAAAGTACTTGAAAGAGGAAATAGTGTTCATTACTATGGAGTACCATTATTTCTCAGGATGTGGCAAGCATCCTGAAAAAATGACATTCAGTGGTGGACAGGTTCTTATACCGATGCTTTAGTGTCACTTCGACGACGAGGTGATTCGGAACGGACCACAAGCTAGGACCGTACACGAATTCGTTACGATACGCCCTTTCCAGGGTAATCAACCACGAAATTACCTTAGGAAATTTAGGGAAACGAAGGGTAACCAAAAATTTAGATGGCCGGACGGAGTATTAAGAATTGTTTCTCCCCCTCGTGATTCCCTTATCTTACCAGTGTATCACTTCCCTCGGCATGGCAATGAAGGAGTTGGATCTTATCGATGGTTGTGGGAACCATCAGAGTTTTTAGAGGAACAGTCGTCACTGGCTGAATTTAAGCCTTATCGGCATAGGGGGCTATAAATAGCTACAGTTATGTCTGATTTTCCTCTAAGTAATGCCGGGTGAAAACATTTCGTATTAAACGCAGATGTAAGTCCTGAAGTGCATTGTCTCTGCGTTGCTTGCGAACTATCTGCGGATCACATTTGCGATAAACCTATTACTGCACAAAGGGAAACGGTTGCAGTGCGGTTTCTATAGCGTTTCTTTAAGCATTTCTATATACAAAGATGATCAGGCGGACAGGGTGGGCAGAAATTGCTGTTGTTGGCTGATGATGCTGCTGTGTACGGTAAGGTGTCTCAATTGAGTGAAATACAAGATGACTTACACCAAATTTTTAGCGATGAATGGCAACTGGCTCTAAATGTAGAAAAATTATGTTAACGTGGATGAGTAGAAAAACAAACCCGTAACATTCGGATACAGCATTAATAGGGTCCTGCTTGACACCGTCACGTCATTTAAATATCTGTGCGTAACGTTACAAAGCGATATGACATGAAACGAGCAGGTAAAAATGGTACTAGGGAGGCCGAATGGTCCAGTTCGATTCATTGAGAGAATTTTGGAATGCGTGGTTCACCTGTAAAGGAGACCGCGTATATGACATTAGTGCGACCGATCCTTGAGTATTGCTCGAATGTTTGGGATCCGCACCAGGTTGGCTTAAGGGCTGAAGCAGTTCAGAGGCGGGGTGCTAGATTTGTTGCCAGCAGGTTCGAATAACACGCAAGTACTGGGGAGATGCTTCGGGGACTCAAATAGGAATCCCTGGAGGGAAGGTGAGAAAGAATTCAAGAACCGGAATTTGAAGCTGATTCTACCATGATTCAGCTGCCCCTGACATATACTTCGCATAAGGACGACGAAGTAAAGATACAAGAAATTGGGGTTCAGACAGAAGCATGCAGACAATCATATTTCCCTCCGTCTGCTTGCGAGCCGAACAGGAAAAGAAATGAGTGGTAGAGGTACAGACTGCCCTCCACCACCCACAGTACGGTGACTTTCGGAATATGTATGTAGATATAGACGTGGTTTGAGTTGGTTCAACTCAGAAAAAGCCGCAGTGTTATTCAAATCACTTTATTTTCCTTCCATTCCCTATTCCAGTAAGTGTGGCGGACAGTTGTAGAATAAGATCTGTTCTTTTCAGTTAAATATCCCAGAAGGCTGAGAGTGGGGGTGATGGCATCCACATGTGAATATTAGTTATCAGTTTCCCATACCTTGGAGTCGTTGCTTGTCATTTAAGTACCCGCTTAATCCACATCATGAGGCTAAGTGCTCCCTATTCTAGTCCCCCCACCAAGAAATATTCGTGGCAGTTCCGTGAACGGAACCAGGGCCTCTGCTTGGGACCTCTCAGCTACAAAGTGGGTCATTTGTTTGGTAACTGAGGAAAAACTCCGAAATACCTTGGTTCATAGCGGTGGAC